>NW_011967241.1:2677886-2797820 GCF_000949405.1 Vollenhovia emeryi | reverse complement strand
CAGTATCTCGGCGAACGATCAATATTTTTCCGGGAGATAGACGAGTCGTTCCACTACGTAAAAGATAAAGAAAGACGGAAAGAGAGCGAGAGAGAGAGGGAGAGGGAGAGAGGAGCGGCGAACGAGCGGAAATGAGAACGAACGGCGAACACGAACATATAGATCAGGAAAAGGACAGCGGAGGACTCCCTCAGAAGCGGACAAGTGGGAGGGGGGGAGGAGGTAAAGGAGGCTGTCGCGGTAGAAAAATGGGACCGGTCCGAGGGCCGTAGAAAGCCGAGCATGGCGGCGGCGTGGGTGGAGCGGGGAGCGGTGACAAGTACGATCGCGGCCGGTTCACGTAGAATTGACGGAGGAAGAGGAGAAAAAAAGGGGCCGGCAAAGAAAGAGGTATTGATGAGGCAGGAGAACAAAAAAAAAGGATCAGTGGGAGTCGACGGAAAACCGATCGGCGTGGTGCGCGCGATGCGGCACTTATAATTTCTAATCGCGCGGGCTTTTTTGTTCCGCATCCGGAACTGTTTTCCGACCACCGTCCGCAATAATTTACGTTCGCATTGGCGAGTGCGCGCGAGTGCACGTTGAAAAAGTGAGAAAATGGACACGGGAATCGCGTCGCGTGGTGCCATGCTACGTCGCGGCGCGGCCGTTCGCGGAAAGGAAAGGCAGCGCCGACACGTCGCGACGATGATGGGAGGAGATCCATAAATCGTCACAGAAGACTGCTTGCTGATTCGATATTCTTTCCGATTTTCCTCCCCTCGATTTCACACCGGTGATGCGACGTTCCGAGTTAATGCCTCCATTTCTTATGGCAAAGCTGTTTTCGAAAAGAAAAAAAAAAGAGCAAAGTTATTTACTATTTAAAATTAAAAATGATCTTATTGCCTTTGGAGTGAAATCAGTTTAGTGGAGAATTCATTAATAGATTGTGTAATCGTTGCGAAATAAGATTTGTGATTGAATTTGGGTGTTGAAAACCTGCTACCTCCTATTAGAAATCTATTTCGTAATAGAAGACTTTCCCCTATTAATAAAATAATAGAATTTGTTAACATTTAATTGCATTTATCAGCAGAACGTAAAAGAAATAACAAGAATTTCGTAAAATAAGATCATTTGACAGCTGATATTCGTGGAGTGGAATTATAACGAAATGGAATGGGCGAAAGAAGCACGATTTGCCTCGTCGACGTTTTTTCAAGGTTGCTGCTTGGTACCTCGTAGAGTATCATAGCATCATCACGCGCAAAGATAACGAGATGGTGAGAGTTACCTCTAAGAATGATATGAAGGCTGCAAAAATAAGAAACTCGTATATATCAGCGGATTCTTCCATTTTAGTTGCAATTCTACAATTGCGGCGTACGATCATGGGCAAATTTTAATAGCAACACGCATATTGCGTGCAATGTCTTGTAATAATATTTTTATATCAAACGGGATAATAAACAAAAGCGAGACGACAAACATCGTGCAAATGCGACGAATCATTAATCACCTGGTACTATTATATCAATTAGTCTTCGAGCGTATAGCAAATAGACCAAACTCTTCCGGTCGATAGAGCTGATATTCGCATTTCGGGCGAAGAGAACGCCCGGAATCTCGGTGTGGTCTGAATACTTAAGGATCCGAAAACGGATTAATTTCATTATGGACGCATTTTCGTCGGTGCTACAAAACTGGTACCCATTACTGCACGCTCGCTACAGTCGGTATGGCGGGCTTGTGCATTTGAAAAATTGTGTCAGCAGATATTGTTATGGGGATAGTGCATCGGCAAGCCGATTACCCGAATATCCCTTACACGAAACGTCGATTATTCCATTACGGCTTATCCGGGATATCGACCGCGCCAAAAAGGATACGATGCGATATACGTCCAGCGAACGTATAATGCGCGTATAATAAGGTGTACAGCTGAAATTCCGTTCAGGCGCGTCATGTAAACATCAAGCCGATCATTAATATGCATTCCCCGCATAAAGATTTAACACGATTTTCAGTATATTTTGGACGCTGCGCTAAGCTTTCGATTTATTCCTTTGCGTCAATTAATTAGTTCGTGTTCATTATCAATTCCCTACAACATACAAATATGTTATTACGTGTAAAATGTGTTGTATGATTTATCGTATTTGTTATCCCTTTACGCCGAAAGAACGGTCAAGTATTTAAAAATTTAGCTAGATATAGGTCTAAAATAATTCTGTTAGACCATCAAAATATAATAATTACGTAGAGCACTCAAACTAGTATACTTTTGCAGTATTGTCATTGCTTCAGCGTTCCATATAATTATTCTGGTGATCCAGCAAAGTTCATTTCAGATCTGTTAAATGTTTTAATAGTTGAGCAAAACTGTTCTTTCTGCGTAACATAATATATTGCATAATACGTATATTACAACAAAGTTAGAATTTGTATCCAATAAATTTTCAGATTCGGTTTTTTCGGAAAGTAAACCTTGTGGTAAAGAAAATCCATCATTTCGACAAGTTTATGATTTAATCCCGTGGTTGCACGTTGGTGAAGCAAAAAAATTCACTTCCAACAAAACTATTTTAACAAATATTAACGTACGTACTTCGCGTCCATCATTTTTCTCGCTCTTATTTTTATGTGGGCTTAGGCGGCGTCAAAAGAAGCTGACGATTGCACCATAATTATACAATACTTATTATACAATCTTGAATTTTACAATCAACACTGGACGTAATAATTACAAATCAATTAAACACAGTTAAAATATTATACTGTTTGCTCCGAAATTATGGCACAAATTGCCAACGGTTGAATTCTATTTTTAATAGGTTTTTGAGTCTAGCGTAGCAGGAAACTTCTTTAAATAGTATAACGTGCTTTAAATTCAGTTACTGAAATTTAAATATGATTTTAATAAATGTCAGTAAAAATGAAAGAAACGACGCGGAAGAAGCAGGCACATATCGACTATTTGTGAATTTGTTAGAGACCGGGGTTATCAGTGTCGTCTCGATCGTGACGTATTTACTTTCCGTTTCCGTACCACATTTTTGGCCAAACATTTAGTATAATCCGTTACACATTTACTAGATAGATTTGGCTATTAATAAATGTGTATTAAGAAATGCAAAGCTGTTTACATAAGATATAATATTATTGTGCTTGCCCGGCTTCGCCCGGGCTTCCCTTCTTCTGATAAATTGTCCTAAAAGTGAGAGGAAATGTATGATATTAATAGCTTTCGTTGTTTTTACGTCTACGACGCGGAAGAAGCATGCATATCGACTATTTGTGGATTTGTCGTAGGCCGGGTTATCAGTGTCGCTTTTATCGTGCCGTATTTACTTCCCTTTTTCGTGCATCTTTAGCATTTAGTATAATCCGCTACACATTTATAGATATTTCAGGCTATTAATAAATGTGTATTAAGAAATGGAAAGCTGTGTATGCAAGATATTGCTTTGATAAAATATGCACTGATTAGTTATTTCTTTAAGAAATTTCCAAGTATAATCTCACATAATTTAAATTTGAAGTAAGCTAGAAATGTTTTATGTAGCTAGACTTAAAGCAACTTGAAAAAAAATTGCGTCATGATAGGTTTGAAATAAATGTACAACGGAAAATTAGGAGATTCTTTAGTAAGAAACAAGTAACGTGTATATATATATTTCCATCATAGAAGTGCAGCAACATACAGGTTCTTGTCCTCATTTCGATGTACAGATATGCGGATTATAAATTCATGGCAGTAGAAAAGGATACAAAGATGACATCGTGACAAAACGAACGTACGCCCTTGTTGTTAAAGGCCTTGAAATATTTACAGTACTGCAGTAAGTGTCGCGAGTAGTGTTGTGCATTATACAAATAAATGCAACCAAATATTGGTCAAATAAGAATTTCTTTGATCAAATTTCCTTTTTACGATATAAATAGGGATAGTTTAATCGATTGATTAAATACTTTTTAAAGTTGCTCTGTATAAGATATGTGATAAAATCGTACGATCTAAATAGCAACAGCACATTAGTTACATTTATACATTTGATACATTTTCTCATTTGGGTAATAATCACGATTGTCTTGCACAACACTGACTGCCGGTATATAGATATAGATTACGAATTCTTAAGAATCGCGTGTATATCGGAAAGTTCCACTCTCTTATCCAAAAGTCGCATGAAAAAATAATTCGCTTGAATCCTGTTCCTATCATAATTATCTCTGTTTCAGCCTTAAAATGATACGATAGGTATATTCCCATCCATTCATATTGATTTATCTATTTATCCTAAGTACGGACTCTCGAACATTGCAAGGCACCACATACTTTCCGACGTAATTATCAAATTAACATTTAGAAAGGATTTAAAGAAAATGTATCGCTTTAAATTATAATCGAAGGCAAATTAAGTCTATTGCAAGTCTTTAATCTTCAATAGTTCCGAATTGAAATTGTATTACTAATTACATGAAAATAGCTTTCAATAAATATATCACACAGTTCGTTTACTTAATATTTAATAGTTTATATTAAAATATAAGTCACACGTTTAAAAAAAAGGAAAAATATAGAAATAGATAGAATAACAAATGGGAAACATATGGGTGAAAATGACGAAGTACGGAGATGATTCGTTGAAAAATTATATTTTTTTTCCATTCTGGCACGAATCGTAAACACAACATAATTTATAAATTAACGTACACAATCATCATCAATCATTTACACAAATTTCATCAGCATTTCATCGTTACAAAAGATATGCCTTTGTTTGGGAGGAATTGGAGATCAAAATCTCTTCGGAGACAAGCTTTGTTGTGCCATGTAAATTGGAGAAAAGGGAGATGAGTGTGAGATTCAAAATATATTTTAGTCCTCAATTGGAAAATGCGATAAATATTTAATATACAAGATATCTTGATGAACTTTTTTTCGTGTAAGTTGAACTCTCTCTCCCTTCTTCCGATTCGGTAAAGGATAAATGAATCAAATGGAGATAAGTAAAATGGAAAATTAATAGAACGGGAATAAAGAAAAGAATGGAGATAGTGAGGAAAGAACAGATGAGAAAGGAGAATAGAAAGCTTGACTCATGAACGGGATAACAAAATAAATAATAGAAGCATTAAACATGATTAATCACTTAACAACGTAACTAGAGATAATAATAATATTAATAATAATTAATAATATTAATAGAAATAATAATAATCATACGAATGGCTATACTTGTTATTAATTACAAGAACAGGTCTGGCACGGCGTTCGCTTAACTGCCCGAAGACGCGTCGAACGTGTTTGTTCCTTTCTCACGTCTTTTCTTACTTTAAGTTACTACAGACTTAATACGCAAGAGATTCTGTCAGTTTAAGGCTGAATTGGTGCGAGGGGTAACGTCAAATAAAAGGTCTTGATGTTCTCGTTTCGATAATCATGCTAAAAAAAATAACAAAAGGAGCAAAAAAAGAACATTGCGACGCATCAAAGACTCGATGGCACTTGAAAATTAATCGTACATCCGCATATTGAGATGTACACTTTTTCGTCCATAATCTTGAAATATATTAAAGCAATTTACTTTCGTAATTAACTAGTTTGTAACCCGCCGTGAAAGAAAACAATTAACAAAAATACTTTGTTTAATTTTAGAATGATAATTGGTCGCATGTGTACTTTGCTAGTATCGATTAAACGAGCGTCCTCCGATTCGACGGTTCTCCTTCGCGCGTCGCACCATACGATAAACACCGCAAGCAATCGTTCGATCAAAATGGGGAGGGGGGGGGGGGCAAGTAAAATGGCAAGCAGAGAGCGACAATACTTTCTCCTTAATAGCTACTTACTCGTCCTCTGAAAACGCTTAATCGGTAGATAGGTAATTAGAAAAAACCTCGATATACAAAAATACAGAGATATACGTACCTATGCGCGTGCAATGTATCAGCGCGTGTCGATACTTTTACTTGTTCTTTTTTTCCGTCGAGGAATAGGAGACACATCGGGGAAGTACATAAATATACATAGGGTAAGGATTACGGACAAAACGATCGAGGCTGAGTAAGCTCGAGTATTATGTCGGCGCGTACTGCTCAACGAGTCACCATATAACTATCGTAAAACTATATGGAATTGACGTTTCCGAAACGAGAGACGAACTTGTTCGCGGGACCGGGCAAATGGCGAGATGAAATTTCGTTTAATGCATTTTAATGTACCTTGTAGGAGATGCATTGATTGAAATCTTTATTTCCGACGTTTTAATACTATGTTTGCTTTCTCTGCGAATTACATTTATTAGGACATTACTGGATTCAATTCACCATTTGCTCGGCCTGGCGACCTTATCCGTACAGAGATCATGGATTGAGTACTTTTAGATTGTCTTCGTCGATTCACAGCGCAAAGATACCTGTCGGATTCGCCCTTTTTCGCTTAAGCACCACAACCAGTTTCGATTAATCGCGCCGCAACGACCGCTGTATACTTAGCTTCTACCGAAAAAAAACGTTAAAAAATTGGAAGAGTCCGTATCGATTGCGTCAATTTGAATGTTCGTTCCTCGATAACGTAACGAACTGACGCCGACGTTATCGTCTCCCGCGGCGTTTGATGTTACTTAATTAGCATTAATTTCGAGGTGAGACCAACTTTCAAACGCGCTCTTTCTTCGCGCTCGCGTATTCGAAGCCTTTCGCGACGTCACACACGTCAAGTGCGTTATATAAAAAAATATTTCATCTCCTTGCCGGTTGGCGGCGGCGCGAATAATTATAATCGCAATAGTTACAATAATAAAACGCAATAATAGTGTCAATAATATTACTCACTAATTAACGTTATTTCTATACGCTTTATTATGCTTTAACATCGTTTTTCCCCTCTCGCTCTTTCTGCAGGTACGAATATTTTCTTTTTTTCTTTTCACGTTGTTCTTATTCTTGCGATCGGGTGACTTGTCGACCCCGCACTAACGAAATGTCCATCGCAAAACAATGATCACGATTACATTATAACTATCAATACATCACTGCTTTTGCTTCTTTCGACTTCTGTAGGAAGTCGTCTTAACAAGTTTTCGAGCAACAACAACTTGAGCAGGTTTCGGGCGAATCGACGAGGTTACCAATGGCGACTCGCTATTTAGATATGGACACATGAGAAAAATATTGGCGGTAAATAAACTCTCAATCAGAAATTATCTCGCTGATTGATTTGATTCTGCTTCGTCTTTTACTTTGGGGGGGATTATTGGCGAGATTATTCTCTCGTCACCAATAGTTTTTCTCCGGCCCGCAAATCGCGCTCGACCGACAGATATGTTTTAAACAGTACAACTCTAAAACTGTTTAAGTGAGGTCTAATGAATCCTTTTTATATACTTTGCCGTATCTTAATGCGATTTCAAGTCATATTAAATTCTGGGCAACAATTTGCGTTTCGATTTACCTTTTTAGCTAAAGAATTTATATAAACGATAAAAAAGATACGATACATTGAAATTACGAATTTCACTAGACCTCGATATACAATTTACTGGGGTTGATGCGTGTGTCGATCGCGTGTCCGAAATATTTATCTAAAATTTGGCACGTATGTTCGCGTCGCTGACGGGCCACGTTCCAGATTCCTCCATAGTTAATGTTAAAGATTAGGAAAGTCTTTCGCGAAGAACTGACGCGCGATACGATTAATTATGTATATACAGTGTTACTGGACACGTGATCGTTTTACGAGCACGATAGAAAACGATTCGATTCTAACGCCGAGCTTAAGCACCGCTTTCATATTACCTTTGTGCACCGCGCTGCACTTGTGCGACCGAGCAGGAATGCTTTATTTTCAGCTTGTGTGTATCTCAATTTTGTGTATCGAGAACGAGAAAGCGAAAGATGTACGAAGAGAGCAGCTAGTTAGTTGCTATATCTTTTCAAAGACAATCAAGAAATCTCCGAGAATGCAGCAATCGATACAGTTGTCAGCCAAATAAGAATTTGAAAAGTAAGATTAAGCTCAAAGAAAGTTTTCAAATTTTGATAACAGTATCTAGAATACATGGATATATAAAAGTATAATATAATGTAAATAATACATTGCAAATGACAGGAGGAATAAGTGTATTGACAAATTGATAATTTATCTGAGATAGATTTCCTTGGTACGCATGCAAATAAATATTGTGTGCCGTATATAAAATATTAGGAAGAATGAAACTCGAATCGCGGAAACAGAATCAGATGCAGGGGTCGAAGAAGTACGATAATACTGTTCGGCATTGTTCGCGATTGCGTGTGACGCATGAAGGATGATGATTTTTAAGCAATCCGCAAAGAATCGTTAAGCAAAAATCATAAATTTTTTGATAAATAATACAATGTAATAATACTCACGGGAGAGAAGTTTACTTTTATTATTCAGCTCTCCATGATGCTTCCGACATGCGAACTTAACTGTTTGGCTAAGTAGTAGCACGTAGGAGGGATTTTATCACGTTTGCAAATATAATAAAAGATGGCAAGACGTTGCAATAATTTTGAAGCAAAGAAAGTCACTTTTTAGACAACGTTACGTGCACACTATTAAAACATTTTTCAATGTATAAAATATGAAATGAAAAAAGAAATAATGGTTAGATATCCATAAATTTAACAAATTCTTCAAATATGTCGATATGATATATCATAAACTTTTCTGCAGGAACTTTAATGTGCAACGAAAGAATGAATTTAACACGTCTAACTGCAATCTCTTCCAAAATAGTTGTTTCTCCCAAAAGTTTAAGCTCGATCACAGACTCTCATTAGCGTTCGTCGGGATTCTTGCGAAATCGAATTACAACAAGAAAAGAAATATTCCCTCTCGCCGATTTTCCTGTTCCATCAAGAGATCGCGATCTCTTAAAGCATCGATTTCTTTCTAACGCTCGGCTAATGTCATGGAGGTTGTCGACCGGCGATTTCGCTTTCTCATCATGTTCCCGCGAAATCCTGATCGACCCGCGAGGATCCCTAAGGATCCGCGATTCATCCTATCGCAACGTTCTCGCTGAGACCTGGAGCTAGAGTAGAGCCAGGGTCATCCGACCGATCGTTGTCATTCAGCTTTGATAATCGCTGACGGCGCCGCTGCCACGTTTTGGTCGAAAGTAGGGCATTCCTCACCAGCGAGTAGACCGGGTTCGGTCTTGGGGATAGCGCCGTCCGCGTACCGATTGTGGGTTTTCAAATGCCTGGTGATCATATCCCTGCGACAGGCTGCGTAGGCACACTGCGGGCATTTATACGGTTTCTCGCCGGTATGGGTTCGCTGGTGGGTGCTGAGGTGATCAGATCTGCTAAACACCTGATGACAAGTCCGGCATGTGTACGGTTTGACGCCGGTGTGCAGTCTCATGTGCCTAGTCAACATGTCCGATCTCGCGAAACTCCTCTGACAAACGTCGCAGAGGTACGCTTTCGCCGAGGCGTCGTGGAGACCTTGCCGACGATGTCTGGACGCCATGTGCTTCGCCAAACGATCGTGCAGACTGAACATCTGCCCGCATTCTGGACAGACGTAAGCCACGTCCGCGCCCGGCGCCATTTCCTCAACGACAGGTAGAACCTCCAAATTATACCGTACCGCAACGGTTTCTTTCGTCGTGGGTGACGCAACATCGCCCCTGACTACGGGCACACTGACGGAACCCCGCGTCACAATGCCGGACGGTAGCAGCTGAAGAGACGGCGACCTGGTGGAGACCGCCGAAGCAGCCGCGGTAGACTGCAGCATCAAGTTCTTCATGGAGAGATCCAACGGCGATTCTTGAGGACTCGTGCCATCGCTCTCGAGGGAGCTACTTCGCGGGAAATGATTGACGACAGAGGAAAAGGAAGTGGTCGCGGCTGGTACCCGCGTTTCGTCCCACTTGGGCACAACATCTGAATCGGAGTGACTGCGTCCGCGGAAGGTGTCGCCTGGCGACGACGACGACAGGTACTTGGTATGCATGTACTGCTCGAATATGCTATACGTGCCACATATACTGCTGTACGTGAAGCTGGTTCGCGACAGCGGGGTCTGCAGGGAGGTCGCCGACATCATCGCTGCCGACGCAGCCAGCGTCTGCGAGCACTGGCTACACATACAGTCAGAGTACTTGGTCGCCGACAATCGGTGGTTGTTCTGATAGGGCGAGTAACGATGTCGATGATGGTGATGGTGATGATACGAGTAGCGATATGGTCGGTGGGGATGATGGCGATACTGCTGACTGATCTCATTGAGCTCCTCTTCGGTTGACGTCACTGCTTCCGCGTCTTTTAACCTCAATGGTAATTGGTCAATCACCGCGGTGGTATCTACGGCGGATCGCGAGGATGACGATCTGGGCGAGCCGAAGACGTCTTCCTCCTCGGACACGGGACCGCTGCCTTCGAACTTCAACACCTCGCCCTCGGATGGTGAACTGCGATGGGCCTGCAATGTGTCCACCACTTGCTCCAGTCGTCTTCGTTTCTTGCGGGGGTTCCGATGGTTGCGGTTGGCCGTCGCCGCGAGGGTGTTGTTGTTCGTACAGGAGGGTGGTGGCGGCTTGGCCGGGCCCGGGGGCGCGGCTGCAGCGTCCTCCACGGCGCTCTCGGCCATCGTCATCGAGGATGCGCGGCACCCGCCGCCTGGGCCCCTTATGCCACCTACGACACCCTCGGCTACCACCGTACTACCACCCACCTCGTCCTGGAACAATCGAACGATGATGATGTGGTTATTCCAAGATACTCAAGTTATCTGCACGAGTTTAAGTGATTTTTCTTAATTTTGCACGCGCATTTAGACAGCAACTTGAATAGTACTGAAGCAAGTGCGCGATAAATTGACGTTTAGATTGAATTATCGCACACCTGCATTGCTTCATTAACATCTTGATAAATTGTTTAGTCGCTCAGTCAAATTACGTCTTATTATTATTGTATACATGTCTACGCCAAGGTTTATATACGTTACTTGCTTTGATAGAGATCTTTTATTCAATTTATGTTGGAAATTATTAAAAGTGTGTGATTTGATAGCTTGAGTTTCGCAAGATATATAATTTCAATCGGATGCAAATTAATTTTCACGAGAAGTAACTTTGAATTATATGTTATTATACTTAGAGATTTGAGCACCGTCGAATTAGATGGTATTTTATTGGGGCAACGTTGTCGCTAACAACGCTAGATTGCTAATGACAGTAATTGACATATCGCGGCGACATTTATACGGGCGAGATTTAGATTCGCAGGTGCTAATAAACTATGACTATGATGATAATACTTCGAGAGACATAAAATTCCACCAATTCATGTCTAATACGATCACGTATTGCAAATAATATTACAGATTATAACAAATAATTCAAGCTGTATGCGCATTCTTACTATTTGCAAGCGCAAAGCTTAGTAAACTTAACAAGAAATATGACAAAGATACAAAACTTATTACGTGTCTACTAAAATGAAACAGCGCAAGAATAGATTTTATTACACATTTTGCGAGAAATTTTTCGCGGTATAATATAATAATTAAAACAATATATGAATATTGCAAAATAAGATATCAGCCCTCTCGCTGTCATGAAATACGATTTACGTTAACGGCAAATAGGTTAATGCGAAAATATCATTGTTATGTTAAACGCGAGAGCAATGAAGTATCAGTGTGAGCGGCCGTTTGCATATAATCTTGCTAGGTTACCAAAAGAACAGGTATCGACGTGCAAAACCGACAGGTGTGGATTGCGCGAGACTCGTCTCACAATCAGAACGAATGGCAATCGAGGTAACGGAGGTCTTCTGGAGAATGGGAGAGAGACGACGAAAAAGCGCCAAGTCGTCGTAACGAGACGCGATTAGAATATTCGTCACGTTTTTGCGCCGCGATATCGACCGATCATTTGTCATTAGCACCGTGGCCGCCATTAAAAAAGCCGAGAGACGATCGCCTCTCGGCGAGATCGCGCTCGCTCCCGTGCCGATTATCACGATGCAGCCCCGTTTCGGCTACTCCGCGACTAACGGAACTTTTTTTAACGTTCTCGCTAAAAGAACCTTGCCCACTTGTAAACAAGCGGCATCATTACTTATTGATGACAAACACGTCCGTTACTAAAGAAATTAATTCGAAACGGAAGAGACCTGTCTTGGGTTAATTAATTCGAACGTCTATTAAAACGCTATTGCGAGTGTGGAGAAAATGCGTATTTCTGACAATTCGCGAAGTGACGGGTAAATAATGATACACCGTGTTCGCTGTGGTTGAATACAGAATTCTTTTTATGGGGACCTAATTCCCACGAAGAGTCATGTAGGGGTTTTTTTAAATAATTATTTTAATCAATACGAATGATATGCGTATGTATATGTGTGTGTGGACCACACTGTTCGTCTTGTTCGACGTGACAACGTCACTTCGTTATAAGACCGCGCGATGTAACTCGAGAGATGTATCCGCTGAATATTTGAAATTTAAATCGCGCGAGGACGAGCGCGTGAATCAACGGACAGACAATCGACTGGTGTTTAACACTGCGATTTTTTTTACGGCGTGGGCGAATTTCTGTAGTTCGCGTGCAACACCTTAAACTTAACTCTGGAGATCTCATTATCGGTTCTTCTTATTTGCGGATCTTTTACGGACAAAAAGCCAATGAAATCCCAAAGATCCCATGGTGTAAATAACCGCTTGTGATGCGACGTTATCCAATTTCGGTATCGACAAATAATTGTACATTACAACTGAACTTTGGGATCTCGCATCGTCTTCGTTAACCAATGGCGTTGAAAGTCCCAGAACATATCGGATTAAGATACTCCATTAATTTTCTGTAGGTGTTTCTTGAGTGAAACTAAAAAGTGTAGCAAAGGAATTTAAAATGAGACTCTTGGAATCTTTTTATTTTGTAGACCGAGTGGCATTATCGAATATGAAAGATCGAACTGTCGAGGAATCTTTTCGAAACTAGCACGATGGCACCCGATGCGACGGTATCTTGGCGCCACGTGTGTACGCGCATAATTTGAATTGCAAGTCTGCCTTCGGTCTCGATCACAACATGTCACGGTCGTAGATTAGAGATTCTGCCCGGCTTCCCGGAAAAACGCGGTGTGTCGCGTCGCGGACACGGATGCGGAGGATTGTTGAACGGTTTTCCAGCGGCTCCAGCGTGCTGCATACCAACGCGTACGTGCGTAGCGCGCCGTTTCGAGACCGATCTTCGCGGCCGGGCTCCGCTTACCTCCGATGAATACCGAGAAATCCGTTCGCGGAGAAACACGCCAATTCCTGGCCACTGTCCCAACGCGGCGGCGAGAGCGGCGGGCTCCGATAGCCGTTTAAATGACGTCGCTTAAGTGACTTAATGCGACTGATCCGCGACTTATTTCAGTCCACGTGCGTCCTTCAACTTTGCACCACCACCGCGGCACCGCGGCATTCTAGAATAAGGATTGTCGCTGTCGCGCACCTTTGCTGCACAAAAAACTGCTTTATGCCGTTCTCTTAAAGAGACAGGATGAATATTAACGTGTCGGTTAGCGATTGTTTTTATTAGCTAGATGACACTTTTGCGGGACATGTAGTGGTGTCTCGCAGAAGAGAAGACGCGGGAGGTTGCTCTCGAATAAAGTGTTTGGTTAGACGTCTTCTTAACAAAAATTATACTTATGCCGCCTATTCACGGTGCGACACTCGCGTGGCTTGATTACAAAACCGCATCAATCAAAAGAGAACAAATAATAGAATCTGAATATCCATTTTATAGACTGGCACTTCGATTAGAGAGGTTTCGTAGCGAATCTTGTTTGACGGTGCACGGGCGCTTCGGTCCTTTCTTGTTTACTACAGTGGCTATTCTTTTATTCTTCCCGGCGCCGCCGCTTGTCCTACCCTTCCCCGCCTTCATTCGCGGAGAGAAAGGGTCTCGATGATCGGTCGTAAAACGTAAAGGGGACTCGTAAACGAAGTGAAAAGATATCAGAACGTAAATGTCGAGAACAGGTCCCCTAAAGAGGACGGTGTGGGCGTACTTACTCGCTACCTTCCCATCGCTTTAATTTTTTTCCTCTTTCCCTTCGGTCAGACCCGAGGAGCACCCTTCTAGAGAGTTTGCCGCGATGTTTCATTACTGTCTTCATAACTTTTGCTTTTTTTCCCATGTTTAAGTGAAATTATTATCCTAGATTAACAAAATGCACAATCGAAAACGGTTTTATTACACGTGATATTTTTTGTGTCATTTAAAGTTTTGTCTTAATGATTGAAAAATTCTCAAGTTTAACGATGCAAAGATTTTAAGAAATAATACAAGAAAGTGTTGTTTTTCGAAAGCGCACGACAAAATATTGACGAGACTCGGTTTTCCTTGGTGAGAAGAAAAACACAAACTGCTTTTGGTACGATATAAGCGAAATATTGGTATCGAGAGAGCGAAGTAGTAAAGATGTTGCTATCTACGATTTGATACATATGTGATGATTGGAGGATATGAGTTTGCAAGAAAACGGAGCGGACGATCATCGGTGAAGAATTCCAGCAGGAATGCCCTCGAGCAGGCACCTGTAACCGTGGCTCGACGGGAGAAACAGAACAGGTTGAGACGTGGGCGTGGGTGGAGCGCTTGATCTTTCTCTCCTGCACGATCTGCCCATATACTGGCCGCGGCGCCAGTGATGGGTACGATTAGCGCGCGAGCTTTCACGTACGCTAGTTCTCGAAGACTCACACAGGCGTATAGAAAAAGGCTCACTTCGTTAGAATTCTCTTTGCTGTTTTACAGTCTAATAGGTGTAATAGAGGGGAAGTGGACATTTAAAAGTGAATTTTTATTTTAGAATTTTATAAAAGTTTTGTGCTATAATCATATCACTATCTCAAACATGTGTAGTTACGAGCTGCATTCGATAATCGCAAATTGATGCAACGTTTTCCAATACGTTATCAATTCGATGCGTCCATTAATTATCATTCTCATTTATCTAAAAGACTAAATAAGATGTAATTAAGTAGGTATATACGAGTTAAAAAAGATACAGCACAAGGAGTTGTGAAAAAGAAAGTCGGACAAGTCATCTCGGTAAAAAAAATATATATACAAAAAACGAATGTAGTTACGTGTGTTACAAACGTGAATGTGACTCGCGCCTTTCGCTATTGGCTGTCCATCCGGCGTTCCTGCTTCGGAAAGGAAGAGCGGCCTTAAGGCAGACAGGCTCGCCGCGGTGGCGGTAGGACTCTGGCGAACTGCTACCAAAAAACCAGACGGGCTACCGAAGGGAAGCCAGTGGTTGGTATCTATATAGGCTACGAGGTAGTGAAGCTGCGACCATCCGAGCGTATCTTCCCGCGAGGGCGAGGCCCGCAAAAAGAATTAGAGGAATCGAGACGGCCGGCGATCGAAGGTCGACGATCTGTCTCAACGAACGTTCGTTAACCATTAGGCCTATCTGAAGCACCGGCCGGTGGCTCGTCTAGGAGACTGACAACGTGTATCAAGCCCACGAGCGGCAGAGGACTCGTTCGCCACGCATACACTTTTCCGCGGAACGAGTTGCAGAAGCACGCCACTTTCCTTATTCTGTTTTTTCCCCGCTCCCCCCTTCCCCCCTCCCCCCTTCCCCCCCTCTCTCTCTCTCTGTCTTCCTTTCTCTCTACCGTTTAAATCTTTTTCCCCGTCTTTCTCCTCCGCACGGAGCATTTCCCCTGACGCGGTCTCTGTGCGATGCAAAGGAGTCGCTAGCTCGAGTGAGCGTCCGTCGCGCGACAGATTTTATCGTCAGCGGAAAATTACGGGTTATCGAGAGGGTGATTAATGGCCCCCCGCTGGATATTGGACAGTAATTAAATGCGTGGCAATTTGTGCACCGCGCGGATATAGCGTGTGCGCATTCGTGGCACGACTGACAGGCCAACTAGACTGATTTAAAGTTTTACGAGACGAACGAGGCGCGCGCGCGATCGTTTATCTTTCTCTGCGTCTTCCTCGATCCTTGTCGACTCATCTTTTTCCCTGACGAAGATGCTAACATGCCGCCACGGCGTGTATCTTTTTTTTGTGTCGCGTATATACGACGCGACGCATATAAAGTGTAGCAAGATTGCGCTCGACGGCGGCTTTAATTCTACTTTTTGACGGAAACGAGGTAGGCTCGGCATACATATTCTGATTCTCGTACGAAAAAAAGGTAATCAATTCGGCGACGTAAAAGGATATAGGTAATTCGTTGAAGAAGGCTTTTAAAACGTTCGATGACGTAGCTTTCATTATGTTTACCATTTCATACATGTAATTGATATGCAGATAAGTAGAATTTATTTGTATGTCGCTAATGAAAGATCTAAGAAGAAAATCGCGTCGAGTGGTTTTTTCGAGAGATTCGGAGCGTGCATTTAAAAGCAACCTTCGCGACTTCGGTTTATAGACAGCATCGCGATGGGTACCGGACGGTCGCCAAGAGTTTCCTCCATTAGATAACTTCCACGAAAAGATGTCGGCGGTTTTTGCGTCCGCGACGCCGAGGCGGGACTTGGCGCTCATAGGCAGGTATAGAGCATCGTCGTCCTCGACTCTTACGATCTAGTTAGCGCGATCCGTCGATCCGATTGGCGTGTAATCGATCGCTCTCGTCTCTATAAGGGGACGGACTAGAATTCGCTGAATCACAACCGCCTTCGAGACAATTTGCCGATATGATAACGCCCCGTTTCCTCTGGCTCCGCTTGTTTACGCTGAAACGGCGATATCCAGCATCATGCATTATTGAATAAGACATTACGTTTTCTTCATTTTAATGGATTGCATATAGATATAGCGTGCATATGAAAAAAAAAGAGAGAAACATGCATATCTATCCGCGTATTCTCGCGCACATAATAACTCTTTACTAGGATTTCTAGTTCAATTGTTTCTTCTCACGCCACGTGTAAATGCATTACGATTCGGAGATGCCGCATTTTTGTAAAGATTGCCTCGTACTCATTGATTAGCATCTGTAGATTTTGGAAAATTACCCCGAAGACTAGTATAGACTTGGAGATAATTAAAATTTCTAAAAATTATATTTTTGACAAATTAATAAAATTCGTACGGCTCAAATGTGATAAACACAAATTTGAAGGAATATTAAATTTTTGATGTTTAACACAATTTGTCGATACAACTATTTTTATCGTCGTCCCAAATAATGATATTTTTGTGAAGCCTGAGAGAAAAATTCACAAAAGAAAAGCGCGACGTGTCTTTCGTCACTCATAGTTCCGGAATGCCCGTCAAACTCTCCATTACACTCCGCGATCTTTCAGTCAACCGAAACGTATCGCGATGTCACGCTGTCCCGTCGACATTAAGGCGAGTTCATTTCGACGGGCGCATAATCCGATTATCCCGGCTTCTCATTCGGCCGCGTTTTCCCGGCGCCGCCTCGCATTTTATTCCACGGCATGCGTCTCCACCTGCGGCCGCCGCGGGACCCGCGCGTCCCATCACGTGCGTAAACGCTCGATACTCTCTCATTTCATTTCCCGAGGTGCAGATTCTAGATATATCTAAATGCCGCTGCGAAAGCCGGCCCATTCCCGCGAAACGATATTATTTCTCTTCGTTCCCATTGCCGAGTCGAGGCCCACTTGCGGAAGGGAGACGGCGACAACGATCGAAGAGAGGAGAGCCAAACGAGGCAGTCTGAAAATACGCTCCTGAAATTATCGTTATCCGCCAAGGGATCTCCGCGGCCGCGAAGATCGTCGAGTCGTTAGTCAGTCGGTCCCGCGGTCCCGAGACCCTCTCCGAGCGCCGAGAGAAAGAGAGAGAGAGGCGCGCTGGTAATTAAACTCTCGCGCGACTTTGCTTGCCGTCGTTCGTCGGTCGACGTCGTTGGCTTTTTACGGTTTGCACCTTGCACACCACGCCGCGCAACGCGAGGGAGAGAAAGAGAGACGCGACGCGTGTGTCGGCGCCTTACGGACCAGCGTAAAACTGGCCGGTAATCATTAACGACCTAGCGCTCTCTCGACGAAAACCAAAGGGAGCCGCGGCGCACCTGAAAAAGCTTACGCGTATATACAGGATATTCCAAAAGACTCGACTCCATTATGAATTTATCGGACTTTTCCGAGGAGGATATCGAAGAAATTATTGCACAATTGTGATTTATTTTTAAGACATTTTGATTAAGTAAAATTCCGAACAAGCAAAATTGAATAATCTTCTTGCTCTAAAACAGAGCGATTTTCGTTTTGGAAAATGGAGTTTCAAACATATTTAACGCAATGCATATTTAACTTGTTTATCGTGAAGCGCGGTAATTTGATGAACGAGATGAAGATTCGATCGAGCCGAGAAGCTTAGAAGGCGCAAATTATTACAAGTTTATCAAATGAAATTTCGCATGAATGGATGTACTTGGATTGTCGCGACGACTTGAATATATAACGAAGTGAAAACGGGCCGGGGGCCCGTAGGCAAATGTTGCCGATAATAAAGAATATGCATTCGCGATGACGGCAATACGACGGTGGCGGTGACGTCCGAATCGGCAAATAAATAGTCAATTCGTTTAACATTTGCTCCTGTTCGCCATCCGTGTTGTCCGCAATCGATTCCCTTGCGTCACGGCGCTAAAGTATTCTGCGAACTCATACCATTGACAACGCAATATGAACAGCATCGTTTATAACAGTGCGCGCGATTTATCGCGTGTCATTACGGTACGCACCGCGGGGCCGTAAATATCGAAAGTGCAACTCGCTACCGAATTACGTAAAATGATCCGCGAATAGATCGCGGGAGCAACGGTACGAGCGGTGGAAAATAATATAAATTTTGCATCAGCTAAAGTCGAGGAACATTGATTCTTTATGAGCGCGCGCGTAAAAACACGCGTAACCCGCTCGGGCAGCGTGCTCTTAAACGCCGCGCTCGAATATCCTTATAACAATCACGAGAAAGTATCACTGTCTGATTGCACAGACATAAATTCTAACTATCGCACGACGAGGAGATTGAGAACGAACCGCATAACGAAAATGTAAGTCGCGAAACAGGCCTTTTCAATTTTTCTCTCGTTAAAAGAAATTTTATATAATTACACAGGCTTTTGGAAACAAATGTATAATGTTAATTTTCGTAGAAAATGCTTCATGCTGCTGTAATAACATTCCATAACATAAAACAATACTTTCGTAGATAAGTATATTTATCAATAATGTATAATTGAAAACATACGAAGTCGCGAGCAAACTTCAAGATACGTCCATTATTAGCAATTGCAATATATCATATCTATCTAGACGTGCAAGAAAATAAGTAGCCTATAAAACTTTACAATAAGATAATGGAGAGATAAAGAAAAGCAAAAGTTTCATCTCTCGATAGTAGGAATGCTCTTCTCGGAGTGTATTTCGATTCAAAACGCTTCGGATGCAAGGCACGGTTGTGTATGCGTGATATCCCGATGCCGCATCGAAAGAGTCATGGCACCGCAGTGCAGCAGAACTGCAGCAGGCTCCAAAATGTAGCGCAGTATGCGGTCATATGCGGTCACGGGGGTTCTTAGTTAAGCCGGGAAAAATGCAATAATATAACGAATAGAAAATTGGCGAGGAATCTGACAAGAGAAGTAGAAATTGTGATACAGCTATAATACTTTCCGCGAGCGGGACGTAATTATTATATCGAACTGACAAAGTTTAACCGCGCGTGTGTATGAGCGAACTGGCGTTTATCGTAGTAATTACACTTTAACTTTAACGATAATATCTGATAAAAGCGATAAGAAGGAAAAGTTTACGAGCCAACGGTCGATTCTACATTTTTGACGCGCCGGGAGTTGCAACGTCGTTCACGAGATGGTTTCGTATAGTAAATTGCGATCATTAGCACGGGGACTATTGATAAAATAGGTGGCGTGTGATCGGACGCGAAAATAATCGACCAATGCGAAAAAACGATTTAATTAAAATCGCATGAGATATTAGCATTTCGGTTGATTTGCGCGAGGACAATCTTGCGAGAGACTCCTGGCATGCATATCGCGTACAATCAAAAGAGACAAAACGTTAAAAAATAATGGATTTTATTTCACACATCTCTGAAATATAATATAGTAATTCAATTTCGGAATATGAATTAGTCATTGATTAAAATTTGGTTTCATAAAGTAATGAATTGATGATCTTTTATGTGTGATCTAAAATTATTATGTCTTGTAAAAGTGCTTTATGACTTAAAAATAAAATTTTTCCGTGTCATAAGTTAACAGATCCCCTAAAATTGATAATATGAGCCAGCGCTGTACTGCGCCGCGTATACAAGAGTAAACGCATGCAGTCGTAACGGCTGTTACAATCTATCCCAACCACGGCATTCGTATGGCGGACGTTATCGTGTAATTGCGGGTTAATTCGAGGCTGGCAGACGACAGCGTACAAGGCGTGGGCGATTCCTTAGGCCTGTCTCGTTTTGTCGTTTCGCGTAGCTGCACGCAATCGCGTTCGCTAAACGACAGAGACGTCTCCTAGTAGTCTCTCGGGCTCTTCGTCCAACGCTCGTTGAACATATTTTACGCTTCGTCGCGCGAAACCGACGATTGTCCGTGCAATAATTTACATGGAAATCAGGCACGCGAAATCTCAGAGACTCATTTACAGAGCTTGAATTCAAAGAAAAGGAAGATAGATAAGATTCATTCATCAGACGTGTGGAAAGTGTGAAAATTATTTCACGGGGACAATATTGAATCTAAAAAAATATTTTCTTGACAGTACAGGATTCACACTTGTCAAAATTGTTTTTCTCTTGTATGAACTTTCATTAGAAAACTATGCATGTTAATTTTTAGTCGCTTAGATTATCTACGTTGTACACTTTGCAGACAGCACATATGTCTTAATGACGTCTTTTAGACTTGTGTACTATCTTGGTTCATATAATACTGCTGTAAATATCATATTTTGATAAAATAACTTTATTAAAGAGAGCTTTAATTATGCAATTGGTTGAAACGGACTTTTTGAAACGGAGACAAATATAGGAAAAAAAGACTAATCCGCATTCACTCCGTTGCATCACCGTGTTCCGCGGTGCAAAATTCGAAATAGCCTGATAAGTTCTATAGAGCGAGATCCCTAAGACCGACAATGTCAATCTCAACAAAGTCGGGACGTCGAACTCAATTATTTATTCGTGGAGCGTGGGTGCTCGTTCGTTTATACGGTGAAAAAAGGAATGGTTTCAATGAGATTAGATGCGGAGGAAAAGAGGAAATCTGAGGAACGAGTGGCACTTGGACGAGAGTTCCACCGAGCGATGCACTCAGATGCGCAAGCAGATTCTAAGTTCTCGGTGTCAACGGCATAAGGTCTCCTTCGGGCTGTGGTCG
The DNA here is from genome assembly GCF_000949405.1 of Vollenhovia emeryi. NCBI lineage: Eukaryota > Metazoa > Arthropoda > Insecta > Hymenoptera > Formicidae > Vollenhovia > Vollenhovia emeryi. Next base: position 2,776,436 of record NW_011967241.1, on the reverse strand, counting down.
TTTACACGCGCGTGTACACACGCTCGCACGCGCGTGAATGTGAGTTTGCAGAGAGAGATCAGCCTCGGATAGGTCGGGTCTCTTTGGCTGGCAGGTATAGGCCGTATGCCTTAATAGAAACACCCACGCCCTCATTATGCGGATATCGTAAACATTCGCGGCGGACTCGCGATCTCCCGTATGCAAATATCATCGACCTCCCTCGTTCCCTTCCACTTGCCGTCCTGTCCGTACTGCAGTTTGCACGCGATCACGTAAAACGGCAGTCTGCGCCGGACCTAAAGGTGCTTGCTCCTTTCCGATTGCGCGCGATTTCCGTATCTCGATCCTTGATGTTGTTATTACTCCGTGATAGCTGCAATTTTTTTCTATTCGGAGTTATTTATCATACTATTATTTATGTATAAATTCTCGGAATAACACTGGCCCGAAGAAATGCCGTAGATTAAGGAAAATTAAAGAAAAGCTGTAACAAGCGTTCTAATTTGCTTGAAACTTATTATTAAATAATTAGTATACCTACAATATAATAATTTCTTTCAAACGTATAACTTTGAGGTTTAACGACACTCTATTATATTCGTTCAAAACCATCAGGTTTAATTTTCACTTTCTGCACTTGTACGTGTTAATAGATTAATTGAGAAATCTTATGGATAAATGCTACAATAGTCAAGAAGAAGCATATGTAACGGAATTGCAAGATATAAAAAAAATGCGAAAGAAAGAAGTGGCCAATGTACGAGGGACTTGAGGTGACTCATTTTCGCGGAGAATTAAATTACGGACTACCGGATATGTGGTCACAAATGGGTTTCCGCTATAATTCTTATTATACGCGCAAACTTTCCGCGCGTACAAGACCGAAATCGAGAAACGCTAAGGCGTGCTTTATGAAAATATGTATACATTTAATACATCTAACACTTCATACTCATCGATACTCAATTATTTCAAAATATATTTAAATATTTATGGCACGGTTTTTCATTTTCTGGTTAATTGTTAACCAGAGGAGTCGACTCTCTGTCTCTTCTCAGATAATAGCGTAGAAAAAGATACGACTAACCTCTGGTTAACAATCAACCGGAAAATAAAAAACCGGGCCTAAGACAGAGGTAAATTAAAAGTTAAAAGTTACCGATAAAATGCAACTAAATTCAGTTAAAAGTTAATCGCCTATAATGTAACTAAGTTAAGTTAAAATGATTTAACTTTTTAATTTTTGAACTTAACTTTGATCTTTTTAATTAGACACTATCCAACCCTGGATTTAACAATCTCTCGAAATACGTTTATTTTACAAAGTCGTGTTGCGCTGTGAGGCGAGAAATCGCGGCAGCACCGACAATTTGGTCGCATGTGGCATGCAATCGTCACGGTACACGAGCGCGTAGTCAGAGATGATGAAGAGAGGGACATGCGTACTTTGTCTTAACCGTCAGAGAGTATTTCCACCCGCACCATGGGCGCGATCGCGGGCGATTCGCGCGAGTGCAGGACGGAGAAAGGGATATAGGGGAGAGATAGGAGCGGAAAAGGAAAGGATGGACGAGGAGAAGGAGAGTAGTAATAAGCCGACGCATGATGATGAGTGGCCGGCGTAAATTAGCCGACACGTAAATTAACCACCCCCGACGAGACGCCGACGGGTAACGGCTTGGACGAGAGGGGGCAGGCGCGATATCGCACCGGCCCGAGACACTGCAGGTTCGAGGTATCCGGTAAAAAAAAGGGCCCGCTCGGCGGCAACCGACCCTGAGGCCTTTAATGAACGTCGCGTGCCGAGCGCGAGAGTGCTCTTACCTTGCTCTTGCTTCCTCCAATATTATCCGCGGTCCTCATATTAATGGTCTATCGTTAGTACAATAATATGAATTATTTGTGTAGCGCCTACAAATAAATACTAACTGTTCGTCGAGCATCGGACGGCACATAAGGAATTTACTTCGGTCTTAAACGGACTGTCGTGATATAAACTTTCTTTACCGTTTTATGTTAAAGGGGATCCAACAAGATTTACTGACGATTCCGTGCATTTCTTTCGAACGCACTTGAAACTTTAATTACAGTCATTAAAACTATGTGTATATGTGTGTATTGTGTGTGAGAATTGGTTATTAAAACATAAATATTTAAGTATATTGCAGTTAGATAGATAATGATCATGAAAATTGATTATTAGAGAGCTAGATATTAAATCAGATTTAACATCATTTTCTTATTCATCTTTTTTTTTTACAAAAAAAGACCTAAATGACAGTTATCGATTATCTTTCGTTGTTACTTTCTCAATAATTTTTCTATCGCGATACAAGAAACGGAACTTTTAATACGAGCACATGCAGAAGACTCAAGACGGTGATGATTTAAACGAATTTATATATTAAAATTCTCAGTCGCTACGTTACTGAAATTAACATATCATGCAAGGCAAGGAAAGTTCAAGTCACTGCAGGTATACAAATTCCAATAGCAACGATTCAATGAACCTTGCGTGATTTTTAATCATGTTGTTGAAGAAGAGACTGTTACAACTTACTCTTCTATCATCTCCAATCTTGTCGAATCCAAGAATTGTACGTATAACATTTCACGCGAGCGTTCTTCTGACATCCAGAGTCGTCAGTATCTCCCCAACAAACTTAACCGCTAGGCCTATCGCGTTCTAGTTTAAAGATCCTTCTCTCCGCGCTCGCGAGAGTATTCTCTCGGCGTTGCGAAGGCAGAGTCAAGTGCACGCGCCGTGCAAGATCCGAGTCACCAATTAAAACTGCCTGAACGGGCGGCGAGTGCAATTAATTAACGTGTCGGCAGCCGATGCAGCGGCTCTAATGATATCGAGGGACCTCGCGCGACCGACGGAAACAGAGAAACGGGTGCGCTCGCAAGCCCAAGATAGAAATTAGAAGCCGTTCACGAGCCGCTCGGCATGCGAACCGCCCGCCGCCGCCTCTTTTTTTCGCTACCGTCTCTGCGGCCATGCAAACACTATCCGCGCTTGGCGATCATTATAATTAGGAGCGGCCGTCTCGCGAGGCAGGTGCCAATCTAACGACTACAATCGCCATTCGGCAAGGGCGGGAGGGGGGGGGGGAGGGGGCGAGCGGTGGCACGAAAATTGGAAAAAATCGGCCGGACACGCCGATCGGTGGGAGCATTGCATGCCGATCGCGCGTGTTTATGGGTTTTCCTTCCTGCGAGAAGGCGCGCCTGCCGACTGGCTACTCGGTCATTACGTACATAAACGCGAGGTTTGCTTATTATACGAATTCGCGACGGCGCGGTTTTTTCTTTCGTCGAAACATCACGCACACGCCGCGTACGCACTTCCCGTGTTTGATCGCCGCATTCCTCGCAAGCGAGCGGTCGCGTTGAAACGTCTTCCGACTCGAGGACGTAATTTTTTTTGCATGGAAATCACAATTCCCTTCTGTCGCGCTGACATGAATAACAATAGCGCAAGTTGGATAACAAAATCTAGTGGGGATTCATTCGTAAAAAATGATAAGCGCTAAAAGCATCAATATTTTACTTATGAAGGCTGAGAAAAGGCTTTTATATTAAAAATAAAAATTGTTAGAAATTGGATAAGCAAGGAAAGAAATGCGTAACAAGTAACATTATTGAATTCCAATCGCCTTAAGTACGTGCGGAAATGATAAATTATCGGATTTTGCGCGTGACTCGCGAATCGATCGGCGGAACGGACGTCGAAATGCTTTACGGAAACCTGATATCACCATATCGAAACGAATGGCCCATGCTTTATCCAAGCGCCTTATCGAGCATTTACTAATGTTTCCTACGACAAAGGCATAAAATCGCGAATGGCCACGTATATTATGCAAGAACGAGATCCGTGCGGCGCGCGAACAAGACTGATAACGCGGCGGGCGAGGAAAAATGAGAGCGGGTTGTTTTCACAGGTTCCACATTCGCGTGCGCGTCGTAGCGAGACGGTGAAATTACAGATGGTGAGCAGAAAACGTGTCTGCATGAACAACATACGCGCCTGGTCACTACCAGAAAATTGCTCCAGTGACGAACGTTTTCTCAAAGCTTCTTTTTATCAAGTAATTTTTGTCATCCAGTACCTCGATAATTGAAACTTGAAATTTCATTCTGGATTGATACACGCAATTGAAACTAAGGGGAAAATGAAAATGTTCATAATTATAAGTACTTATTTTTTAAAGCGAAGCGTTAAACTTTCGTTAAAGTTTTAATTTCACACTGAGAAAATTTTTCATCGGATGAACCTATTAAATAGTGTTTCCGATGGTTAGGGATTCCGTGAATCCTCATTATTCGTCAGATTCACGGTGATATTTCCGCGATGGGCTTAAGGAACCCGCCGTCGGGTTAGTAAGGTGCGCGGTGAGAAATTTCGCGCGGTTTTGCCGAGACAGTATTAAAATGCGACGCGGTGTCAGGCGTGAGAGAAACGCCGGTGGATTGTAAAGGCGAAATATACTGCAGTTTACAGGATTATCCGGAGTGCGATCTTGCGCAGCGCGCGGCGGCTCCACCTCGCTATCTCCGCGGCAGTTTCTATATGCCGCAACGGGCGCGACGCGTCCTACATAAATCACCCGCTGTAGACGCCGGGAGAGAGCCTTTTGAAATTATATAGCTCGGCCACGACGAGAATCCGCCCGCGGATTTTCAGAGTTCCTCGCAGCGATATCGCGCACGGTATCTAGATGGCAGATCGGGCCGAGTCATCGAGCGCGAGGGCGAGGTGCGCTCCTCTCCTCTCGTTGATGTATCGATACGACCGGCCGCCGATCTCTTCTCCGCGCATTGCCTCTCTGTCATTCAACGAATCGACCGTCCGAGCACTCGTTGCCACTCGCTGCTTCGCGAACGCGCTCGAAAAAGGGAACCAATTGCGAGATCTGACGGCTCTATCCGTAAGAAAAAAGGGTTGGGTGTTGCGCAGATACGATCGGCATCGGCGGAAGTGGGATAGATTTTTCACGTGTGGCTCGCTATTACGAGAAAATATCTCTATGGCAAATATTTGAAACTACTCTTTGAAGAATGGCGATATGCCAATGTTTAGATTAAATTGTTGAATTGATAAATTTGAGATATTCCGATTAGCTCTGAATTTTATTAAAATCACTCAGTTTGATTAGAATCATTTAATTATAGGTCCGTGATATTTAATGCTCAACATAACGATGTTTAAGTCGATAAAACTGCAGGGGCAAGTGTTTGAGTTCTCGTCCGCGAGTGTGACATGGGTATCGCGTCGAAAGATCGAGAGATCAACTCTCAGGCAATGGCAACGGTGGCTGCGAGCACTCGCGGAGCGATCTAGAGTGATCACGTGAGCGCGAACAGGACGATCGCGATAGAGAACGCATCTCCGCTGTAAATCAATCTGAAATGATCTCGGTTCGACACCCGATCCACCCAGCGTGGGCGCTAGTCAGCCGTCGTTATCGGCCGCTAGCATCCTCGATTCATCCTACCTATTTCGATGTGGATCGGCACGATCTCTCTCGTCGGAGGAAAGAGGCGCCCATCTCTTACGTGCCGCTCGTAAAATTACGAAATTAAATCTCACGGCGCGGAGCGAGAAATTAACGGTCCCGTTTCGCGGACGCGACAAAAACGATCCCGTCGAATGAAGTGTCGATTAACCGTATCGCAGTGGTTCTCATGCGGATTCCTTCTCGATTATGGCGTCGGTATGTTCCTTCTAAGAAAAGGTGTTTGGTTTAACTATTATTGGAAATAATTTTACTCCGTGCAAATTTTCGTTCCTTCGGGGATTTTATTTCTTAAGCTGTAACGCATTTCTGTCTGTAACCAACAATTTTAGCCAAGTGTTCTGATCTAGTCATTTAAACGTTGACGTTGCACGTCTTTCACGTAAGAAACGAATACGTACATCGTAACGTTATACTTTTAGAAAAATACGTTCCTTATCCATCGTCCGCTGCATTTAAGAGACCCAATATATTCACGCGAGTTACGACGAAGAAATTTTTAATTGCTAATCAAGAAATGAGTGAATTTCTTACGGCACGCGCGATAAAAGTAATCTGGAAGTATTGCGAAGAGAGTGGTTTTTAAAACCAACTAGCAGACTGGCAGATGCGAGAGATCGGCGGTGCTGGAAAATAGCTCGACAGATAGAACGGAAAGGTAAATGATCCACGAGGGAGGAAAGGGGGAAGGGGGGAAGACGCGTTACGATGGATGGACGGACGGTATTATATGGTGACTATGGCCGTGGTGAAGGCGAGTTTTTATCGCGGCCACCATCTGGCCGACCGATCGTCATTACCGCCCTAAGTGATCCTCGCATGACCGACCGGACTTTGCACCACGTCACCGCAGCTCGTTACGAACAGCCTCGATTTTTCGCGGGTATCACTATTACGTTTCCGCAGCCGTTCTTAGAGCGAATGGGAGTCAGCGAGTAAAGCTTTTTTCGAGAGCCAACGTTATCAAGAGCCCGGTAAATCTGTGAATAAAATTTTCATTGCACCTGCCAGCGTATAAACGATATACATATAGTGACATGACGCAGATGAAATATTAATTTTCGACATTTTGACCACGAGTTTTCTTAAACTGATGCTTCCATCCGCCCCGAAACATTGTGATAAATGTTGTAACATGCGCCCGGAACGGATGTGTCGGGTGGGATTGCTTGAAACCTCGTTAATAAGGAAATAAATAAAGCGCATGCTGGAAACAAAAGTAGACAAACAATATAATGGATGAGTTTCGCATTCGGTGCAATAGTGCACGATTAGGTGCGGTATACTTTTTAGATTTCGAAAGAATTGATGGGGCAGAAATTATAAGCTTATTTTGTTTCTAATGTTAAAAATTTGCATTTCTTATATCTTTCAAAAGTTAATATTCTAACATATCTTGGTTAAGTACATGAGAAATTTTACAAAAAAAATCTTGCTTAAGCTTACATAATTAAATATATATTAATATAAATAAGTAAATAACTAAATAGAGAGATGCATATAAAAGTGTTTTATAATAATAATTTTAATCCCTAAGAGATTAAATCCCTCGGGGACTCAAACATACATCTTTAGCTTTATTTTTCCCCACTACTCGCATTTATGCACTCTTTTGCATATTTCTGACTAGTAGAACGTGTAATAGAAACTGATTTATGCTACCGTGTCATCCGTTTTCCCGCTGAGCCTACGGACAGCCGGTCGCATTCCTCGTTTTCGCGAACTTTTCGTTTTATGGCTTCATCGGTGGCAACGGATTAACCGATCCCTCCACTCGGGCGTGAGTTTCTCCGCACAACACGGTTTGATTGCCGCTATAAAGATGTTTCGCAGCGATTTCCTTTCGCGCTTCGCCGAGATCGATGTAGACGAGCGGAATGGGGGAAAAATGGAGATAAAGAGAAAAAAAAATTATAAAACAGTCGCGATTGCACGTCAGGAATCGCTTAGCCTGCCAGACGCCGCATGGAATTCCGAGCTGTGTCTACGACTTAACAATGTGGAAGGAAAAACACTGCTGATTCGGCGAATGAGCGCTTCAAAGCGTGCTGCTGCGACACCGTCATTCTGTTCCGTTGGATCCCGCAGGGATAATTGATCTGTACAGTTATTTGGGCTTAGTAATCCACACGGACCCGAGCTCTATATGTTGCGAATGCTCGTATACATTTACACGCAATGTGCATTCATTTTTATGAGCGATAGTGCGATAAATATTTGAAGAAAAGTGGAATTAAGATACAACTCAATTTAACAATAACAAAAAGCGTAAGAGTAAGAACGAGATTACTAGATATACGTATTTGACATGGATGGACCGTTTCGAGTTTTCATTTATATCTTTTCATTAAAAAATAACGATTCGCCGACGTATAATAGTTGTTTCCTGCACGTTTCGTGCGAGATCTCATGAAAAAGAGATCAGTATGTTGCGAGTTAATAGGAAATTGGAAAGTCTCTCTCTTAAAAAGAGGACCATCGATCGAAACGTCGACTTCCTTAATTGATGCACATTAGTGTGCGATTCAGCGTCGGCAGTTTTGTCCAAAATTAAACCTCGCAATCTTTTATCCTATATTTGGTATACCGTTGACTTTCCTTAAATCCACGACAGGTAATTATCACAAATGAATTTTTTATCAAAGCCGGAATACATAAGACGTAAGTCGAAAAAAAAACGAAAAGAAGACACGCCTGCGGGTGCAATTAAGAAAATGCGCCTTTCGATCGCGATTTTACAGCCCGCCGATTTAATTAACGCTTATTAACTTGTTTTAATCGCTTCCCCTTCCCGTTCGTACGACTTTCCTGTTACCTCGGAATCGGGAAAAAAAATCAAGCAATCGTTACTAACAATGACACATTTTTTAATTACACACCCAACTCACATCGTTGGCGAAAATCACCGAATTGACTGCATACATCGAGCCGTTCCGAACGGCCGGCCGTGCGCCGCTCGTTGATTTATCAAAAATAATTACGAGGACTTTGACGAATGCACCGATGGTGCGACGAACATGCCTTTTTTCAGCACTTCTTGCTGCCGCACGCGATACGCTTTTGCTAAAATGAGCTGATCGATTAACGGCCCGAATTCACCGACTTTCATCTTGCCCGCGACTTGTTAATACCGACGATTTATTACGAGGTAAAACGTACCACTTTCATCTCCGGTGCAATCGCCGGGAATTCCAACGGAACCTGCAGCGTATCGCGCGCGAGAACTTGTTACAAGGTCTAATGCCACGCGGCCCCGGCATGGGGAATCACTGACTTTCTCGAAATTATGGCATTAACGAACAGCGTTCATCGCATTCATTCATTACGTTAAAGACTTTTCACAGTACTTTTATTAAACCATACTTATTTTATGATCCTACTTATGACACTGCTTTTTATTTCTACGTAGATTCCAATTGTGCACTAATCGATAAAAGAACTGCATCTTGTAGCTTCGTTCCACTTTTGCGCGAGTTTGGCTTTCTAAAGTTTGGTCTCTCGTAAATTCTGGTTTAAGCGATCCCGCGGACGTAAGCATTAAAATGCCGCTACGTACGTGCATTGCAAATAGTGGTAGAACTGGGTTTCGTTAGGAAAAGAATATTAGGCAATTTTTTCAGTCTAAACGTCTCGTTTCTCATAAGAGTTTAGGGGGATACGTTTGGTTCAACTTATTTCATTTGCACAGATTACTACTTAATTCATTAGAACTTGCTAGTTATTCATCAGTAGAATCAGTCGAGGCTATGCAAAGAAGAAAATGAATGCAGCACATGCTGTAAGGAATGAAACTCGAACAATTTCGTTAACTTGTGCGAGGCGTATTCGTATTTCTGTCACGAGCCGAGCTGAATATTATCGTCATACATGCACGATGCGGGCAATGACTTTGTTGTCGTTTTACGCATTGAATAATCAACGTTACGCGAACAACAGCTGATTATCTCCGATTCGATGAATCGAGATAATTATCGCTTTGATATGCTTTATCATTTGTAACAAAACTACAATAGCGCGTCGGTGCGACGGTATCTGCACAGTGGCGGGTCTATTGTAACATTTCTGTGCGTTAAAATCAAATCATTAGTGCTGTCTGACCGCTGGAGTAAAAAAATATTGCTCCAACGGTACTCTCGTATGCTAAAGCGTAATTATTATTACTCTCACGATAAGATGCATTATGGAAAAATTATCACGGTACGAGCTCGTTCACTTCATAACAGCGATATCGCGCTCTCTGGCTTCGCTCTCTAGTTTACTTTATTCTGCATCCCATTCGCCGGGACGGGAAGCTCTCGAAGAATCGACTTTCCAGGAAAGAAGATCTCGCGCACGCAAGAACTCGTTGCGAGAGGAACTTGACGAAGTCGCATTAACGCCGTTAAAGCTGCTGGGATTTTGCGCGGTTTTGCGAACAGCACCCGCTATCTCCGGTCTGCAATCGAGGTTGATAATTATCGGTTTGATATGGTCTGCCGCACAAACACGGGATCGAATAACTTGTGCGGTAGTCACGGCTATTACGTCGGTACGCTTGATTTTACGCGGTGATACTTTCATCCGCGTAAAAGATGATGACTAATACGTACCGTTTGATTACTGACTCAATTAACGAGACCGATTTGTTTTGTGCCGATCGAGTTAAAGATAATCTGACCGATTTTCACCGTTTTCATAAGAATGTTTTGTTTCATGTAACGTGATAATTTATCGCCCCAATATCGTGCTATCTATTCGTGCGTCTATAGAGAAGTGACGTTTCAATTTCGTCGTTTTTTTGTCATTTTTGAGGAGTTTTACAGTTCCTAAATTCAAAGTCGGAGAAGGAATCCTAACTTTTAAATATGTTAAAAAATTATTCATCCGTTATTGAAATTCTGGAAGGTTTAGATAATAGAAAATTTGTTCTGGCGGAGTTAGCCGAAGATTTTCTTATACAGACGTTCGCTCCGGCCAGAAATGTGCGATCTAAAAATATACAGTACAATCCCGAGTAAGGGCGTTTTAAGGGCTAGGAAACCAGATCACAATGATCGTCAGTAGGAGGTCTTTCTTATGTCGCAACGGACTCTCTAATAGAAGACTCTTCGGAGAAGGGTCTCGAAAGAAAAGAAGCCCTAATAGCGACGTGTCTGCACAAGGACGAAGGTAAAGCACGCAGGAGGGTGGAAGGAAAAGAGAGGCAGAGAGACCGGACAGGTGCCACACGCTGAGGCGCCCACCGTAGGCCGGTTAATGCGATCTCGCCGGCGCGGCGGTTTCGTCGTCTTTCCGCGCCATGAGCCTTTGCGATAATTGTCGCATAAAGTCGACACATTATTGCGTTACGGCCTTCCGCGGAGGCCCCGCGAGATATTATGGCCATTCCGCTTGCCCACGTAATGGCGGCCCCACGCGACGCCGCGCCGTCGACGATCGTCCTCCGGAAGGACTCCTTCTTCGGACCCATCGCTTCAGAATTAATGGAAATAAGCGCCGAGAGAGGAAGAAGAGCCGCGAGAGCGACAACCCGGCAGATTTCTCTCCTAACTTTTCCAAGACGATGAATCGCCGCAGAATAATTATCACGTGGTTCTTTTCTTTCGGCATATAATTATACTCTCGATATTGGAGCTTCTTTTATAGGAATCTCTCTGGAATCCCTAGATAATTTCCCATTTCTGTCGGCGTTTACTTTCCGACAATGCAAAAAGATGTGAGATGACGGTGGAGAGAAACGTTAGTAATATGTGCGACGCAAATGCCTGGAGAGTTTTCGCGGCATTCTCGAGATCTCTTACGAGACTGTTCCCGAGCGAACGAAATTGCAAATGAGCTACTCACTTCGTCGGGATTTCGCCAAGACAAACAAAAGGCATTAATCCTCGGTTCCTTCATGTTTCAGAAGTCACCGCCTCCGCGTCGCGCCGACGCGTGAGTCTTAAGTCAATTTTACACCGTAACATCTCAACGGGGCACTATAGCACGCTAGAAATAGCTAATGAAAAATGTTGATATTAATTTCACAGTAACTCATATCAACATAACAATTTCCATGAATAAATATCATTTCTAATTACATATATAAGAGGACAATAATCGAAATACTGAAGAAACATAAAGGCATCAGATTATTAAAGGAATATTTATTGTAAGTTATTTCTTTATGATTTATTGTCATGAGCTGAGGTTTATTCTATTCGGCGCGAGACACAGTGTGCGGCGAGCTTCAGCTCTGAAATCGCGTACGCGCTTTTGTGCGTTGGCGGACATCGTTTTCTAAATCACTTGCTGTCACTGTCGACACCGGCTTTCTCTCTTTTTCCTGCGGCTGTCTTTGTCCATCCCGCTTCGTATCCTCGTCGCACACACGCATGGAGAACAGCGACAATGTCCCAAATGACGTTCTATTTTCGCGAGGAGGCGTCCATCTCCCAGCCGGTCGTAAAACTTTAGTTTAGTCGCAGGTGCATTAAGCCTAGAATAGGCTCCTTGTAACTTTGACTTCGTTGCGCTACAATAAATGTCTCGCCCTAACTATGAACCGTTTCGAGCGTACGAAGAAACGGTTCTCTTCCGCCGAATTTCCCGATGAAATATCCCGTAGCAAGAATTTTACGTGAGCTATAAATGCCGTCGAGTGCCGAAATCTAAATGGTGCAATTGCTAGCAGTAATTATTGATAGCAATTTGACATTAACTAATTAAATATAGGTATGCTCAACATAGCGTAATAATCCACGTTGGTTTACGTAGCTCGTAAATGAAGAAATTTAAAAAAATTTTAATGCTTTTATTCGCAATATCAAGTCGGGAGAAAAAAAGGGGAGAAAAAATATAAGTTAATCTCGTGATATGACTCTGACATATTAAGCTTAATAAAAATCGTTCTTATTTTCTAAAATCTGAAATTTATCTTGCACACCAACAAGTATGCAAGAGATAATACAAGAATATACAACTGATACAAGATTTATTTTTTAAACAATGCGTTAAGGCACTATGTACTCGTCGTTTTATTTCATATTTTGCAATTAACGCGACCATTGCATCTGTTTGTCAACGATGGCGAAAGTACTTGATAAATATCTGTGTTTCGCTGCGTTATTTACCGCGTATCTATGATATTTTCCGTTTTGTACTTCGCACTTCAACACCACGAGCAAAGATAAGAAAACTCATCGCGCAGCAGAAACTTATCCAACACGTAGAGAATCAACACCCTGTCTTTTTCTATAATTAAACTGAACTTAGAATTACAGTTTCTATACGCGGAAGAAATACGATATGGTCAATATAGGAATAAAGTATAAAATACTTGAAAAGTCAATCTATACAAAACAAAAAATTATTACTAATCGTAATGGATCGCGTGCATCGAAATCCACGGAGTCCGTTGGGCAAAGATAACGAACAGCTTTCGAATCGCGCTGCGGAAATCATAATTAATAAAGGAAAATCTCGTAAACGCTATTAAAAACGCATTAAGACAAAATTATATAGTACGCGTGTAAAATCATAAACCATAAAAAATCAACTTCGTTTTTAACAAAATAGCAATTTAAACTAATCAATTTGGAACGATTTGATAACATAATGGCTTGTAGAGAATGATACATATTAGTTTCTCTACATACTTTCTGTAACACAATTTTGAAAGCACGGCATAGCAATCGACTTCCGCATTGGTTAGCCGCTTCCCTTCGAAGATTAGAGTTTAATACCACGCAAGAAGGAGCGATCTTATCAAGGAAGTGCGCGGTCTGCAGAAGACGTCCGGAAGCGCAGAAGACGGTTTCTCGTCCGTTTTTCTCGTGACTAAAAATGATAAATCTCTATGGAGATACGGACGTAGGAAACGGCCAAAAAAGGTTCCTACTTATTATTAATGGTTATTACTAAATAGTTACGTGAGTTTTACTAGTAGTGGATACACACACACACACTCTCTCTCTCTCAACACCGTTAAGCAATAACAGATACTGAATGTGTGAGAAACTAATATTAATTCATTCTCGTGGAATTAATTACTTTTATTCACTGTGTAACACACTATATCATGTTGGAAGTAAAACGAAATAGATTATTAGGTACTTGTTTAATTCGATAGGAGCGTTGTTTTCAGAAGAAAAAAAGCCTATTTGATCAAGTACAAAATTAATCGTGCATGAGGATTTAAAATTCCTGAAAATTAATTACCGGCAAACTAAATGGAGAATTTTTAAGCACCGTTTTTGCTATTCCGAGGATTCAAGATCGATAAGACGTTGAGTAAACGACCCATTTCGATGAAATTTGTTTCCATCTGTCGAACATTTCCGAAGTGGAACATTCTTTTTTTTTATAGCAACTAGTAACTAAAATAGTAATACTAGAATCGATTAATCTCAGCAAAGAGCAGAGGTTCGAATAAACCAGAGAGATAAATCATCTGATCAGGATAATATTTCTAACATACTTTCCTAATAATATGAAACGACAAACTCTAACTACGTGTAATTGATGTAATAAAATTAATGTACTCATTCATTCATAATGTAAATGTAAAAAAAGTTACTTAATCTGAGTAAGATCTCGATTGATCGATTTATATAACATTATTGCAGCTGTCAAACAAAATAGACGACAGAAAATATTTTATCAAGCTGATGATCTCCATTAGTATACACGAATCTTTATATATGCGAATCCACTCGGAGAATCGCCATTACATAAATCACGATCGATAAAGTCATCCTTTTAAGGTAGATATTGAAAAAGGGAGGCATACGGTTTGGCAGGACAGATGGGCCAATTAAAATTAATCACACAGCTCGATGTGTCTGGATTCGCGCGACCAGTATCGAACCCCTAGCTACTTTTTCGAGGAAGACACCTGGCGCCTCATACTTGCACTCAATTCCTCTACACGGGCTAACCGGATATAAACTAAAATAATAATAGCATATGGCAACAAGGTCGTAAAAAAAGGACGATGGCACGCTCGATGGTGTAAAATGGAGGCTTGAAAAAAATATAAAATTGTTTGCCAAATCTCTCTCTCTCTCTCTCTCTCTCTCCTTTTCAAAGAAAGAAAAAGAAAGTACATTTCACAAATGACAGGCCTGAGATTTCGCGCGCTCAGGTACGGCGACACGACAAGTGATAAAGGTGTTTCTACGAATATCGCCCTTTTTAGCATAGTGACAACTTTCACAACAGACTTAACGATTCATTCTCGAATTAATTGTTCCTCTTGTTATCTTTAACCATTTCTTTTGTTAACTTTGTGTAACGTCTTAATAAAAGGGAGGGGTTCACTATGATGAGCATCTTGATCAGACTGATATCCTTCGATTTAGTCGATCTCCGATATTCTGAGTGAACTTGGAATTTTCAGTTAGATTCAATCTAGTCTCCCGCCTCTCTTTATCCTCAAGTTTTCAAAATAACCGGATCATCGTCTTCCCAAATATTTTCTGTCCCGTTAAACGGTGACTTTGGTTCTCGCTCGCTCGCGAAACACATAGGAACACTTTTATCACTCGTCATGTCGCCGTGCCTGAGCGCGCGAAATCTCAGACCTGTCATTTGTGGAATATAATGGCTTATTTAAAAACTATCATAGCCTCGACATTTTTTTATTAGAATTTTCCTCTTTAAATTTTCTAAGGAATCTGCGATTAAAAGGATATTCGGTGGTTTTAGTACACCCTGTATACCAACATACCCACACAATCCAAATAACAAGTTTTAAGAGCCATATTTTTAGCCATTACACATACTATATCTGATCTTCCGCTATTTGATCGATAGGTGACTAATTCGGCGGTTTGTTT
Source organism: Vollenhovia emeryi (assembly GCF_000949405.1). Classification (NCBI taxonomy): domain Eukaryota; kingdom Metazoa; phylum Arthropoda; class Insecta; order Hymenoptera; family Formicidae; genus Vollenhovia; species Vollenhovia emeryi. The sequence continues at coordinate 2,761,135 of NW_011967241.1, read as the reverse complement.
GAACATCTGGACGTTTGACTAGTATTTGTAGACCAGGATTTTCGGGACGCTAGTACACTCGAAAGCCTAAATATTTTTTGGGTGTTTGCATACTAGAGTCAATATTGAATGTTTCCGTAGTGATCGGGTTTTAAAATACGCGCTCCGTGTCAACGCATCTAACAAATTACTTACATTTTTTCGAGTTTAATTGTTCGAATTTTGAGAAATTTTGTCGAACCTTGATATATTTTTCGTACACGCATATTCAGTTTTTAGAATTGATGAACAGACAATAGTTAGTTAGACAATAGGTTAGTGGTCGAAAGAATGAAGATACGAAAGGGGAAAAAAACCGGGAGAGAAACAAGGAAGAAGTAGCAACACGGAGAATTTATTACCGCGCGGTCCGAAAGAGCGACGAGAAGTAGGCAGGAACGTTTAGAGGCAGCCGCGCCAACAAATAAGAAGTTCGAGGCGAGAGGAGGGACGAAATGCTTACAAATGAGAGGTAGGAGAGAAGAAGAACCTGAAAAGAGCCCACCATGTAACAGGTGTAATGGGTGAACCTTGAACGTGACGAAATTGCGCGCATCTGAGCCACGCCGTGACTCGACTGTTTAACATTGACATTTAATGGCATCGTTTTTTTCCGTTCAATCGATGCAAATAATTAATTTCGGAAAGTTCAACAACGGATATCCTGAACGACATTTTCACATATTGAGAAATTGAGTACAGGAATTGAAAAAATTATAGAATTTGTAAGAAAATATTATGCTTTCCTTATCGGTTTCTAAAAGTCCTTTACGCGCCGTGTATGCTGATATTTATTGAATTAAGAATATATAGACTTACTGTTCGACCGTTCGACAAATCTATTTTAAATTTATTCAATTATTTACACTTCAATATTTTTCGGTATTTCGAAACTTGAAGCAAAAAAGAACATCAATTTCCTCACTAACTAAGATTTGAATAATCATTTTAATACATATACTTATATAAAACTAGAGAAGAGATCGTATTACTTTGATTAATCAATCGTCTATCTCTAGTCTCCCGCTTCTTCGTAAGACGCCGTCGATATGTATCCGTGCGGGAGAAAACGCATCGTGAGAGATATCGATATCTGACCACGCGCCTCGAGAACCGAAGATGAGGCGCATGAAGTTCCTTTGCCTCTTCCCGCGCTCTTGTATTCACCGCTCGTATACATACAGAAGCGACTCTTATCGGAGATCGGATCGCCATCCTCTTCCTCTTACAGCAGCCTTGCGTTTGACGTCCCGAGGCTCTCGGTCAGTGGTTCCCAAAGGAACGTTTCGTGCAGAGTATATGGCGAGAAGTTTCGCGAAATAATAATAAATTGCAAAGTACATTTATATATCTACAATTTAAAAGAGAAATTAATTATATTCTCAAGAATATTTATCGTAAGATAACTATTTTCCGATCTGTCCGTTGAAAACTTATATCGTTCCTACTCTGCCACAACTACTATGATTAACTATTAATCGGCATGATTAAATATGACTCTTCAATTGTTGTACGAATAAATTAAGAGTCGATTCATTAACCAATCATTTAAAAAATGGACATAATATCCACGATGTGTTTCGAAAAACGGTCATCGCGTTTCTTCAACTTGATTATTTTCAAACCGAGTTTCTCTTGGCTACTTTCGTGCCTAGAGGGGGGAGGGGGGGGGGGTGAGAGAGGAAGTAAAGGGTGGATGACCGCGAGAGTCGGACGAGAGAAGCTTGATTCAACTTGTTAACTCCGGTAGCTGAGTAGCACTTCGGCAACTTTGCGATCGCGCGCGGCAGGTACATACACCTACTTAACGACCCAAGCCCAACCCAGCTACCTGTTCGACCATAGAGAATGATCGTTTTCCTAGCGCCGGCGATCGTTCATCGGCAGCAGCGGTTGCGGAAACGTAGCAAACCGCAAGATGAAGGGAGAAGGACGAAGAAGAGGGATGACGATAGGCGAGGGAAAACGAGAACGACGAGAATCAGCCCGGAGATTAACGCTTCGAGCGCGAGAGTCGAGTGTTATCGTGCTAAATGACTGAAATCAGTGCGTTGCAGTGTGGTCGAGACATCGTTAAGCCTTTATTTGCGTCATATTACCTTTAAGCAATAATTCAAAGAAATACGAGAAACATTTGTTGTGTCAAACTTTTACTTCTCGCACATTCTTTCCAAATAAGTAAAGGAGAGAGTAATATTGCCACGTAATACCTACACACTTTTCATTTTGTGAAAAGTGAATAGAAGCCAGCAGTGTTTAGGACGAGGGGGAAACCGCCGAGGGCATTGTGGTGTACAGATTTGTGGCATTACTAGACATTTGGGCATTAGGTCTTGTTGGGGCATTAGAAAGATAAAATAAGATTAATAAGATAAAACAAGATAAATGCGATAAAATAAGATAATAAGATTTATTTAATTTATTATATGTGCATATATATTCTAAATTATTGCACATTTCTAAGCTTTGGAAAATCTTTGATACATATATCTTGGTTGAATGTCTTTACATTCTGTACGTTGCGCGGACATAAGCGCCTATAACAATGCCAAAGTGTAATTTATTATATATTTATATAAGTAATTTATCGTCGTAATATAACACTTTAGCAGGCGATCTTTGCGTCCATATTTTACAGCCAGAGAAACCAGTTATGTACATTTATAAAGATATTATGTAAGAATTACTAGCAGGTATTATGTTATATAAAAAATTTTATGAATTATGAAACGCTTTAAATATGACGCGATGTTAGTACGCGTGTATGAAAGAAGATTTGTTATCGATGGATAAGACAGCTTTTATAATGTGATATCAATATTGTGTACGACTTACTACTTAATCTTGATGTACCGAAACTTTGATATTCCATTTCCAATTTGAATTCAGTATTTTACACATTTTAATATCTTTATGTGTTGACTTAAATTTCAATCGGTACATGCATACGGTACACATAATTTATTTTATATACGAAATACTATAAGAAAAATGATAATGAATCTTGTTTCTATACTGGGCATAAAAACAGCGTTACGCATTATGTTACACGGGCTACTCTTTTTTTTCTTGCGCGAATGGAATATGTCGATGCAAATCACAGTCCGGATGTTCGGGATCACTTTGAAAAGTCCGACCAGCTTCACGTTTATCGCTCGCGCATTCAGCGTGCAGATATGTGACGGTAGCTCGTACATACACGAGAGAGCGACGCAGCCTCTGAAACGCGAGATGCGCGGCCTTGAACTCGTCCCAGGGTCGATCGATAGGCGCCACGCGCATCTCCTGACCTATATAACCATCGGGAATTCCGGGAGAGGGAACGCGAGCGGCGGCGAGTGCGAATCACCTCGCGAACTTTCTCCATGTAAATAACAAACAAAGTGTAAAAATGTCTGGGATCTTTGCACTCCGATAGGCGTTATCTTCGAATTTCGTTCTAAACAGTGTGCGGAGAGAAATTTTAACACTGCAAGCTGCACGATAAACCGCAACGTGTACGAAAATTCGCCCACAAACATATTGCGCAATGACTTAAAATTGAAGAAAGGGTTATCGCATCACGCCGTGTTAGCGAAAGGCTAAAAGAATGTTATCGGGAGCAGCAAGGGGTAAATCGATTACTACTTATTAGTGTTCAAATTGCCGGCTATTTTCGTAAGCACCCGCGCAACGAGTCTCCTATTGGAAATTTCAAAAACATGATTCACGGGTAAATAAAACGCGCGCTCGCGGCTTCGGGCTGGCGATCGATTAAAATGCAAATTCACCATCGTCCAATTAACAGTAAACATGCAGCTTGTCTCGCGTGGATGTCGATTTTTGTTAGCCGGCGTGTGCGCGAGTCGCGACAAAGCGCGATCTCGTGCCGATAGGCAATTAACGATCCTCGCTGGCGAGGAAAAGGCGAAAAATTCATCGCCGGAAATCGCGAATCGCTACATCACGTCCGTTACGTACCTTCACCGTCGGATCGCCGGTACGATTTGCTTACATTAAAGTGGCGAATCGCGGCAGGAGGCAATCGCGACACTTAACGATACGAAGACGCGCGTGGGTGTCAGTTACTCCATTAAAATCGCAACATTAGTGGGAGTGTTAGACGTCGTGATGCCGGCATGTAGTACAAAACGTTGACAGATATGACCGGCCGCAGCCAGGCACGTTGCAAGTGTATCACGCCCAACGGTAGATAGACTCCGGTTGCATATGTCTATCGCAACCAGTCTCGTTAACGTTGCTTAATTTTCATTGTATTTTCCTTTCTTCTCCAGTTTATGTCATAAACAACTAACCGTCTGCATTCCTCTCAATTAACGTCATATTTTGTTGAGCTGAGGCGAGCTAGAGTGTTAGGGAGGTCCAGGTTCAAACCCTGGCTGAGGTAATATTTTTCGCAATAAAGTGTTTAAAACACATCGCCAGTTATGGTCGATTAGAAGCTTAATCATTGTTAGTCGTGTACTGGCGTCAAATAATTCTTCAAGTTATTACATTTAGTTTGAGAACGTCTAAAAGAAATTTCTAATTGGCGAAATCGTATAAGGTATATTAAAGCAAAATTATAAATAGGAGTTCCGTGTCGTGCGCCATAAATGACGCGAAAAAATAGCGAATAATTTTCGAGATAACGACTTTAAGATTATAACGGAGAATATCTGTGTTCGGCACCTCTCGGCCTCGAAGCGCAGATTGTCGCGTATCACTTTGCTAAATAATCAGCAAGTCCTGCGGGAGATTCGAGGGGTCCATTAGCAGAAATATTGTCCCAGTCGCAATAATAGTCGCCAATAATACATTCCGGCCAGATATTGCTTGTCGCGGTAAGCGGCGCGATTTATTAATGCGGGCGTTTTCATACTTCGTGGTAACATTTGCACCAGTTTCACGAATCACGAATACACCGCGCCATCGTTCTCACCGATTCGCGGCATCTATGAAACACCAGTGAGTGATCGAGGGGGAAACCGTTAACCAAACTCTTGTCCACCAATGCCCACTAATTCCCACTGGGCATTACTTTATCTTGTTATCTTATTTTATCTTTATTATGCCCCAGCAAGGCCTAATGCCCAAAAAATGCCTAGTAATGCCCAGTAATGCCGCAAATCTATACACCACAATGCCCTCAGCGGTTTCCCCCTCGCCAGTGACGTAGCTCTCGCTGCAACATTTGTCCGTTACAATTCGGAGCCCTTTGTATCTTACGCTTCCTGGCTTTCAGCTATCACGGGAAACCGAGGGGGAAACCGCTGAGACCACAATCTTGTACACCAATGCCCACTAATGCTCAGTGGGCATTGCTTTATCTTATTATCTTATTTTATATTATTTTTCTTGTGTTATCTTATTTTACCTTTATAATGCCCAAACTAATGCCCAAAAAATGCCTAGTAATGTCCAGTAATGCCGTGAGTCTGTATGTACACCACAATGCCCTCAGCGGTTTCCCCCTCGCGGGAAACTATCGAGCGGAATTTTGTGCCCCAATTTCGTGACCCGCGAACCGAAATATCCCGCAACGACGAAGCGGAATCGAAACTTTTCCGAGTGCGGGATTCGAAAATAATTTGGGATCACTGAAGATTCGCGTCCCGGCGCCACGTTGGCGCGGCACCGGCCTAAATCGTCGATTCATCTTTCGCGTGAAACCGTTCGGACATGCCCGTAACGTAACCGCGACAAATCGCGATATATTTTCCGACGCGAGTCAGAACGGTCCGTACACCCGAGTCGCCTGGCCGGAGTGGACCGGTCCATAGGCGCGACGCAGCTTCTGCTGGTGCACGAGCGGAGAGCGATATTGATTTCCAGCGGGAGTGGCGGAGGAGGAGCGCCGAGACGACATACCGCACACAGCGCGCCCGTGTGCATTGTGCCGTGGAACGAACCCAACCGACCTGTGCAACTCCGTGCCGTGTCGGGGGAGGAGGAGGGGGAGGGAGGGATTCACGGTCAAGGCCGGTGAAACCAACCCTCCGTGTTATCCTCGTACGACCCTCGCTCTCACCCACCCGGCACGCGCGCCCGGTTAAGCTTTACGGTGTTGTGATTAACGACTTCAACCTCCGCGCTTGTGTATCTATATCTCGCGGCTAGGACGATCAACGTCATCCCGTGCCCGGGATGTGGCGCAAAGTTTGTTAATAGGTTTATTTAGAGCATTAACATTCTGAGTCTGAGTATACAAGGCGCGTGGAAAAATTGTCCAGTCCCGCAAGATCGATGGGGCGAAGTGAATTTCGCGAGACAACTGCCGATCTCACGATTGCAAGTATCATACTTGGCATAATTGGAACATCGGTTTTGCACAATTCCTTCGCTCCATTGTACCAGATTGATAGCACTCTTGCGCGCACGTCTGTTACATTCGTAAATCGTTACAGCAGTTGACATTCTGGGCTTTTAAGCGTTAACGGTGCCTTCGCGTAAATCAAGTGTGCTCGCACGGCTGGAAGAATTTCGCGTAGGACGCTGAAATTTGCCTCTGTGCCGAGCACAGGCCTGGCTACCCTACTCGCCCGCTGAGGTGAACATTTTAGAATCGTTGGCACGGAGTCGCCTTGGGACACGGGGGGAGAGCCAGCGAGAGGGACCGCCGCCGCGCCGGGACGGACGACGGTTTTACGCAAGCGTTTACTTTCCACAGATCTCTCGGCGTGCGGCGGGAATCGACGGAGGACAGACAACGGTATAAAATATCGTCGAAAGCTATCGAGCGTTCGTTCGTTACGCGAAGGCTACACCTGCGCACGGTGCCACGCGATGAAGAAACTCCGCCGTGCTTCGAGCCCACCTACGCGGCGGCACTCCACCGCTTCGCTCGCTCGCACGACACGCTCGGAACCGCATTATCAGTTCGCTCGAAGAATTAATTAGAGGAGAATTCACACGCCTCCGTGCGTCCGCTCGTCGTCGGCGCATACAATTACGCGCTCGTAAGTCTCGCTGACATTTTCATAGCGCCCTAAAACGGCGCTCCGGCCCGTACGCCGTTTCTAACACTCATTTCAAATGGAAGAAAAATCCCAACTATTGTGCGTGAGATTTACGACAATCGAGTATATCTGATTTATCTGAGGGGGGGTGTAAGAATTATTACGCGAACGCGGGAAATTGAATGCAATTTTCCCGAAGTCTATGTTCTAATAATACTCTCGAGCTTTTTAGTCGACATTAACCGGCCAATGTTTTAGTACAGAAAGTTTATTCTATATTCTAATGTACCAGAATTGGACCGATTGAATTTCCATAGAATCCTTCGGAAAGTTGGAATCTTCGCCGTTCATCGATCCACGGAGATGAAATATCGTTTCGTTGAACAGTTTCTAGTGAGGATATTGTACACGCAGATACGATTCATCGAATCATTAGACTGACAATACAAAATATAGGCTTTCGCGACGTCTACGTTCGCGACGTTTTCGACCGCCTATTGAACGTGCGTCTCTAAAAATCGACATCGTCAATTACGGACCGCCTCGAAGGCGCGATTTGCATGTCGTGCCTCCTCGCGAGTACGATTTGCAGCGCGTTCTTTGCGTTGTGCAGGTGACAATTCGCGACGCGTATCGTAGCGCGAGATTTGCCCTCGCAGACTCCGCAATTAGCATAATCACCGACCATTACGCCGACATCGTCGGATTTTCGTGGGCGTACATTCGAAATCACGTGCGAACGAACGTTCGTCGGGCAATAAAATGACGAAACAACGAAATGCAAGCGTGCACCGCGAGAGAATACGTTTTTAACCCTTTGCCGCGGTTCCGATGTGTACTTTCGAAACGATGAATAATTATCACTAATAAAATGCTTTCCGATCATTTCTATAACGAGCGGTTCGATTTGCACCGCGCGGCGCAATATAAACAATGAGGAAACAACAGAATGAAATAATGGATTTTACACTGAAAATTACTGCAAGTTTAATATGAATGGATTCATAACGCCTTGAACATTTTTAGAATCTACTCCTAAATTTCTTTCGCCTCATTGCACGTATAACACACGTTCTCCTTTAATATCTCTTTCACTACAAACAAGATCGTTTCAACACTCCAGTCCAGTTTGCTACTTCTTATGATTGGATGTACGACTTGTATTAGAGAAACCAATTAGCGACAAGCGAGGGGTAAACCGCTGAGGGCATTACTAGGCATTTTTTGGGCATTAGTGGGTGTTGTCTGGCCCTGCTGAAGAATTGTAAGAAATGTAAAAAGATAAAACGAGATAAAACAAGATAACGTAATGCCCATCGAGCATTAGTTATAGGCATTGCTGTACATGATTTTGACCAGCGGTTTACTCATCGGCGATAAATATTTAGGAAGTTGTAAAAAGTTCTATCAACTATTCTTTATACCTACATCTCTCGTACCGATCTATGCTCGTTTAGTCGCTACAATCGTTAACGATCGCCACGGTCTCTTATCATCCTTGCCCCTGTTCGATCAACGTCGATTGACAAGATCGCAAACTTCTAATCGAAATACGCGATTACGCCCGCGTCGGAGACTGTCTTTCGTTGTTGATACACGTTAGTCCGCAGAAATTTCTTATTAAACTTGGAAGATTAAATAGTTTAAAAGAAAAACATTAAGTAAATACGCCTATTAATTTCTAAAGGCATCTTAAATGCGTCTTAAAGTTTGTGAAACCTTAAATTGAAATTTATTTAAAAGACCACATTGATCGGAGACTATGATTTTATCGTGTCTTGGCTCAAGTTTTGCTCGAAACTTTACTTCGAAATTTAATTCGAACAAAATTTCGTAATTTCCCGATATTAAGTAGTTTCGTAGTTACGCTCAGTTTTCAATCTTTAGAAAGAAGAAGTCGATTACGAATACATTAAGAAATACGCACTTGTAGCCCTCGAAGCCTCATGAAATGTTCTGTACAGGTAAATGGCGAAGTGGATGGCGGCGGCCGTTTGATTAAGCGCGGTAGCTAGTACGGAGAGTGATCGTTGGCGCAATTACGCCAAATGGATTTCCTAATTGCGGCGCCGTGCCACGAAGAGATTACTCACGTTCGATCGTCCCGCGTCCGTCGAATCAGTAAAAATCGCGATATCGAGTCGTCGTACTCTCCCGTGTGCCGACGTGAGAAATGTATCTGCCGCGGAATCGATCTGACGAGATTAATTCCGCGATACATTTATCTGTGAAACAGAAAGACACGCTGACGCGCGAGACTTATGAAACACAGAATTGATCGATATAGGAATGAATGAGCTCCGCGGGCATTTTTAAGTGTTCCGATAATAAAACATTTTCTGACACAGAAATTGACGAACCAAAAAGTTGTTCTCTTTTCAAAAATATGCGCAAAACCAAATTCAGTTATCACCGCGAAAACGCGACTGTCGTTAGACGAATACACGCTTCGTGAATTTAAAAAGCGTCAGATCTACTTTCGAGGAGCTTTACCTAATGTTTCTTACGTGACGGATTGCCCTATCATTGATAATCGTTTCAGAGAATAAAGAACGAGAAGCACGCGCACTGTTTCGCGCTGCGGTCGCTGTAGGAGAGCAACAAAACGCTCGTGCGCCGCTAGTTGTCTCTCCTATAACGGAGGAGTCGCGTGTAATCTTATCGCCGAGATAGCGACTACCTTAATCCTCGCTTATTCTATTTCTGCACGGCCGCCGTCTTTACGTGGGAGCGCGAAAGACGCCGAGACAGGAAGAAAGAAAGAACGACGGGGGAGGGGGGGGGGGCTATGAAGAGTCGGAGCAGGAGGTGGAGGAAGATTGCAGGGGCTGCGTCAGGGAGCCGAGCGTACCGAAAGGCCTTCGATCTGCATAGCAAATTGGCGATCGATATACGGTCACCGACGCACGCTGGATCGCGCGAGCCTCGAATTAAAGCTTATAACTTTCATGTCCGGCGCAATGTATCATTATGCGCGCGGACCCAGGGCCTCGGCGATGCAGCTGCCGCTGCAGCGCGTCCAGCGACCGGCGGCAGGCGCGAATATGTGCGTAAAGCACGATAAATCGTGGCCGGCGATAGATATTGACGGATGACAGTCACCGAATAGTCACGATCGCGAAAGGCCACGTCTATAGCTTGGACGATTCACACGGTCCTCTTTGCGTGGTGTTACAATTAGTAAGTTGGAATTTTCACCGATATAGGAATATTGCGCGAGTGGATTAAAATCCAAGCGCGCGTGAGAGCAAAGTGTCAGTTACGTCTAGTTTCGTACCTATTTAGGGCTTTATTAAATCCGTCGTCAAGTGTACATGAAATAATTACAAGTTCGATAAGTTCCCTTCGTAAGGAGAAGCACGGGTAAGCGTGAAATTCGATTCTTTGAAATAATAAACAAAATGGAATTAATTTATCCTTACATAACACTCTTTACATAAAATTATCATGTATCAAAGAAGCGTACGATACGGGACGCCTAGAAGGGGATCCGCTCGTGGGAGTGAAGAACGTTTTCGTCCGCTCGGTACGTTGTTTGCAAATGAGACAGGACAGCCGTGACATCTGACACTTTGTGTGCTCCGTGTCCGGCCACTCTCTTTACCACGCGCGTCAAGAAGGACGCTGACTTCTGGGATTGCTCCGTCATATTAAGAACCTATTGAAACAATGAAAGTAGGTTTCACACGATTATCTCACCCCCTCCGGTCAACATTCATTAACCCCAAACATTCATTAGACCCAAAAATACCAAAGGACTTGGAACTGTTATTGACGCTTTGTCTCGAGTAATGTAATGCGATTAAATGTAATGCGAACTAATTATATCTCCAATATCAGAAATTAGTATACTCTCAACCAATCTAACAACGGGAATGATGACGTTATGGCATTAAGGCAAATATTATACTGTAGGTACGTGTAAGATATGCATATAATTATGAAAAATGACATACGTTAAAAGCAGCATATAAAATGACAATTTACATTCATCGATCTAAAAAGAAGATCATAGACGGGGTACGCGAGGAGATGCAATTCTTCCAAGATTTCTACTCTTATTTGAACGATATTTTTCGGCGTTTCTTCATTTGTCTCATCCGACAGTTTACTTTGCACATGTAGATACGCACTTTCGGCGTGGCTGATTTCCGCGTAGCGATATGCGGTAAAGCGGCGCGTGCGCGACGGTAACGACAGTAGAGATTTAACGCGTACGTGTCACGCTTAGCACGCGTCAAAGTCACGAGGCGTGAAGGGACGAAGCGCGTAAACGAGATTGGTCGCAGCAGATCGTTCTACGTGGCTGGGTTAACGCGCGTGTCCGCTCCACTTCCGACATTAAGCCACCCTCGCGCGTAAGACGGTAACCCGTATTCAGTGTAACGTCGCTGGGAGATATTTTCGAAACCCGCGCGTCTCTGCATCGCGCAAATCCCGTACGATCACTCGATCGAGATTGCGGAATCTCCGATAGCGGTGTACACGTATCCTGATTGCAGAGCAGTGTATTTTAACACAGTGAGGGAAAGAAGGAAAATGATCATTCCATGCTACCGTTGCATATCACGTTAGATTAAATCGGTAAACTGTAATTAGGAAATTAAGAAGTATTTTTAATATTATTCGAAATTTTATTCAACCACAGCTGGCCACGTTTGTTAATTAACCGGTCCAGACGCCCGCCTAGAGAGTTAAGGGAAGTCCAGGTTTAAACCCTGAGGTAATATTGTTCGCAATAAATTTTCTGCATTGACCGGTTCATTAACAAATGTGGCCAGCTGTGGTCGAATGAAATTGAGAATTTTATTATAGTGGTAATTAATATTGTCTGTTATTTTTAATTTCAATATTAAACTCCCCCACTAGTGACTGTTGCAGCTGATTTTAACCGACACGCGAGATCACAATTGATCGACGAGTGCATAAAAACGAAGCCTAGGAGAATCCATCAAAGTGTAACACACGCATTTGCGCCGTGGCTTAAGGGCGCTTATTTTAATTCCGCATTGCTCGCCCTTTAATTTCTCTTTATGTACAACTTGGAGCGCACTGCATCAAGTATCTCTACGGCCACGACCGAGGAATGATAAATAAATATTTTCCACTCGCGTTTTCGAACTTCTGCATCGATCTGCGTTAAAAATTTCAACCGCGAGGCGGAAAAGGTCGAGCGTGAAAAAGAGTAGTCGAGAACACGCCTCGCACGTATTTACTTTAACCACGCGTGTCCGCTCCACTTCCGACGCTTAGCGCCGCGACGCTTCGACGAGCGCGGCGTAACGATGTTAAAACCGCCCTCGCACGTGACAACGAAGGAAAACTGGCTTCTGTGAGATCGATTATAAACGCATTCTAGTGTCAACGAGGGTGGAAGAAGCGGCTTTGATATTAAATGGCAGTTCGTTGCACGATTATTATCTCTCTCGATTCCTCCGACGAGATTTCCCCCGGCTGCCCCTTTCGGTCTCGTTTCAATGCGCTGAGCGACGATTAAGTTTCTTGCGGCACATCGCTACCCCAATTTGCGCGGACCATCCGATAAAAATGTATAGCTCTTCGAGTTTTTGTTTAATCGTCTTTGTTTTTTTTGTCCGTCTCCCTCTTTCAACGTGCAATGGGGAGCAGCGATTAAAGTTGTGACATTAATAGAGCAAGCAACAAAGTTGCAGCGAATAAAACTACGACGAAATATTATTCCGTTAACCGAGTTTCGATATAGCGCGCACGCCTGTGATACTACGGTAACCCTCGATTAACGTGACATTTTTATAACATTATAGGCAGGCGTATTCCCGTAAGGGAAAAATTACACGATCATCCCTTAGCATTGTAAAACATATTGTATAACGTCTTACACCTCCGCTCTTTCCAATACTTGAATTAATTTTCCTCTTTCTCTTGGTGGCAAAAAGGGGGTTTATAAAAATTAATATTCTCTCTCACGAATCTCCCGCATCCGATTTTCATGTGACGCACGACGGTCACCATTAAAATTGTTGAGAAAATATTCACAAGGTGAACCATTTCCGTACGCGATTAGCAAGAACGAAAGCGAAGGGACGCACAATCGTACAACATTGAGTCAATATTCAACGCCGTGGGATAATCTTGGTCGCTATCAACGAAACATTGCCTTTATCAACGGTATTCGCGATTTCCCGACCCGACCGGAGCGAGACTCGACGATAAGTATCGATAATTACGACGGTCGACGGACATCGCGGCGCGCTTTCATCAATAAAGGGTGGCAAGATCGGATCGGTCGCTTACCGAGTAACAGTTAGGGGCTGCCGCGCATCCGATCCTCCGGAGATTCAACCTCCTCCACCTTGGGACACTTTAATCGCGCCGGAGCACCCCTCCTTATCTATCTCCTTATAGTCACAAATCACAATACAGCCAGGCACTGAACTTTAGCTTATACAGAGACCATCCTTCCTTTTGCTTTATCACAGTAACAATCGAACGTCCCGGGCCGTCGTGCGGGCGCACAGTTCGCGGCGTTAATACCCTCGGACAATACTCGAGTCGGCGTACAACGGAAACAACAATGAACAACAACGGCTGCGGGGTCGCTCGACGAGCGAGCGTTGATCACATTGCATCCAGCACATGCACACAAATATTTCGCCGATCCCTCGACGGCGGCACTTCACAGCCCTCCGTCCTCTCGCTCACGTGTAAACGCTCCTGTCGAGATCGGGAATGGCACTACTCGATGACGATGTGTGATACTCTCTCCCACGCGTTTAATGATCGTAGGCAATCTCTCTCTCTCTCTCTCGTTTTCTCCCTCTCTCTTCCTCCCGATATTCCGGTATCATTAACAGTTAGAGCGGATATTCGCGCGGAGCACTAATACGCGCGGCCGGGGCTAACGAGATCAATCAGGCACATCGAGATCACAGAATTCTCTGGTCCGTCGAGATGTCATCGTCCAAGTATCACGTGACAGCTATTATTGACGAGCTCGACAAGCGGATCCGAGTTGTCCCGCGACGAGTCTTGGCACGACGGACGATCGCGCGCGCTTTTTACGCGAGCAAAGGGCGCAGCCCTCTCGAGAACAACCCTCGTGGGACACCACCCCCCTTGCACTCCGACGATTCTCCTCGTACGTGGTCCGGCTGTCTCTCTCTCTCTCTCTCGCTGTCGCGCGAGAGCGAAAGAATGATGGGAGAGGGAAAGAGTTGGACACCTCGGAGAAGGAGACAGACGTGGCGCACGTTCGCACAGCCGACGACACGGCGATCCTCTCAGCAGCGCGGTCTCGCGCCGACTGCGAGGCTGCGGCGGCTCGGAAGTTTCACCTTCGGCCGCGTTCGCCACCCTCCCTCCGTCCCTCTCTCCACGTGCGCGGCATCCCCCACTGACTTTCGTGTCCCACGGACCTTAGGTCCCCTCCGCCGTCGATGTTTAACCCGTGCCAGCTGGCCCCACCATCGACGCGAGTACCCTCTCCGGCTCCGGAGACCGGTCCCCTCTCTCGGCCCTCGCGTCAGTCTAACCGAGAGCAATAGGCGCGAGGTACGTGCACGCACACCAACGCGCGTGGGTGCACGTACGAACGTCGAACCACGCCTATCTCCCTACCTCGTGCACGCGACCGACCAGTTCACGCTGTTTTTACTGGCGAAGTAGCCAAGGGTGACCGAGAGCGAGAACGACATACAGGGACGAGAGAGGGAATAGGGTTGCACGCGACGTGTAGGTGAAGGGGGAGGGGGAAAGAAAGAGAGAGAGAGAGAGAGAGAGAAAATCTTACTGGCGTTTCGCCGGGACTGCCCACGCGCCCAAGGGTGCGTGCACACGTACGCACAGGCATTTTGATAAGAAAACCGACGTTGCACGCGCTGCACGGCTCTTAAACTATCGCTGGATGACTCTACGGTTTCCAATAGATAATACATTGGAAAAGTTATCTTTTTATCAAGTGATTTTGCTCAAGCACCGTCGCCCATCACTTTTCTCTCAAGCAAAATGCAATATACGTCCGATCGACACGCGTCTGTGTCAGGTGCCGATACTTTTGTCGATACGCTCCTCACCGCATTTTTACTAACTTGTCATTTATCAGGAAATATTTTGCTCGATCAGCAATAAGTATATCGGTGTCTTACTGGCTGCATTTTTTCAAGAAGAAGCGCGAGCAAGTTGCCCGACAAATTTGGAATATCCGCTCCGTTCCGTGAAGGCAGAAACTCAAATATAGCCTTTTGGAAAGTTTCTGATAAAAATACCTGACGCGTCGTCCTCTCTTTGTACGACTTTTGTAAACAAATGCCCCTTGAGATATTGACACGTGGTTGAGGCTCCAGCCACACTTTAGACACGTGTCTACCATGTCGAGAGTACTCGCTAAGTGGCTGCTCGACCGTTTGAATTTTTTCTAGACGTTCGTATTTGCCTTTTTCCTCTTTTCATTTTTTCTTTTTTTCTACCGAAGAAGCCGCCGCGGCGGCGACCTAATGCCAGATGGAGAACCGTAAAGAGCGCGGAATAGTCCAAGTTGATTTATTTTAGGAACTCGCGTGCCACGAATACAAATTTAACGTCACCCGTTTCCTCTTCTCGCGTGTAATATGCAGAATTATTGCCACGTAAAATAAAATACGTAACAACGAGCTCGTAGCTCGCTCTGTGGCTTATCACTTTCTATTGGCGAGCAGTCAAGTGACTTGTCGTTACAGATTCTCCCACGAAATCACGATTACGCAATTTACAATCGTCGTCGGATGATTTATCGCGCAAATTTGACCATCATTTGTCGACACTAATAAGACACTAATAATCCAGAAAGGCCAAGTCAGTTGTCTCGTGCAAATCGTGGCAACGTATCGTGTTCGGAATCACAAATCGCGATCAAATCTATAATATTCCTATAATCGAGAGACGTAATTTGATAAGTGCCCATACTAAGACGAAACTATACTCTCATTCTTCTTTTGTATTATAATTATAACAAATTGATAGATTAGAAGCTCCGGCCGGGCCATCGCTTATTGGAATAATTGCGCGATCCGCGTCATTAGCCTTAATGAGCCCGGCTCGGGTCTAACGCCTCTTAGAAACCGTTGCACTTTCGAAACGATCCACAACGGCGCGGCATTTTCTCCACTGTGCGTGTGCCCACGCACCTCGTCGCCGGCCGGTCCGTAAAATCTAATGTAATTACAGGTTGGAGCATGCGACACAACGCGCGTATAACGTCATGTATCTCGTTGCGCTCTGATCTCTTTGTCAGGCACGAGATCACTGATGCAATTTGCGTTCTTCTGATTGCCACTTCCTCGAGCCGATGCCTACATGTTTCTCGATTGGAAAAACGCAATAAGATAGAAGCGTCGGTGCATGACTGCTCATTAGAAAATAACCGTGGTATCTATGTTTATTTCTAACAGAATTCTGAAAGATGGATTTAACCGAGAGCTCTAGAAATATATGTCTATCGATTATAAAGTTTAAGCAAATAGTTTCGCAATTTGCTCATATATTCCATTACAATTTTTATTTTCATTATTGTACTTTATTATATTTATGCTCTCTTACATTAGTCGCATTAATAAAATAGCTAATAATTGCAACTTATTTTATAATCGATAATAATGAAAGAATTAAAAGTATATTATTGCACATATTTTTATGACAATTCAATGATGGACGCAGATCAAGGTAGACTTTCCCGCGTATTTTTGAATGCACTTTCCGAGAAGGCAGAAAACGGTCATTGACTCGTATTAACGCAGAGACTGCACTTCCCTTTTTTTAACACGCGACTTTCACGTCGAGTCATACAAACCACGCGTACGTACGTACGCGCATTGTGACGCACGCCTTTCGAGCTTTGCACCTGGGTATATACCCACCTTTCCCGCAAGAAAGAGATCCTTACCTAAAGGCACGCACGAGATGATCCAGATGTTTGATCTCCGCCATGCGCTCCCTTTTTAGGGAGCTCGTGCGCGTTGCGTTAGGATTTCGTAACGGCATCTGCGTTTACAGAATCTTCGTACTCGTAATGTCGCGTTATGTCAGATTTTGCCAATTCCGCCTGACAAGAGAACGCCGACGGATCTGATCTGATCGCTACATCATAATACGTAAGGATCGAGTTTTCCAATCTTGGTAAGCTAACTAACAGTTAAATTATGTCTCTATCTTTGTCTAATCTGAAGGAAAAACAAAGACATACGTGTGATTTAACTATTACTTAACTTACCAAGAGGTTGAAACAACCAGCCCTTATGGAAATAAGATTTTCTAAATTCTAGATATAATTTTATCTCTGTATGTCCCTAATAAGCTTCTTAATTAGATGAATTTTGAATCGTACTTTTATGTATGACAATATGTAGGAATAATTTTTAAGAAAAGGTCTTTCTCGAGCATTTATTTCGCACGATTCCGGCTGTGCACAAACGCGCGTGGCTCGCGACGAAAGGAGTGTCCACGAAGGATTCCCGGGTAGGAGAGAAAGGACCACGGCCCGAGCCCCGAACAAATCCCGAAATAAATGTCATCGTGTATCATCGTGGTAACGTAATCCCGGATCGCGAAGACAAATGGCTACGGAATACGATACGATGCACCGCGGTCGGTCGTCCGAGATGAGAAGCCTTCTCGTTTCTCGTATTTACATACCGCGGCGAAGATCCGTAGGGAAGGTGTTCGTCCTTTTCCGAGAGGCGAAAGAAGATACGATAACTTTGGAAGACGAACAGAGTGAGACGTACACGTCGTTAAGGTCGCCAGTAATGTACGATCGACGAAGGACGGACGGTGACTTCTCTTCCAGAAATTATACAGGATCGGATTCTCGTGCATCCCGCGGTCAAATAAGATTCTCGCGTTACCATTTAAATTGCTCCTACAGTGGTGTCAATTAAGTAACAGCACATTAATTAGTGGAACTGTGGACTTAGTTTTTATCATGGAAAGCACAATTTTGTCGTTTTATTAAGTACACGAGGAGAAACAAAGAGAATTTCATCACATTAGTTTGATTACTGTATCAAAAAATTGTCGATGTAGTTTTCGTTGGAAAGAATTTTTTTTTTGCGTGAATCAAGTGAAGATACTTTGCGCGTACTTAAAGGGTTGAAATTTCGTGGCCGACATTTTAGTTTTGTGCAAGCATCCATACCGGCCCTGAGGAAGGAAAAACAAATCAAACGGTCGGTCATGCGTCAAGATTTTAAGCAAACACGTGCAGGTACGTGCGCGCGAGCGCGCGTTCATGCGCGAGCACGCAACTGAGCATGCACGGCTATGGGTATTAAAAAAGCGCGCGCGTTTGCTCTGTCTCGAAGACCTCTTCGCGGGCACGTACGACTAGAAGAGAGGAGTCTTGCTCCGAGAACTCTCCTCCCGTTTTAGCCAGCCGTGTCACCGCCTCTGCTCACCTTCGGAAGGTCTCTCTTCAAGGCTGAAAGTCTAACGACCGTCCCGTCGATTCGTCATCCGTGATCGAGCTGATAAGGGGATTAACATGCCGATTCATCTAAATTCCTGCTTTCGATTGCCTTCGTCGGGAGAAAATAGGTCCGAATTTAACGTACGATTATATAACAAGCCAATAAAAATTAAAAATGGAGTATCAAAAGAAGTGGTTTTTATAGCAAAAAGTTGGAAAGTTTTCCTTTAAGTAAATCACTTCAAAATTAGCTTTTTAGAATTTAATTTTAGGTAGGAAAATTTAACAGTTATCTGGGATGTGTTACACTTGTGATTAAATGTTTATATTAATGTATTCAGTTGGAAATTCGAATCATTAGATATTCTGTAATCATTAATTCAATTAATTTGCAACAGCCACTTTACGGGTGTGAAATTGTTACCTTTTTATTGGAAATGCAAGACGTCCGTCTGAATGTAATTTACTCTTTAAAATGTCGGTGGAATAAATTTGTTAAGTAATACAATAGGAACGACGAGCACGAGAATCATAAATATACGGATTAGTAGACGGTCGATAGAAGTAACGTAAAGAGGACAGAGGAAACTTAATGCCTGCATCATGAAAGTGGCACACGGAATGCACAAGTAATTTACACGATCCACCTACGACACAACAACGCGTAGAGCAACAGGTTCCCAAACGTGGCGAAGCGGAACACCGAGAATTCGAGCGTAAATTATGACGTTGGCTTTCCTAATGCACCCTAATACGGTCGTGACTGGTCGCGTTTATAGGAAAGGGGATAGGTCGGCAGGGAAAGACTGCGAAGGAAAACGAATAATTTGTCGGGCGCGGCGACCATTTTTCCACGCAATCTCCCATCACGAGCGCGCGCGAGGAGAGAGAGAGAGAGAGAGAAAAAAGGCGAAGGCTCGGAGAAACGTGTGTGGAGAACGAGGAGCGGAGTGGAAAGCGTAGGCGGGGCGCATACCAGAGGCACCTGCTCATTTACTTTGCGCCGGTCGGCTGTAGCCGGTGTAGAGAGGGAATCCTCATTAGGATTTTCCCCTACCATGCTATCGCCACTGCCGCCGCTTGAGCGTGTGTTTCTACCGCGACATTGAGGAGATGGAGAGGAAGAGAGAGGGAGAGACAGAGAGAAGGAGAAAAAAGAGAACACGATTTATTCTTGGGGAGATATATTCCTGATAGAATCTAGATGCGAATACGTATTTACAGGATTGTTACATCAGTTGTATAAGATAAATAATGGCTTCATAAAAAATCACCATCTATATGAGTGAGAAATCATATAGATGGTTTTTTTATGAAGAACACTCCCGTCGTTGCGAAGATTAATCGCGTGAGTGGAATTTTAAAGAGTAAACGGTATGGTGATAACGGAAAGGCAGAGATGAGCAAAGATATTGGTTGTATTCTGAATATCTTTGTTGGTAATTTAATTACAAAATAATCAATCTATTAGATTAGAGTAACGTTGGATATTACAGTAAATGAGATATAAGAAGATTTTGCAAGATTCTTTGGTGTCTTCCTTTCTCCTCTTCAAAAAACTTGAAATAATTTTTCTAATAAATAAAAAGATCATTTTAATAATGGTTTTAGGATTGTTGTACAATCAGAATAAATAATTGAAGGAAGAAAAGAATGTTAGAGACCATCTGTTTCATATCAACTTATTTACACAGTTGAAAAATTACCAACCGGTGACTTTTCTCCAGATCATAAAATCCTGCTCTCTCTCTTTCTCTATATTATATCGTGTTTTTTAACGCATAAAGAGATTTACAAGACGTCGAAAAGAGGGTGCCCGAGTACGAGGAGCGAGATTACAGAGGGCTCCAGAAGAACGGGAGGGATTGATGAGGGAGAGAAAAATAGTGAAACCGCAGCACCCTCCGTAGCGCTATGGGCGTGCGACGCAGGGCGGAAGAGGGGGCCCCATAGGGCCCCGTGTAAGATCTCGCATAAAGATCGTCGTCCGCACACAATAATGGCCCTCGGGCTGGCTGCCTGTCCTGTCGCCCGTATTCCCCGTGACCTCGTCGGCGACCGTTATGATGAGGCGCTCGCTGTTGCAGCTTGCCTTGTACTCCGCGTGTAAACCACGCGTGTACGTGCCTTTTAGGGCCCCCTCCGCCCCCTCACCGTACGCGTATTCACGAGACAATGGCACAGGAACAACGAAGCCGCAGGGGTGCGATGTAGCCCTCTGTGTGATGCAGCTATCTCAATTTGTATCTTTCGCGAGAGGTGCGCAACGTCGAGTTGCCCGTCGTGTTGCGTTACGTCTACTTCTAGGGATCGAAGGATCTGCCAAGATAATTACGATCTTGTGGGGGGCCTCACCGCGATATCAATGCTCTGAGAGAATCTGGCCAGAGTAATGGAAAAGAAAGAGAAAGTGTCTCTTCCTTCCCTCTTTCGCAAACGGTTAAAGTTTAAGCACTTCAAATTTTGTTTAACCGCCCAACAGCCTAAAGATATAATTATAAAAAGACGTTCAGTAAATCTAATGTGTAACAATACTAAAGTATTAAGTAGCCACAGATACTTGTATCGCAAGCAATTTAGACCGTGCAATTTTCTTTAACGAAAGATATCTTTTACCAATGTCAAAGTAGTCTGCGTGATCAGGAAGATCTCGAAATATGCTTTAGAAAAATTTCTTTCTAAGAAACTTGCATGCCACGTGTGTGTGCGTCGCGTGAATGTCTATAATTCTTTTCAAGGAACAGCACAAGTATTTCGCGATGTGACGATACACGTTGACAGAATTGACGCGTAATTGTACGCTATATACTGTTGCTTCGCGGGCCATAATGAAGCCTTATTATTAACGATCGCCCGCGGCAGATCGCGCCGATGGTTTCACACGCTGCGAGAGAGTCCTCCTTTCAACATGCGCCCGGGCGCGCGAAACCTTTATCGCTCTTCTGAAAGAATATCGAGCTCTCCTTTCGAGGCGACGTGAAAAGAGAAGTCGGGCCCCAAAGAAACCTGAATTGGTTCATCGCCGCTATACTAACCGCGGTAGCGTCCAGTAGCGACGCGTCATGCGAGCACGCTGATATTATGACGCGGAACGAGCGTTTAGCACAAAATATATCGTGAGCAATGTGCAAAATTTAAAAAGAATTATTTCTTATTCCGTGCCTTTGCATCTTTTCATAATTCTTTTTTACGGATATGTAATATCAATATAATACATTAAAAACACAATTTCGTTTCATACAATTGAAAAGATTTTCGAACAAATGTTACAGGATAAATATAGGTGTATCGTGACTTTTAGACGTACAGATAATTATATGTTAAAGAATATTGTCATACACAGCAAATTTATTGCTCACAATTTCTCGTATATTTCTTCAATTAATATGCAAAATACAATGAAATATCATAACCAATACGTTTTACGTAAAATAATATATACTTCTGATTGATGGAGAATGATATCGAATGAAAATATCTACATTCTGAGATTTAAAAGAGAAATTCTTACGGCATATCATTGCTTCGCGCGGTCGTTTTCATGCGAGACTTGCCTTGGCCGCTATGTAATTAGACGGACGGATTTAGTGTTCCGAGAACTAATGAGAGGCCATCGCTATTATTCCTGGACTACTGCGTGAGAGGCTGAACGATATGTAACAAAAATATTATGATACTTAAATCGCATTATTAATCGCGTTACTAGTCTGTGGCTTCGTTTTTTACTTAGCGTAGATATTATATTGTCGTGAGTTTTACAGATAGAATTTACAGATGGAATTTAAAGATAGAATTTTACAGATAGTTTTACAGATAGAATAGGGAGAAATAATAATAGGAATAATTAAATTTTAAAGAGATACATAATTAATTTTCATTAATTTAATATTTATTTTAACCATATATTTCTAAACAAGAACAAAAAACAATATAAAGCATGTAATTCATAAGACCAATGGAAAAAGTATATTTTTATTTATTTAAACAAGTATCGGCAGCAAGTAAAAATAATATAAGAAATATTTATACATATAGAATGTTGGTAAAAGAAAAGCGCAAATATAAATGTTTGAATCTTGATATACATTTATGTATTATATTTTTAAACTCTCCGGATAACTGCGATAAATGTGAATAAATGAAAACGTCTAATACAACGAAAGATAAGAAGAGGGAGTTTCTTGAATCGGTCAAATTGGGGAATTATAAATTTATGACCATGGGCGATGACACGCCTCTCGAGGAAAACGCCCTGACCTGGTGTTAGGAAGGTTTATGCTCCTTCAGTCGGTTTTCATCGTCCTTCTTTCCTCTCTTTTTCTATTGCGAGTGGACATCCCGCGATCTTTACGGTTCTTTGAACGGGACGGTGATGTCCGCTACAATTTCAAGGCATACCATTGTCCTTAAATGGTGCAAACAGGAACAACGGGTGGTCCAGCTTCGTTGACCCATTGCTTCCCTACCCCCTCTTCGTTGTCCCGAAAGAAAAGTCAAAGCTGTCGAAAAGCTTCCAAATCTTTATGGCCACCGGATTTACAAGAGGCAGTGAAAGCAATCCCTTGTAGGCTTCTGAAGGGCGTGTAAACGTTCTAAAAGCTAATATTCTTTCCCTGATTTATGTGCGGGGGCGGTTACGCGCGCTAAATGTCCATTTGTCCGCGAACCTCTGACAAATTGGCACTTATTATTGGATTTTCTTTGAAGAAAAGGGAAAATGGAGACACAGTTGGGTGAACGTACGGAATAAAGCGACAGGGTGTATGTCAACTTGCGGTTTCTACGCCAGATTTGACAAATCGTTGTGCTAGGCTTTCTTTCATTGTTTTTTTTATTCACTTGTCATTACCTGATTGATATTGAATTGAATATGTTGTAAATTGACATATATAATTATAATTTTTTTACGAGAAGATTATAAGAAATGTAACTTTGATGTATAATTATTAAAATAGTAGATATTTAAAATTACATTACATTAAAATAAATTTTTACTTTGTTCGGCACACAGCATGTGATTTCAACAAAATCAACGAATCGATAAACGAGAACTTGTAAGAACTGTTCATCACTTCCTTGCATTTTATAGTCGTGTCTATACATCCTCTAATTATATTTATAGCTATGAAAGTAAATTTATCTATACACACATATATTTTATATGCCTCGGCAAAAATGTATGCCCTTTTCCTTGGCGATGCGTGGTATTAAAGACCAAAGCCTCAAGAGGTATTGGACTAGTTACGTGCTGAAAGCAGAAACATCGCACTACCCAATCTTTATTACTGTTCCCTGTTCTATTATTTCGCGCTGATTAGCCGTCTTAAGTTCGGGGGGCCTCTCGGGCCCCGTCGAAAGGCAGCGGACGTTATAACTTCCTGATGTGTGGCGCGATGAAAAAAAAAGCGTGAAAGAAAGCGAGACGGCGCGCGGCGGCTGAATCAGTACTAGCGCTACTTTGATCGAACTCAGGTCACAAAGAGCTCGCCTCGTCACCGGTTGAATAGCCCCGGCTAGAAGGAGGTTGGATTAGGTGAGGCTAAGTTACGAGGGTGGAGGGGCCCCTAGCAGCAAGACGGCGTCTTGAATGGGGCACGTGCTACCGTCGTCGTGATCTTTGGGCCCTACGTCTGGCGATCTGTCTCTCTCTCCTTCCCTTCCGTTTGTCCGTTTGCTTGCCCGTCCATCTGATCGTCTAGAGACGGATCTAGGTCTAGACTAGGGAACTCCTCGATGTTTCTTTTGGTTCGCTTCGCCAGCTGCTCCGCCAAAGTTGCGATTCCCGTGGCACGTGTCTCTCTCGCGCGTGTACGGATCTTTTTATGTGCAAACCGGGCCATCCTCCCGGCAACGGTGACCATGACGGATACGTAGCGTAGCGATTTCGCTTTTTGATTACACCATCTGATTCGGTATCTTGCGCATCTCGAGATGCGCAAGAAATTGGTAATTGCGGTACAATTAACATTATTCGGTGGAAATTTCAATGTAAAATATAGAAAACAAATTAATTTGAATACGACACAAGAGAATAAGCACAATGAATATATGTTATAATTAATGAAACAATTTTTACTTGTACTATAATACATTTTTTAAGTAAAATAATTAATTATAGATTATTTAAGAGCCAAGACAATTAAAAGTTATTTATGGTAGATATTTCATGCTTCATGTTATTTATTTCATCTTGCATTAATTGGCTTTATTTGCAATAATTTATTCTCTTAGCAAATACCTAAAATTCTCATTCAGATGTAAAGGCAGAGATCGCACGCATAAGCGCTACATTGTTTTAATGCATTGTTTTGAAGGCTCTAATTACTGATATAAACTTTCGAGCAACTACACAGATCTTTCACATAGGGCGCAGCTTGTATGCACCGCAAGACGTACCGTCTCTCATCGAACGATGGCGGAATCGCTCGGCAAGTCTGTGGTGCGGGAGAAAAAGAGTCGTGCGAGGGGGTGCTCGCGTGCCGAGACGCAAATGCGTGCGCGCTACGCATCTGTCTCCTCTAGGGCAGGCGCATACACGCACACGCGCTGCTCGCGCGCATATGATCGCTACGCGGAACGTATTTATACGTATGACGCGTGCACGTAATCCAGCCCCTAGGCATCCGTACGTACGTGCGTGCATGCGTGCGTGCGTGCGTGCGAGCTCGGGCACGCAAGAGAGCTTGTGATATATTGTGCACATATACAATAAGGTCGGTACATCCAGCCCCTGGTTGCTATGCTACTGGTAGGTGCGTATGGCGATCAAAGGGTTACGGCGTAGAGTGCGTTGGTATTTCTTCACACTGACATGCTCTGTCGACAGAAATCGCAATCCTGAATAGATACTTTCGTTTACCACGACGTTCCGCGACAGCCGCTGAAATGCAATAAATCGGCCGATAACAAATTGCCGCCGAGCAGCAGTCTACTTCGATGCGATAACCGGAATTGCGTGGGGATTTATGATCGAATGGTATCTGTGTAGCAGGCCATATCGAAACTTACGATTCTGCTACGTTGTCCTTGGAATTTCAAACTTAGATCCGCCTTGTTAGATTTGTTAAGTTATAAATAATAACATAAATAATAATACTATTGTGACATTATGGAGATTACATAAAAATTAAACAAATTGTTTTACCAAAGAAAGTATTAATATTGAAATATAATAATAGGATAAACGAGATTGGTAAACAGTATTTAATTCTTTACACATTTTTAACTTAAAATTTGTATTGTAATTATACGCAGAATCGATTTTTCGTTAAACAACTGTTGAAAATTTTAATTGTGAAAATATTAAATTTTAGACGCAACATAAAATGACAGATGTGCGTGGCGCAGTATTAGATTTCTATAGCATTGAATATATTATCGTAGCGCATTGAAATGTTAACTAGCATTGCCGTTACATTAGCCCGCGTAACGGCAATATTGGAATTTCTTTATAGCATTGACGTATCGCAAACAAACTTCGTATCGAACACCACCGCCGTCATAACATCGCTAATAAATCAGGAATAATACAGCCGGTGAAACAAGTCCAATCTCTCAAAACTACTTTCACTTCATTGTATTTCCCGTGCAAGCTGTGTTAATGTTTGTGTCTCTGGTTGAGTAATTGTTTCAAGTGGTCGTTTTGCATCTCGTTTAGAATTTTGGATCTAACGTCTCTATTCCAAATTGTCTCTTTGCTAGCACAGAGATCTCCTGTTATGATATTCGCAAGATTAACTGATTACGTACTCGTTCGCTTCGTCCACATATCTGACAATTAGAAATTTTTATTTTTATTTTTATTCTTCCTTGTATATCGTGTTTGATAGTGATTGCAGATTATGTAGAATTTTGATAACGTCATAATCAAAGATATTGATCGAGATATGACATAAAATTTCAAGATTGTGATAACAGAATATTATATTTAATTCAACGATTTATGTATAACAATGGAATAACTGGAAAATGTAACGTTAGGAACTTATGAAATAGTAAAAGATTTGTTGAGAGAGAGAGTTTCGATAACATCTAAAAATCATAAAAGTTATCTGTGCCTTTTTCAATTTTTCTTATTGCTCAAATCAAACTTTATGATAAAAATTGATATAGAATTTAATTAGTCAAACTTACATGTCATGAAGTAATAATTCGAATGCAGAAGCTGCTTATTGTTCACGTTTAACATTTGGTGTTACAATATAAAGATGTTTGTTAAGGAAACAATTGTCAATACTTTCCTGCAAAAACAGGAAATATAAGCTTAATACATTTCGCTGAATTATATAATCCGTACGACACAAAAGCAGGAAAATGATAAATATGATAATCCTTTTGGTTCGATAACGCGTATAAAAGCGGATTGGAGTTTGATTGAAACATCATTTAGACGGGCGAGAAAGGTGTTAATATAACGATACATCTTTTCTTTTTCAACATCTCGAGCTGACTTGACAATAGACGATGAGGGGTAAGCGCTTTACGTATCTCTGTAATAAAATTAAAACGATATAATACATGACGAGAGCTTTCCATCGATTTGAATAAAAATAAGTGATATTTTTCTGATTGTAATAAAAGTCATTGCAATCTGTTTGTGCTACGATTGACACCCTAGCACTAATTTTATTGGATACAGGAATATACGTAATTGCCATCGCTATCCTGGCATGTTGGACTGAAGTTACTGCGAAGGAATATCAACCTGAACAGTCAATTCCGAAGGAACCTGAACAGTCAATTCCGAAGGAACAAGATTACATTCCGATAAAATGCCCATTCCCAGAGGACGACAAGACCACCAATATCGCACATGAATCCGATTGCACCAAGTTCTACAAATGCAATTTCGGTAAAGGAGTCTTACAATATTGCCCTCTAATGAACGTCGGAGACCCGCATACGAGATTGCACTTCAATAGACGCGAACAGGTCTGCGATTGGCCGTCGAGAGCCGGTTGCGAACATTGTCCCTTAAAGGAAAAGGGCTATTGGCCGCGGTCCAAAATATCTCACGAAACAAATTGTCGCATGTATTACTTATGCATAAACGGCAAAAAATATTTGCAACATTGTCCTCCTGGCACGTGCTTCAGTCGCACATGCCAGGGTTGTGTTAGAAATTGGGCGGGTGGAAATTGTAATTATTGATAGATACGCAGGATGGTGATAAAACCTCTCACGAATGTAACTGCGATATGTGTTATGATGATTATGGCTATTATTTACTGTCTTGTGATCTTCACTTTGATCGTACCAGTAAGAGATGCACTAATTCCTGACGTGGCTAAGCGATTCGATATGCTTTTCCGCACTGCAAAATTAGGAAGACTAACATATTCGTTCGAAAAATACCCAAAAATAATAAATACAACCAAAAATAATCTTGGCTGAGTGAGGCTTTACTTCGTAAAACTATGTGAAAGAGCCATGTTCGTGTCAGACTACCGAATACTAATTATCTAAATAAACTCAGTAGATAAAAGATTCCTTGGAATGATTTTATCCCTCTACAGAAGGATTGAAAGGGGGCTCATAATGAGCTGAAGAAAAATGAAGCGTACGCCACGAGTACACCGAGACAAATTTTCATCGGATATAAATATAATATTTCCGATGGTCAATTTTTCCGATTGAATTTTCCGGTTAAATTATTTCTTTGCGTTGGATATGTCCGAATGAAATTTGATGAAAAGACTGATCATGTTCTTCGTCGGATAATTACAATATTACAATTTAATCGGACGCCTTTCTCAGTATAATAGAAATATAAGCAAGCTTGTTTCCATCAACTCCATTTGTATTAAGGTAATATGAAGATATAGACATCTGAAGTAGGTAGATATTATACCCGAGGTTAAAAGGTGATTTTCGCGCGCTGCAGAGCAAAGGAGCGGTCTATTTTGCTGGAGCTGTTTTGTACTGACGTATTCTTACGAGCTGCCCGCCTGGCCCGTATCTCAGATGCAATCAGTTCCAACCGCGAAAGAATGAGTGGATTGCATGTCGGCTACCCGCGTTACCGCTTGTAACATGCGCGAATTATGTAAGTACCGAATCGCGCGCGTGTGCCAACGCGAGCGTGTACGCACTATTATTATTGTGCGATAGTGTATCTACATTAGACGATACATACCTATAGTGTCTATCTCACCTCTCACTTCTTTTCCTTTTCTCCGCATACTCATGCTTGATTTATGTGATACCCCGCGTGTTTGCCATAACTTAGGACGGAAAGCCTTAGAGCAGAATATCGAGAGACTTTTCGTGGATGTTTGTAATATCCACATTAATTAGGAGCCTGTGAGAAAGTGACAATACGGATTGGTAAAAGCCACAACCTTCTTGCCTCAATTTTAAGTTGTACTCTGATATAATCCAATATGGCGCAATTATTTCCTTAATTAAAATATGTAGTATGTGTGCATGTACGTATATCGGATAATATTTTTATCTGGAGCCGAATGCTCCAAAGATAGGCGCCGTTTATACGCGGTAAATGCGCGCGTCTTGCTTTTCGAGAGAACCGGCGTTTTACACCGCTACGGGATATTGGGTAGAAAAAGCGCTGGCAGTATAGCGAGTTTTACGACGAAACGCGTAACGGCAGTACATTTAAAAATAATTGCCGCCTCGATGGCAACGATTAATGCTATTGCCAGAATTAATTATTGTGGCGGTAGCTTATTAGATATTTTTATTACCGCTCGTTAAACGCGCGCACGCGAACGTGTACGAGAGACTTGCTCTCGGTACACATTCTCTGCAAATGATATCATTCGAAAGTTTATTTTTACCAAACGCACGTTTTGTTCAAGGGGCTAACACACAGCAAGCTAACGCTCGCTTATCGTTCCCGCTGACAGCTTTACAGTTTCGAGCCCCGTTGTTCCTAAGCCGGGGACGCTTGTATACACAAAAGGGACAAAAGAGGAAACAATTTAATTGTCAACGGAAAAAATGTTACTATTTCGTAGCGATAGATATAAACAGACACTACACCGGCGATCTCCGATAAGGCAAACGGCCATTTCTTTTTAATGACATTCGTTGCACCGTACGTCACCCCCTCTGTCTCGAGGCAATTAGTAGACGAACTTTTGTGATATCTCCCGCCGATAATCTCCGGCAACATGAGTAACGTTTAAGCGTTTCATAATGTTAAGAGGAACTTCTTTTTCTTCGCTATTGATACACTATGAAATTTGGACAAGTACCTTAGATTTGATAATTAGTTGATAGGAGAAAGAATTTGCGACAATGGAATAATCTCGCGCAACAAATGTGCCAATAATATTCATTTGTTTTGCAAGTAATATAACCTTAGTGGAATATAAACACGTTAGACAGTTATAAATAGGATACTCATAACTGCGGGCGTCGGGTTCGTTAAATGAATCAGCGCCACACTTCTCACGCATTAATTTAGTATTGTGTTTCTTCTGATAAATATCAGATGCGCACCTTTGTTTAATAAAGCGCGTTCAATCGCGTTTAATAAAGTTCACCTTTTTAAAATATATAAGAGAAAAGTTTAACTTTAGAATATATAAAAAAGGTCGAATAGATTTCTAATGATTCGTTAATTCTCCCGTGGTCGTTTATTGTTCGTACAAGCAGAGACTGGTTTAAAAGAAAATTAATGATACGCTCGATAAAGTTTCCGATAAGGAATCACGTCTCGCGACGATCTCACCTCTCGTGCAGATGGCAGCGTGAATCCGTTTATCGACGATCGTTGAATGGTGACGATGAGATTGAGAGCACCTTTCAATGCCAGTACACTTCGTATGACCAACACTCCACTTCACTTGGGACTCATACTATGCATTGTCTGACACTTTTCGAAATTCACTTTCCGAACGAGTTAGCTCCTCGCGTGAAAGGAGAACCGAAACGGCCACAGGTTGGTCGGCAACGTTTCGTTACTTGTGTTGTCGAGCCTTGGATAAGCTTATCTCTCATAAATTGTCCATCAATTTGCGCCACAGTCGCTCTTTCATAGTTTGCGTGAAAATAGTTACCGAGATACTTTCAACGATATCGCGAGTGAAACACATATATTTCAAGATATCCTCTGAGATATGCTTCTTGAACGTAGCGGAGTATAACAATCTTGTTTATACTACGGCACTTTCCACGGTCGTCGTGTCGCGGATCTATTGATCTTAAGATCGATAGGTAATTCGTAAATAGACCAATTCCGCGAATTTTCGATTATAACCATCGACCCGACATTGTATCATTCGCCTTGGAAACTCAGTTGTGACTATGACTTCTCGATATCTTGGAAGCCCTCTTCCTCGAGACTACTCTTCCACAAGTAATAATTTTCCATCCGTGATAGAAGCTAACGGTTGAAATGTTTTTTTCGATCGATACCCACGATTCGATTCGATCTGCCATCCAGAAGCGATCGGTATTGACGTTCTCTCTTCGCGATTTCTTTCGAAGATCTCGCTGATCCGGTCGTGCCCTGGCTGTTTCTAGGACACGTGATAGTTAAGCCACCAAAGATACCGAACGAGGTGCGCGCCGCGTCGTTGCGAAGTGCGATCTTGAAGCGGCTCGCGCAAAAACGACTGGATCAAAGGGGTTGCGCGGCAACAGGTGAGAGGAAAAGGGAGAGAGGGCGGAGTGGGAGGGATAGGTAGAACAATGAAAGGGGAGCGAGAAGGAAAGAGAGAAAGAGAGAGAGAAGACCCGGACGATGACGACGATAGTGGTGTTAACACCGCGCGTAGTAGCGGACAGTCGGCGACTAAGGCCCCTGAGGAGAAGTCTCACCTCTCTCTCCTTCGTCTCTTCACTCGTCCTCTCGTTCCTCTCTTCCGACGTGGTCTCTCTTTCCACCACACGCGTGGCCGCCGTCACACCGTCGTGCGCGCGCGTGCACCTCCGACACGTACGACGTACCCTCCTGTGCCTCCCCCTCCAATCTCGCTAACCCGCGCGGGCCACCCTCTCTCTCTCTCTCTTTCTTTCACGTCGATAGGATACATTTTTCATCGGGACGAATGCGCGGCCCAACTACAACAAAACCATTTGCAGATGCACACATGGGCGCGCATGATCGCGCGTGTGGGTACACCGGATTCGCGGCAGCGGCGGCGACGGTGGTGTCGGTGTACGTGTCGGTAGGAGAGAAGTGGGAGATGGGACACGCGACACGAGCCTTGGTAGGGAGAGAGAGGGTCAGCGGGAGTGGGGCACGCACGGTCTCCCCTCGTTCCTCCGGGTTCCCCCCGCGTGGGGCACCCTCTCCTCTCGCCGTGTCGGACGTCTTGCGCGTTCTCTCTTTTTCCACTCCATTCTCTCCGCTGGTCTCAGCCTCTCATTCGCGAATCGTACGCTTCTCCATCACCTTCGATCACGCGCGATACCTCGGATTTCTCGTGCGTTTCGTATCCGTACAGTGCCGTTTGGCTTGCAAAAAAGTTCTACTTTGGCTTCTCTCTCTCCCCCTTGATATGTACATTTACTTATGGAACCTCTCAATGTGCTTCGCGATAAAAATCTTAAAGATACGCTTTGCGCGGATCAACAACTTAATACTAACGTAAATCATCATCGGTTTAATTCATTATTTATAAAATTAATGTCATTGTATGATCTTTTTCAGTTATAAACTTTTATCAAGAATAAATAAATTGTGAAACAGGCATGAATTTGTATTATACAGTCTTTTGAAAAACATGTCTATCATAACTATGTGGGCAATGAATTTCGTACAACGTTTCATACACACACACACACACGTCAATACGAGACCACGGATTATAGCGATAACATTCTTATTAGCGAAACTATCGAGTGTTTCCGACAGTATGGTACAACATAATAATATGATTGTTTATGGACAATTTTATATGTATATAGTCTATTGTACTCACCGCTTTAAAATTTCGTTCTTCCTTTACGTGCATTGGATGTATCACCTCCACCA
Organism: Vollenhovia emeryi; assembly: GCF_000949405.1. NCBI lineage: Eukaryota > Metazoa > Arthropoda > Insecta > Hymenoptera > Formicidae > Vollenhovia > Vollenhovia emeryi. The sequence continues at coordinate 2,728,818 of NW_011967241.1, read as the reverse complement.
TCATAAGAGAGTTTCATGTAGGTAGCAATTTGGTAATTTTTCTGGGGGACGGCATTCATTTCATAACATATCAAAACTTGACGAATTATCGATAATTTCTAGAATTATTTCAAAACTAGTAGCACACGGTATCCTTTTATATACAGTTTCTGCAGTCTCCTTTAAGGCTACGACAGCGCACTTGGATGAATAACGTTAACAATAAAATCTCCCACGTAAATTGGCTAATATGTATCTATACCGAGAGGAAACGTCAGCTGGAATTTTCTGTTTCTTCTATCGTAAATCGCACACGAACGAATTCGCCGACGTGTCCTCGAGCCGACGAGATTGGAAAACAAACCCACGCGTGTCAATGAACGAGAACCGACTAAGTGCCGACGACGATTTTCGTTGTCGACCATCTCTTGGGGTTGCAAAACTCACCTCCCCCCCGTTGTTCCCCTTCCGATGAGCGAGTCGGCGATGAGAGGGGTGGCGAGCATTCTCTCCCTCCGTTCCCACGCCACGTTCCCGATACTTCTCTTCGTCCCTTCTCCTCCACCGCCTCCTCGACGGCATCCTCGCTGCCCGACTCCTCCCTTAGAGACGCGCCCTTCTCCGGGGTTAGAGCGCACGTACTACTCTATTCTCCGCTCCTCTCGGAAGTCGTCCGCTACCGCCCCCGGCGCGTCCACCGGGGGTTGAGATTTATTCGCCGTGTCCCACGCTGCGCGCAGCTATACACCAAGTGATGTAATTTCGAAGCAACTGGTAGCGAGGCCTATACAGGGTTCTTTGCTTTCCCCACGCTTTGTTATAAAATATATGAATTGTAAACTGAATTCTGAATACCTATGCTGCAAATATCGCTTCAGTAATAATGAAGCATATAACATATTATACATCGCTGTACATTTTCTCAATATATAATGGAGTGACTATTTAAATTATTTTCACTTTAAAAGCAATGTATTTGAGAATCATTTGGAAGCGTCTATATTTTAAATGTGTTTATTCTATTATGGGTCTCGATTTATTAAAATTCTTGTTGAAGCTTATTTTATTGGCACAGCAACACAGCGTTAAATATTATGATTAATTCGTGCGGGAAATTTTGCAAGGGTAAACAGAATGAAAAAAAATGGATTTGGAGAAAAAGACTAAAAAACTGGCGCTGTAAAGGGAGAATAAGATATGTCGAGCAAGAGAAGAGAAGTGAAATAAAAGTGCTACGTTATATACGAATGATTGAATCTGGGCGTGAGTTCGCTGCCAGTCACGGCCAAGCATCGATGTTTTAATTAATGTATCGATAGTGGAGCCAGACACGGAGTTTATCCGGCATCATCTCGTTTGACGTATCGAGACCGGCTCTCTCAAAATATATTACGTAGAAGCTTCGCGGGTAATAATTAGGTGGATTGTAGCTTTTAACATAATGATTTTTCCGTGCGCTATGTAATATTTCGTTTTAATTAGTGCAGGTAATGCGCAATTAATTTCAGTGCTGAATAAGTTATCTCTTGTGAGCAATTAATATCACGTCACATAAATTTATATCTTTTTTTAAATATTTCAGATTAAATATTTTGTCAAGTGAATTGTTATTAAGAAACGGATTAACAATTTGAAGACTTATCAGGAGCGTTTTAAATAAACAATAAAATTATCTGATTGCAATTTAGAAATTAATATTATGCATTTCTGAAACGTTGCATATTTACGATCTCGCAAAGCATTCTCATTTCGCAATAATAAGTTCGAATTTGTGAGGATGATTGCGAGAGAGTCGTGAAATAATCTGATTGACATATTAGATACGCAGCATAAGTATCGGTGATCGCTTTTGTGATACACGAGCGTGTATCTAGTGATAAGTGTTTACTACGAGATTACGCATAAATTAAACATCACCACATGTAACGATAACTTTCTTTCGATCGCCATGATTCGGAATATGTAATAGCACACGCTATTCATATGATTGATAAATCGATAATATACAAGATGAATACGTAATATAATATAAACAGCTAATTGGTTATTATATAATATATGTTAATAATACTCATCACAATAAGCTCGCAACAATCGTTATTATCTATTATATCAATTGTTGTGAATGATTTTAAATATTTGACATTAGTGTAATGTTACATGTCAATGTTATTTCTTTTAATTATGTCAACTTGTAATCATACATTTAAAAAAGTAAAATATCTACCGTACAATTATTTTTACGAAAATATTTTTGTACTCGTGGCTAATTTGAAAGCTGAGATACGCAAAATCAGGAGACACACTGGCTGAAGAAAATACACCGTGCGAATCACGCGGACAATTTATGAATAAAACTTGATAAAACCGTGTTATCGATGTTTGCGTAATTTTTAAGTGTGGGCGTTTCGAACAGCACTCATTGATCGTACCTACCATTCGCATCGGCATTGATACGGCATTGTTTTCTGTGTCGTGCACCCACCGCAAATTCAATCGATCGGGAACGGGAACATCGACAATTGGCCGCAATTGTATCGATCGGGGCCAATATGACATCGTTCGATCAGCAATTTCATTGCCCGACGGAAAAATCTGTCGTGGATTTCATTGATCCATTTCATGCTTTGATGCGTCCGCAATATGAGAAGGTCAAATTTATCGTGTAAAACATAATGGCATACGTACATCGTGCACATCTATCTTTAAAAACATTATCTATTTTAAATAAAAATGAACTTTCACAGTAACGCTTTAAGTATACGAATGAAAATTAAAGATTGATTTATATTTAAATTGATATTAGAATAAAGATTTTTATACATAATGATAATTGAACTAAAAGCATCGTAGACTCGTGAACGTGATAACAACAAAATGTGCCGTTTTTCGTTTATTACTGAGAGAAAAATATGTCAACCGTTTTATCTTTAATCATTATAATCATTATAAATAATAACCGCGAGAATGAGTTAATCGCCAGCCGCGGTAAAAAATCAGTGGATATTCGACAAAATATTTTGAATTCAAGCGATGACCTAACGTCGACCTGACCACTTGATTGAGTCTTTTCTTACAGCTTGAGATATCCCGCCGTACGAGAGAAATACGGAAAGTTTTGCAACACGTGCACTGCCGAGTTTATTTTTAGAATATTTTTGATACATGTGTATATATGTATGTACGTGACTTTCGCATTATCTTGCGTGGGCGTAGCAATTCTACCGCTGATAAGTGACTTTGTATTTCGCAAGTATTTGTGACAGACGGTATCTGAAATCTTGCGGCTCGTAGCTTCGTAATCGAGCCATTAATCATGCACATGAGCATACAAATAATCATTATAAATAATAATGAAACTCAATGAGTATTTCTTATAAAGAAAAATCATTAGCAATCTGTACTATAATATTAATAATAATTTGAGTGTAAATATGTGCGTAAATTGTAAGGATCTTTCCTTAATTTAAAGTCATTATTTCCTAAACTTATTTTTTAAAGTTTATTATATAGTGCAACTCAAAGCGTGAGAGTAAAGTTTTATAAATAATATATCTTTAATCTTTTTATCTTTTTATTGTTCTAATTTATTCTAGTGATGAGATGAGTTGGTTTAGGAAAACATTAAATAGATAAAATCTTAATTTAAGTACTCGAAGTGTTATTTAATTTCGTAAACAAAATTTGATCTAATTGCATTCGATTTCGTCTGATTGTTTGAAACAACGGTGGAAAATGTCTACTTTTTGCAGTGGCAGAACAAGAAATGGTGAAATACGAGACCGGTAGAGAACAACACAGATGAAAATAATCGGTGCGGCTTAATAAAATTAATATACGGTTCTCGGCGGTTCCTTGCCGTGTTCGTGCGTCAGGAGTCCCAGTCGGAGTCGTAGCATTCGGCAGGCCAACGAGACGTTCGGGACGCTCTTAACTAAGGGTCTACTAACTTTAAATCCGATAATGAATGTAATCAGTGGAAATAACATGGAATCTACGCTGGTCAGACCGCGTCCAGGTATACATTCCCTGACCACAGCGTGACTAATAATTATACTCGGTGAGGGACCCTCGTCTCTCTCTCCTACGCCGTTATCTCTCGCCGAGAGCGAGAGTGGAAGTCGAAAGCCGCAGACGAAACGTAGAAACAATGGTCCCGTGCACTCACGAATCCCCAGAGTACGGAAACTTGTTTTGATCGAATCAGTGTCGTAAATAAGGAACGCGAGTTACCTTCTTGCGTCGAAAGTAGAAGTTGTAGTTTAGTCATTTCTCTACAGATGGATAGAAGAATTGCAAGGGGAAAGCAAACTAACATTTCGTTCCGACGTGATTATCATATTAGTAAACAACAATTATATAACATATTATGTTTTTTCTTCGGACAAAACATAATATTCAATGATCTATACTATATCAAGCAAATAAGATTATACATTGTAATGTTTTTAATTCGCAGAATATAGGAGAGTTTTGGGCATTTGTCTACAAATTGTGCGCCCAATGAATTACACTAATTATAAAATATACCTTTAAAACCACGACGGATTCTGTTTCATAACGCCACCGTCAAATCCGGTATCAATTACGAATGACTTTCAATCGGGCGTATATCGTTCGACCAACATCAATATTACAGGCAGTACGTACAATGGGCACGCGCGCACGAGCGACGTACCTGTCGACCTCGCGACGCCAGCGAGCCGCGAATAACGGTAGTCTTAATTGAATTATTGTTTCAGTTAATGTCGACATTCATCATAAGAGTACACAAACAGTGTCGGAACGGGATGAAGAAAACACGCATCCCGCCCAAGGAGTTGCGGCTCGCTCACAAAAGCGCAGAGCATTCATCTTCTGTCGTGTATGTCATGAACCGCGACACGATGGCCGCTCTTTCCTTTCTCTCTTCTCTCTCTTCTTTGCAATCATATCTTTGCAAAGATAAAAATGAATTTACACGACGTTCTTATTGTAAAAATTAATTTCTTGCAGTTTGCTTTGCGCATTGATCCTCCAACAATTGTTTCAATTTACTTACTGATAATTATCTCTGTTATTTCAAAGTGTCAATACAATACAACACAAAAAAGCCGTTAAAATTGCACTAGATTATATTGTATAATCCGGATACCATATCTCATTACAATTTTGCATTCTTTGTTTTAAACGGTTTATTTTAGGAATTTTGTGGTGAGAACATTATGTTCAGATCTAACGGCGACGATACAACGGAAGTGGGAGGCAAGTGCAAACAGACCCACGCCTCGTTGTTTGGTATTTGCATCACTTGCGGAAACCAGACTGCGTCGATCGCGCGCTGTCGAATAAATGAATTTAGATCCGTATGCTTGCCGAGTGCAGTTTCCATTGCTAGGTCAGACCTGAATTCGCTTAGCAACGCGCGCGCAGTTCATATTTCGGCCAGCGCCGTCGTTGCGAATAACAAACAATCGTTTGGCATCAATTCTCGTCCTATTTTCTACACTTTTAGCCACTACGCATTAGGTATTAACAAGTTTCCATTAAGCGTTTTGCATATTATATATTTCTATTACAATTTCATTTATCTGTTACAGATTTTAAGTGTTTTTATATAGAATTTTATCGAACTCCCCTAATTATAATCAATAATTTTCTGTTGTGGCATTTTTGATTGTGAAAGTAAGTGGCGTTACGAATTGTTTCATTTGTTATCAAGCAAGTAAGAAGAAGGCCTAATATTGTTAGCAAAGCTGTATTCGTCTGGAATATCCTTACATTTTCTCCCTAGACGTTTGTAAGTTCTAGGTCAGCAGGAGCGGGTAACGCGTCGTAGAAGGGAAACAAAAATAAGGCAGAACAAAGAGGGGAAATCGATGCATAAAGACTGTACGGATCGGGTCCCTGCGAGTTTGCATAATTCATTCGGCTGGCCGGCGAATGCATATTACCTCAGGATATCTAGCCGAGTTGAGCAGCGGGATCAGGACGTAAGGACCTCCGTTCTGAATATGAGGTCGAATCGCCGAATCGTCTGGAGATAGTTCAACATCGATAACCGCTGCCGATCGTTGCGGCGTTTCGACGAGGATCCAAATTCAGGATTTAACAGGATCAGCTACGCGTGTGTGTTCCTAAAAGAATATATTGTAAGTGAGGATACTGGGCTGCTTGACTATGGAATCATATCATAGGGAAGCGATAACTTTATTTCAAGGATTTGAAGATTTTATTGAGATTCACATTTATTTGCAATATCATTTTTTGAAATTGCTGCAGATTTTTGTTTTTTATACGAATAACTTTCATAGCTATGTCCCTAGAACATATATTTCTAAAGACTACTAACTCGATACTTTTTGACAGCTATTAAAAATTTATGATGAACAAATGTTAGTGAAAAGTAATATTTGATCTCGAAATATTTCATATGAAACGTTAAGCTATCCGTTGAAGCGTTTAGCGGCGATTTCCGTGTCATCTAAGCATGCGACATCCTGATTGCATCTGCTCCACCTGTCTATCGATTTTTCCGGAAGCGTCATCGGGGCGGGCTCCTCACGGCGGAAGGTGCGTGCCCATATGGGTGGACCGGATCTCTCCCTCGTTTCTTCGCCCTCGTCTCTTACACCTCGAGGAAGCCACCCCAGGCGAACCGGAATCAAGTTCAATTGTCTCGCGGTGGCTTTTGGACGCGTGAGAAATTTGCGAGCAGCTGTTCCGCCGGGGGTTGCTCGCTCCTCGCAGTAACGTGACGTCACGTCACGTTTTTACTTGTCGCTTACTTGGTCAAACGAGGAGAACGAAAACATAAGCGAGATGAAGGAGAGAGAGAGGGAGGAAGGGGGAGACGGTATTGCATGCGCCGCGCGCATGCAAATTAGAGACGTTCGCGTCTCGAAGGGGTTAGATTAAGGGTTCAAGCGACCCTGAGGGTCGCCGAAATACTGGCTAGGCCTCCTCTGCGAGGAAACAGGGAGTTTCTCGATATCGTCTTTCGAAAATCTCGCCGTGCTTTATTTCTGTGCCTTTCCCACGACCGCCCTCCGCTACTCGCACCGGCATTTTAATTAGGTCCACCGTTGCTGCCCTGAGTAATGTTTTGGTAACAATGTGATTGTGATCTGCTCGTCCTGAAGCTGATTGTACGTTACGTATACAATTATGTTTTCCTTCCGTTTAGGCCTAACGTAATTGTGTCGAGGGAATAAAGGGTGAGGTGATTGGTAGTAACGAGATTTTTGTTATGTGCTTAGACAACCTTTATTACATTTATCGTACCCATTTGTTACACTAATTGATAACGCTTTCGCGGTTACGGATTCTGTTTCTTTCGAGGTTCGTTTTATGTTATTTTATCTAGTGATCAAGTTTCATGGGAGAAATTTATTAGAGTTTACAATAGAAATTACATTTCTTTTACATTTTCAATTGCTCTTGTTTGACTGCCGACTTAATTTGCGACTCGCAATGCGAAATCTTTCAATCAGCCGTGCCCGCGTATGCGAATACGAGCGACGTATAACGTTTGCTGATTGCAAGCGAGAGTAAATCGGTGCTAGCCAGAGGCAGAAGCCCTCCCGCACAAAGATAATGCCGCGTACTCCGTCTTCATTCTTCTCGTTCTCGTCGTCGTCGTCATCGTCATCGTCGTCGTCGTCTTGGTGGCATTTTGAATTGCAGATAATCGAGCACGATCGACGAGGACGATAATCGGCTACGGCGCTTAGACATGCAGTGACTTATCTTCGGGCAACCGAGGGTTACCTGTCTCGGATACCTTTCCCCGTGCAACTCGGGAGAGTCGACAGGAACGATAAGGATCGTGATGATTCAGAACCTCCTGACCTCGGCCCGTCGCTCCACAATGCAACTCCGAATAAACCGTGCGTATTCGCGCGTACGAGGAACGCGGCACAGGGCGGATGGCTGTCGACGCGACAGGTACGCGGTCCTCGATCCTCGTCGATCGCGGATCGCAAATCACTCGAATGCCGATCGTAATGTGCCTTACACTGTATCTACCGAGCTAACGACCCGCGAGTTACCGAATTCTAACGTCTGATCGGCAGCCATGAGCTTTCGAAAAATCTTTTCGCACATGTCCCCATTTCTCTCATTTATACCTCACGATTCATGCCGATCGTGAATCGCAAATTGATAGAGTGACGATGTCTTCTGTTGTATTTTACATTGAATATTCTATATTGTGACACTATTTGCTAATTTCTTTTAATCATATCCTTTTAATCATAAATTCTTTAGAAACTTTCAAGACAAAAATTCTAATAAAAAAATGTCGAGGCTATAATAGTTTTCAAATAATAAGCGATTACATTTCACAAATGACAGGCCTGAGATTTCACGCGCTCAGGTACGGCGACACGACAAGTGATAAAGGTGTTCCTACGAATATCGCCCATTTTAGCATAGTGACAACTTTCACAATAGATTTAACGATTCATTCTCGAATTAATTGTTCCTCTTGTTATCTTTAACCATTTCTTTTGTTAACTTTGTGTAACGTTTTATTAATAAAAGGGAGGCGTTCACTGTGATGAGCATCTTGATCAGACTGATATCCTTCGATTTAGTCGATCTCCGATATTCTGAGTGAACTTGGAATTTTCAGTTAGATTCAATCTAGTCTCCTGCCTCTCTTTATCCTCAACTTTTCAAAATAACCGGATCATCGTCTTCCCAAATATTTTCTGTCCCGTTAAACGATGACTTTGGTTCTCGCTCGCTCGCGAAACACATAGGAACACTTTTATCACTCGTTATGTCGCCGTGCCTGAGCGGGCGAAATCTCAGACCTGTCATTTGTGAAATATAATGGCTTATTATTTAAAAACTATCATAGCCTCGACATTTTTTTATTAGAATTTTCCTCTTGAAGTTTTCTAAGGAATCTGCGATTAAAAGGATATCCGGTGGTTTTAGTACACCCTGTATAATCGCGATACCAGCGTAAGTTGCAACCATAAAGCAGTTGGAACAGAATTCTCAGGAAAACTGTCCTCTCGTAAAACTTCTCAATATAATCCACCTCCCACAATTGTACAGTTTTTATTCAAAGTTATTTATTTAAATGTTTGTAAATTTCAAGTAATGATCTGAGACAAATACGTGCAGCGAAAGTTTATTCTTCGCGTTGGGATTTGTTCTCATTTTCGAATGTAAAAAATATAACTCTGGCGTATCACGAATAAGCAGCTCCCACGTTGAGGCGCACGGTGCCTCCAGGTGGTAACTGGCGGCCTTTATCCAGTCAGCATCCCCCTCCTCCCGCTGCTCGAGGAACCTAAAGGAACGGTCTCTCTATTGTCGAGGGAGTTATTAACGAGGGGATGACGAGGGGGAAATTTCGGTGCGTATACAGTCCTCGTGTGGGAATTGCGCAAGCTACGCAGGCGCGCCTCAAAGGCAAGACACCTTATTGCTTCCCGCCAAAACACCGTCGGAGAACCTTTAATGTCACGTTCGACCCATGCAGCCGACACGTCATGCGAGGGATCCGCGGATTTAATGTACCGAGGGTGCAGGGTCTGGTATCGTCGAACTTTTCCCGCTAAAATTCCGGCAGGTGGCTTAGCATTCATTATAAAATCGATGAACTGTAAAATCGACGAAAGACAGATGTTTGCACTGAGGATTGGAATTGCAGAGTTCTCAACAAATTTGAAAGACAGTTTGACAATCGGCGCCTAGAATTCTTTCTTTTTAAAATTTTATCTTAAATTTTCACTTTTCAATACGTGCGCATAAGGTTCTAATTTTAGAAATTATGATTTCTTCCTTTTTCGACATTTTACATATTAAGCAAATCAGAAGTAAAATATAATAAAGTAGCGACAGAAGGGATTTATCAATTAATGTACGCCGTTTTTGACAAAATGCATTATTAGGAATTAGTAAAAAGATCAATTCAGCTTTACGAATTCCGGTTGAAAAACAAAATAATTTAAATATTTCCAAAAGTAAAGGTACCGAAATATCGTAATAATATTTTAAGGCACAGTTGCAATTCGCAAGTGTGTTTTTCGATTGTGAGAATTAGATCTGTGGTACAGTAATGTGCGTTACGCGGAGAACGATGACATTTCTCTGGACCGAGCCTATGGGAGGGGAACGAGTATTGTGAAGGAATTTTTCAAGCATCCACTCCCACGTGGGGATATTCGCCGCTACCCCCTACGTTTCCTCGACGGATGCAAGCGCACATGTTCTTATGCACACCGCCCGTTACTCCGGTGCATATTTTTGAAGCACTGCAGGCCTGCGCTCCCTTCCTTCACCCCTCCTTACTTCTTCCCCCTTTTTACGTAGCATACTCTCGTTACGTGAACACGTCACCCTCTTGACCGCGCAAGATGCGAAGGGGACCGTTTACCGTTTAGCTGGGAAAGCTAAGAGTCTCGCCTTCCAAGCGTTCCATCGGTATCATCCGATTGCGTTTTCATGCGTGCCGAAATTCCGGAAAACAAGTCGTGGCATACACCTGGACGCTCTTTTCCAAAGGTCGATGACACCATCAAAATCGTCTTTCAAAATTTCCTGAGCAGACCGAGAGACGTATAAAATTAAACATTAGTTATTATTTATTACTCTTGAAACAGAGATATCTTCGTCGGTTAAAGTATCTTTCTGTTAACTAAAATATACAAAAGAGATTTTAATAGTAATACAAGAAAACGTAATTTGTTTGAACAGTGAAAACAAAATTGTATAAGAAGAAAAAAGTACCATATAGAGTGTTCCAATTTTTATTTCTTAGTGATGTAATATAGAAAGTTCATTTTTCATGTTTTTAGCAAAATATTTTATTATTATATATATTAAAAGATCTAACGCGTGCTTCAGTGAAACAAGATTCGCGCGTGCAAAGCAGAGAGACGCCGCATCCCGTCGTCGTGTCTCTCTAAAATTTTCACGTAGGTGGCGAAGACCGCGATACATAATGACGCGTCTGCTGCACCACACGATGCCTTTCTTTGCGAGAGGGGAAAAGAAACATCGTGTTTGCCCACGAACGAAGGTGTCCGGGGCGGCGGTACGTCGTTGTGTCGCCAACACCATTGTTCTAGTAAGAGTTGCCATTATTCTGACATTACGACGTAATAACGCCGCTTGTTACAACGAGAGTTACAGTCGAGCCGGCACAAATTGACGGGCGTTTTCCTGTAATAAAATATTTTGCTCTGACCGAAGTTTTAGTGACTAAGGTAGTTTTTGAATTTTTATGTAAATTCATAGAATCTTTTTGTAAATTTTTTACGATATAGAAATTCTTTATTTGTCTGCAGCGAGTGCATCGATAAAACGAATCTCTCGTTTAGCATTAAGTCATTCCTTGTCGAAATTTGGTTGGACGCTATTTGATTAGCAGTTTACTTTCTTAGGCCGCGAAATAAATGATATCGGTAGTGAAATTTAAGATAAATATATAAACTGCCCAAAATTAACTGAAAAATAAAGTTTTATTATCTATTAGTATATTTGGAACAAACGTAAACCATCGCTACTTTCATAAAATAGCTTACTTGACGCACAATATTAACACATCATCGTCACAATTTTATTATAGATCGTTACTCGTTTAGCTAAATTGCGTAAATCGCTATGCAGACATCGTCAAGGAAGTTAGGCTGAAAATTTAACGCGTGGTCGTCAATTTTCATCGAGCATCGTGAAAGGGGGAGCGCATTATACACAGAACGGTTCGGATAAAGAAAGTAAAGAAGACAAATTTACAGTCCTTTAGGAGCGTCGGCTCGTCGAAGGAGGCGTCGCGTGAATCATCCGCGATCCGCGTGGGCGGCTGAATCGTACAAGTACCGGCATACGATACATGGGCCAGCACGAGGGGCCTATTTCACGAGGTTGTCGTCGGTACGAAACAACTATTAGCGTTGCTCGATGGCGTATTATGTTACGGCGTGCACGCGCATTAACGAGCTCCCGGTTCATAACGCACAGAGGAAAGCGACACACGTGAATACACACACGTACACACGTACACGTATGCAACCGGTCCTAAACGCCCACCACACAGTCGTGTTCTCAGTCGTCCTTCCCACCCCCGCCATATCGCGGATATCCATTCCGAATGGAATCAATTCTTCTTTTTGGTTTATCTCCAAATCGACTTCTTTCTGTCTTACCTTTGTCTATACGCCATTGTCTTTTCGTAAGATCAACACGCCGCTATCTCAGGTCCCATCCATATTCAGTTTTTGACTCTTGCATTATTCAAATAATGGCTGAGTGCTGTGAAAGCCGTTCGATGAGTGTAGCAAGTGTGTTTCTTGATCAAGTTAAACGATTAAGCTAATCATCATCTTAATACGTTTTATATGCTATTGTTATATTTTTAACGCAAATTGTTACCACAATTGTATGCACAAATCATTGTTTGACAATGCTATCAATATATTTTAATAATAATATTTCTATAGTAATGTTTCTTATAAGTGTAATATACGGTAGAAGATTTTGTTCTATACATGTTCACCTTTTTTCGAATCTGTGTATATTTAACGTAACAATAGCACAGAAGTAAGTAACTTCTCTGCGATGATAAATTTATATTTTACAGGGTTCTATAGACACTCAATATTTAAAAAAAATTACATTTCAGAAACTATCGGTATTTCGATATTAAATGAATCACTAGTGATTAAAACGTGCAACGGTTTTGACGTGCCTTGTACCTCTCGCCTTTTCTGTGCGCTTCGAAGGAAATAACACTGGCTGTAGTTGTCACGAAATTCGTTGGTGTTCGTGGGCACAAAGTTCCCTTCAGAATGATGAATCGATACGCATCACGTTTTCTCGGGGGTACAAGAAGGGGGGTGCTTTCCTCGAGCATCCCTTGGAGTGAAACCGGTCGTTAGGAGAGCCCGACGCAAACACATAAACTTTCGGTACATAAACTTTCACAATTCGTCGTCGATAAATCGCTGGTAGTGAAAACCGACCTAAGATAGGGCATAGTGAAAAGGGGGGTGATAGTTGGCTAGGCCTTCTTATCCGAAACAAAGGTCACCCCTTCGCGGAGAACTGTGGGAAACTCGGACAGCTGAGGAAGGAAGGAGGATATGTCCGCTCTTTCCTTTGCGGTAGTGTAGAGAAGTGCCACGAAGTAGCTCCTTTCATAGCCCTTCAGCGAAGGATTATCTTTCCGTTCACCTAGCGAAGAACTGACAACCCAAGTCGCCTGCAACCACTTATCATATACTTGTTCTTGTTACTTGTGCTAAGTAGTGTGGATTAATTTGCATCTTGGCCAATCTTTGGAGAACTTAATTTCCTTCTCGATCAATTCCTTATGTCCTTAAGTTTGTACATCATGAAGTGTTAACACATTTAGAACATTGGAGAACTGGCTCCCTGAAAATCCACAGATTTTTTCACTTTATAGATTTTCAAATTTTTTTATTCTTTTCTCACTTCTTTTGGAAAATTCTCGAAATTTCAGATCTTTTAACTTTCAAAACCATTATTTACGTTTATGTTTGAAAAATACAAAGTACTGTTTTAAAATCTGATAAATTCTTCTCATGAGATACGTTTTGGGAATAATTTTATTCCAAATGATTTCGTTTCCAAAATCTACCTATATGTGCTGGAGTTTCTTTTTCATTTCAAATGCACATATATCGCCGGCAGTTAGTTCTCGTGGTACAGATTGCCATAATTTATTTCCACCGGAATACTGAACGTGAATCGACAATATTATAAGGTTGATAGAGAGATCTTTGCCGAGTCTTCAATGATTACCGGCGCTCCTACCGATGGTGATTAGGCGTCGGCATCGTATCTCGAGGATCATTCGTAATCGAGAACAGAATTGAGCGCTCACCGGGCACACTTGTACCGCTGATTGCAGTCATTAATAGAGAAAATTAATGAGCCGGTAGAGCCGACTCGTTCCGTCTTTGTCTCTCGGTGTTTCGACACGGTTCTCTTCTAAGCGCGCAACGTCAATGCACCAATAAATCATTGCAGTTTATACAGAATATAATCCCTTCCACAGATACGGAACATAATCGAATTGCTTTCGTAACGATGCTTGGGAAAAGGAAATAATTTGAAAGCGTTAAACTTCCTTACTCTGCTTTCTCTAAAGATAAAAATGGAAAATAAAATTTCTGTAATTGTCCAGCTGTATAAAAGAAGAAGGAAGGGTGTGAATATTTATCACCTGCTGGAATTAATCCTGCGTGAGAAATCGATTCAACGTATAATATGAATGGAATATAATATAATAGTATTATTAGAGTAATCACATTGATTACTGACCGTAGGTACTATTAATCATTATTTATAGTAATTGAGTCAAAGTATGATCTATGAATTATTTAAATTAAATATTGAATGAATAAACCAATAATACGTAACAATTATTTGAATAACAAGAAATATTGTCGTTGAAAAGCATTTGAGAAAGTAAAAGCAACTGTGTAGAAAATAAGAAATTACGCAGAAAATAAAATTTATTGATAAAATATGGAAAATGTATGGGGAGAAATAAGTGTATAAAATGTTACAAAATTGATGTGTCAAAGAATACATATACGTGTTTAAGTGAGAAGCGAAAGGATTTGTACGTGAGAGTTTCCAGTTTTTAATAACGTGATTTATAAGAATGTGTAAGGGAAATTTTATACGCTGATAACATAATATACTATAATAATGGGTATAAAATTTACAAACGCGGTTTGCGCCATAGATTTATGTTGAAACGCACGTCTCGGTCACCTTGGAAGGTCGCACAGCGACCTCGACTTTACGAGCTCACCCACGATCGATGGTTAGACGGCGAGTCTTCCGGAACGTCAAAACGTCTCGAAGAGCCAGGAGAGCCGGTGGCGTGCCTTTCACCTTGCGTAATTATTCACAGTTCATTATTCAATGTCAGATTATCGTACCGTGACAAGTGTTGCGCGACGAACTCGTGTAAGTCCTGCGGCTAGTACGCGCACGTCGCTCGTGTGTATGTGGCTTAAGGCCCGCGAATGCGTCGGTGAGAAACGCGCGTGTGAGTGATTAGAGGCCGTGCGTTAATCAGACGATGAAATATTCCACAAAGGAAGTGAGCTGGCTTACCTTCTGGTGGACGCGGGCACGCGGTAGGAGCTGGACGTTCGTGTGGTCGATCAGTTCCAGGAATTCCTCTCCCGCGGTTCTTCTGCCAACGGAAACTCAAAATACCCAACTCTCAAACAAGTTTTGCACCATTTCGCCGATGGCTCGGCTGAAGTATGGCGACATAAGTAAAGGAACGTAAAAGTTAATTTATATCGTATTGTACTCACAGATGAAGATTTATTCCTACTGATTCAACTGATTGACCGAATGATGACTTTTTTAATAATGAAAATTATTAATAATAGGAATAGGCATAAATGCCATACTCGTAATATTTGTTATTTATTGATGATGAAAAACTTCAAAATGAGAATTTAACATATTAGAAATAATATTTTTTTTTTGAAAAATTACAGAGAGCAATATCTCATAAATGAATGTTTTTAAATAGTTTGATTAAAACAATGTTCTACATATACACATATTAAATCGAAGAAATTGTTTGAAAGATGCAAATAAATAAATAGCAAAACTTTTCGATCAATTCGGTTTCAATTTGATTTAATTTTGATGGATATTTTTAATTGAGATTTACTATCACAAAGATTGAGAAAGGAATTGCAAAGAATAACTCTGTTAAAAAAATTGGTCAAAAATATTATCGGTTATTCCGGTACGTATGTAGACATAAGATATGTCTACTGAGCCTGGCAATTCGTTAATGATAAAAAGAAATGAATTCTTTCAACGATTATATTTCAAGTGGAAGTATTTGCAGTCTCCGTGTTTTTTACACATCGTCCATCGACAACGTGCGGGACCACCCCGTGCACGCGTCGGTATCAACAGGTGCTGGTTTATGACGCCGCGGCAAAGCCGTGGGCACCGACATCGATTTCGATGCAATTTAGATAACCGAAACCGATTCGACAACCCTGAAAACCTGAACGCGCGACGATAAAGGCGCCGTCGGACGACGATTCGTGTATAAATCCGGTATCCTCTCGGTTGACATAATGCGTGAGCCGACGTATCACGAGATTTTACGAGACGGATATCGATTCCTCACGCGACGTATATGGAGTACCTGTATGTCTCCCCGAAAGACGTGACCAGCTCTGATAATATAAGTACAATAATGCATCAAAAAATATTGTGGATGAGAGAACAGAAATATATGATTAAATTAAAATTAATTTCATCTCCCCATAATAAACGCTGAATTGTTGTTCTAACAACATCAAGTTATTATCGTGTTTTCTAAATTATTACTTCTCGGAAAAAGTAAAAATTATCCTTTATCTAGGGTTTCTATGTTATCCTATTTCTTTTTATTTGTTAAATACGAACACGATTTTGAATAAGACCGAATAGTTTCGTTTGTGAGCGAGAAACATGCGTAAATTACGTATCGAAGGAGAAAGTCTGCATAAAATTAAATATCGTACAAGTATCGACAGATAATTTTAATCAAATGTTCGGGCATTGGGGCCTATCTGGCGCAGCATAATTTATGCGAACAAGAGAATCGCCAACGCATAAAAGACGCGTATTGTCGTGTGTCTGTGTGTCAATATATCTATCTACCTTTTTCACCCTCTTGCAGTTTTATTTTCAATATTCATGTAGTACATTTTCTCACTTGTTTCTTCTCATTAATTAATCAAACTTTCTTTGTTTCAATTTTAGGAGTTAGGAAAACTGATACAACTGATTCTTTTGTAAAATATTGCAATAGGGTTGTTAATGAGATATGTCAATGATTCGCCGGTCAGAGAATGATGGATTAAAACTGTTTTATTTTTTTTATATACAAAAATAAGACGCATGGTAATTAGTTATATTTAAAAAAATATGATATTATTTTGTAATTATTATACAGTAATAAGTTGAAATGAACATTTTTACTAAAATTATGTTCAATGATGTTTCCTGAAGATTTTCGAAAAAATTAACAATATAAACTTTTCAAGATATTTATTTCAATATATTTCTGCATTATTATATCTGTATAGTGAGTACATATTTATAATGCATTCATCTATTCATCATATCTAATTTTTACACGAACAATAAATTAAAAATACATTAGGCGTTACCTGCTGCGCATTCCAATCGTCTACGTATGCACTTCGAAGATTCTAACAGCGTTCTTTACAGCTTTAAAGAATTTTAATTAAATCTGCACTCTCAGTGTCTTCACTTATACATTTCCGAGTTAGCGAATTAGCGGAATAAAATTAATTTACTGGATTAAATCACGCGATTTTTCTGCTATGGGATTTCGAATGGCAGATACATCCGTTAATGCACACTATATCTTATTAATATGATGTTTATGGCCATTAACGGTATTAAAAGCCGAAAGCCCTCTTTTAATATCTTTTCTGAGCCGGGACTTGAATGAAAGTGCCAGGATGGGACGACCGCTATGTGTAATTAAGAGGATCTTTATTTTCCTTAGGGTTTCTTTAGGTCTCACGAGTAAGAAATGGTCTCGGGTAATTAACGCGGGACAGGTACAAAGAGAGTTCATTGATATTTATTGCCATTCGAGGTACGGTCGTCGCGCGTGAGTAAGAAGCGAACGTAGCGCGTGGGTGGAACGGAGAGAGTCACCCACATGGGCCTCACCCTCGACACGCACGTGTGTGTCGCACGTACGATTTTACACGCGTGCTTACCGATGTACTCGGCGCGCATTCGTCACTGCGCCGCCGCGCGCGCGTGTGAGCGCGCCTTCAAGCCGCTTCCACATTCGAGCACGCGTGCATTTTTCGCGGAGGATGTCTAATGCGGATGTTGAGGCGAGCCCCGACGCACGTGAGATTCGAATCACTTTCTGGTACACGCTCAAGAGAACGTCTACTCGTACTTCATACTGAACGTCGTTACGATCGACTCGGAACTCTTTAGCATATCGTGCGTGAATTTATTTCTAATATCGGCGACTTAAAAATCTTATTTTTACACAGCATTATATCGTTAATTTCCTTCTACTTTATTCTTTCACACCGCTATTGTCACTGGCGTTGTTACAATCGTTATTATTTGGTATACATTGAGGAATGACTTAAGCAGGAACAAGTAGATTTGCATGTTATGTGAGCTTGTCCCGTGTGCTCTCAACTGTAGACGAGGCTTAACACGCTTGTGCTCACGCGCGCGATGGACGCGCGTTGCATATTCATACCGCGGGTGCAGTCGATGCTCCACTTCGCCATTCGGGAGGAGTAGGAGGACAGGCGTGCATAATCTACGGGCGGAGTGCCTTGAACCTTCCGCGATGCGATTTCGTCGAAGCTGGGAGTCTTCGTGGAAGAGCCAATATTCGCGAGCAGGTGTGCTCCCATTAGCGTATCTCGTTGCGGAATGAAGGGCAATTTTTAAAACAATGTCGGTTGCGTTGTCGTCGATAATTATCGGTCTTAGTCGCGTATTTATTCGCCCGAATTAATCTCCGCACTCGCGCATGACGTTGTGTGCCCATTTCATATCGGTTAAAGGAACTTAATTAAAATTCCGCCGTCGCGCATTACAAAGATAATATGTGATAATTCTCGTTGCTCGAATTTAAATTGAACGGTACACTGAAAAAGAATCTCCTTTAGGATTTACCAGATGTGTAGTGAAGTCTAGCAAACTTCTGGTTATGAAATATCTTTCATGGTAAATCCTAAAGGAATCCTGATTCGTCCATTTTCTAACAGACGACTGGTTGAATCTATCAGATTTTTTTTCAGTGTAGAATATAGATCGAAAGAAAACCGTAGCTTTAATTCACCGATTTTAACATAAGTCAATGCCTTATTGTGTCTTATCGCGTGTCGAAAGAATAGTATAAAGCTTTCGCGCAAAACCTGACGTTTTTCAATATTTACGAGTATCTTGATGTTTGCCACACATTTAAACTGATAATTGCGCACCGCCGTCGCTCGCTTTCTTTTGCGGCGGGAGTTGCGCGATTGACCAGGATCTTCAAAGGCATCCAGGCTATTAAAATTCGATTCTCCAACACAACGACGCGAATGAACGAAGCGTTCCTCCCACGCGCCGAACATAGCATCTCTCTCTCTCTCTTTTTCTTGGCGATGAGCCCCATCGCGTTGGCTCGACGTGGCGGCAAATAAAAAAGGCAGAAAGGTAATCGAAAAAGTCGAGCAACCACGAAGTCTGGCTTGCACATGCCGAGGAGCATGTAGGCTCTATCGGCGTGCCCGCCCACGCGATGGCCACGAACACCTCGACATGCTCTCGCGAGGAATATACCTATGCTTTTCTCGAGAAAGCAATATCTCCCGCTCTCTTTGCTTCTTCAAGCAATTGTTTTTCAATCCGTGTATTTTTAAGTGACACATTAACAGCTTGAATATCGTGCATTTATGTTTTTGCTCTACTTGTTTCATTTTGTACAAATTTAGAAAATGTTACATTCTCTATTTTCGCAAATAGAGGAATTAAGTGACTGTCGTGAGGTGAACCTGCTGAAAAAAGCTCGAATGCAAGATGCCATTCGCCTTTTTGCGCGATGAAATTATCATCTCGCGGTGATTTCCTCTCTCCCTCGTTCTGGCGTTTACTAGGGGTCGTATTATTAGCCGCCGGACATAAAATTTAATTTCGCTTCGCCGAAAAATAAATCCGCGGCCGCGCGGCGTTAACAGGAAGCGCGGCGTCTTTTTCTTCGCGGGGAAGAAACCGGCTGTGCCCCGTTTTTGCCGCAACGTGTTGTCCATTCCTCCCGTTTCCGGGATTCCCTTTTTTTCCCCTCCGTTCTTCCGTGGCGTATCTACTTACCGGTAATTCCGTGAACATTCGCGAAACATTTAACGAATTATTTGGCAATCCGTGATGGCGGTCGAGATTTGGTAACTTATCGATCGGCTGTGAGAAAGCTGCCTGCTTCTCTTCTCGGGATTTTTGCCAGGTTTGTGAAGAAACAGTTTGCGGATTGTTATGATAATGATTGACCAGATGCATTGGTTTCCACGCCCGACTTCGTGCACCATCGACAATTCTTCCCACGATCAGAACCTGGCGATGTTAAAGCTATACGAAGAAAGTTTATTTTGTGGGGGTCATGCCAGATTTAGGAGGAAATTCATTCCTCGATATATTTTAGAAAAACTATTTGAAATGTATTGAATTGCAACGGTCAGTTTACGACAGCCATGCATGTAAAGGTTTACACATGTGAGCTTTATAACTTTCGTTAGGGTGAAGTAGAATAGAGTCATCGATATGTGTGCATTTATTCGGGATTAGACAGTTTCTTGAATCATTGCGTATACACGCATCGGGTATGCAGACGTTGAACTTCCTCGACGCGACATCGCTTCACCGGGCATCGAAGTCGCCAAGTTGCGTCTGCAAAAGACATCTCACTGTGTGCACGTAATATACCAGAAATTCAAATCTGATAAGTAACGTTGTCCAAAAGGTTAAATTTGAGTTTCAGCAAGGGTTTTCTTTTGTCAAGGATAACGTCAGTAACGACAGCTAACGAGGCGGCTTCGACTTGGTCGGCTTCCTTCTCCTTCCGCGCCGCTTTCTCAAGATGAGCCTCGTCAAAACATGTGGGATAACCGTAGCGTTCCCGGCGCGTTTACGTCTTACATTTATGATCGTGCGCCAGGTAGCGCGGGCGATTAACGTCGCCGGTATTTCATGGACTTAGCGCCAAATTGCGTATCGTACGATTCCTACGTGGCCCTTTTTAATTGCGCCCCTACCTTCACGGGATCGGCCGATGAACATGCACGACACCGCTCGTGAAATCCTCGGCCTTTACTTCGGTTCGTACACATTCATAAAAAAAAGAGGGAAGAGAAGGAGAGCTTGACGATCCATTAGCACGTAGGGTAGGCGATGTGTGCGCGCGAAAGCTGGCTCAGAAAAATTTTTATACCCCCGGTTTACCGCCGGAATCTAAGCCGTTCACGCGCCCACCGCTCGTAAATACTGTTCAGCGCTAATGATCCATGCCGTGCTTTTCATTAAAACTTCGCTTGTTCGTTATGGTCACTTGCCTTTCGTGGCAAGATAAACGTTGTTCCACGTGGTCCTCCTACCGTTCGTGTTTAATGAAGTTATCTTTCTACAAGACTTTTGTTTTGCATGCGCACCTCGACTCTCGTGATGAAATATAAAAAAAAGTGACCGAAGAAGATCAATTAAAGAACATTGTAGTTAAACTTCATTTAAATAGAACTTGATTGCGTTTTTTTATCGCATACGTAGTCTTTAAAAAAATTTTAAGCGGTCAGGTTATTCTCCACGAAGTATGAACGTCTGACCTTTGGTCAAGTTTCGGGTGTTTGGCCGGTTTCTTTACCGGAAGTTGGAGCTAACGGCCCTTTGCAGGCTTACGGGAAGGTTTATTCATTAAATCTTACACACGTACTCGCGATTATCGCTCGAGTGCGGTACACGCGGAACTTTTTCAATCCCGCCCATCGCGTACAATGTAATATCTTTCATCAAATTTGAAGCCGTACGTTCGCGACCGGTACTTGCCTCGGTGCCGCTCACAGGTCGGGGAAATCGCCGCTTACAGAATCACGCTGAATCTTGCGCTGCCGATCGATCAGCTGTTTGCGCTAAGAGACGAGCGTACGATTGATCGATATGACGTGCGTTTAGCCGATCGTGGCCGCTAAGAGAGGATCGATTCTCAAGAGGATCTCTCCGTATCTCGGGCCCTCTATCTCCTCGGCCTCCCCGATGTATGTACGTGCGGGTTGTACGGGTTACCGTGCGGGGCTCGTTACTGGTGGACCGCGTTGGAACCTCGTTCGAGTGAAGCCTGTTGGCCTCCTTCGTGCCGGAGAGGCCTTCGTGCCAATTCATTAAGCAGTAATTGAGTTTTCAGCTCCGCGATACGGAGACCGAGATACATCTATGTGGGATGTCCAACGAGAGTAGGGGCGAGGGAGGGGAAGGAGAAGACAGGATGAGGCCCCGACGGTGATAGAGAACGGATGGAAGATGGCGCGGGACCGCGCGGGACGAAGAGGGATACGACAAGGCGCGAGGAACGGCGTACTTCGAGAATTAAGCACGACAACGTGTGACCGATGTCCGAGCCGTGATTAACTAAAGCTTTAACAAGCTCTCCCCCTTCGCAGGACTCGCGCTGACGGCGCGTTCGGTTATTATTCCTAGAGGACGTCGCGGCGAAGGTACTTAATGGTCGGTACGGCTAATGGTAGGAGCGAAGAGAGGGGCGCATCGTTATGTTGTCTAGTGTATGTTCGCTTCTGTTTAAATTGATTGCTGTGACCTGCTGACGAGCTTAACGGTGTATTCTGTCAACGCAAAATCCTTTTACGAATCCTACCTTTTTGATTTTGTAAAATGTAACGAGTGGGCTTTTCTATATGTTTGGTTGCTTGAAAAATCGTTTCTATAATTTAACAAGTCTCGTAGATAATATCGCTCTATCTTATAATTTAGTAGGTGTTTCCAGATAATACTAAGAATCCTTAACAATTTTAGTACACAGGGTAGGAAAGTGATAATCTTGAAAAATAATCTGCAAAGACTGCAAACTTTGGGAAACGATAATAATTCTCTCAACACATCGCACAGATAAATGTAAATCGTAATAATTTTGTGCATTAATTGAGGCTTAAATCAATATACAAGCCTTTTCTCAGGCTTTACGACCGCTTTATTAGCGGTGATAGACCTCTTTCAGGCCAGAAGTCCAGACGGATTTTCAATAAAATGGCAAGTTGCGACATGCGTTTAAATGCAATATTTTAACTTTATAACTTGAAACTGAAAGTTAAGTGAGCAATCTCGCACTAGCGAAGGTGGCATTACCCAAGTCGCTTGGACGGGATATAATGCTTCCTCCTCTGGAAGCGCCTGTAAATCGAGAAGGGAACGAGTTTCGAGAATTAAGGTAATCGACCCGGCGCACCTGACCGAGGCTCGAATTACAGGCCACACGATGGTTCGTATCGTCCGTACGGGGCTATTTTCAGCCACCCACGCGGGCCTAAGTGCCGCTCATTATCTGGAAATGCCTGGCTGCCATTCCGCCTCCCTCTTATACGCGCGCGCTTGCGTTCGCGGCGGCCTGCGTTACGCTACGTTACGCACGCCCACGCATGTCTAGCCGGGCGGTGCGCTGCGTGGAAACGAGTTTCCACACCGCCAGCGCTGGATTTAGATGCCGAACCGCGAGGCTCCGACTTAGGGGCACGCCATCTCGAAGAAAGATTAATGTATTTTGTAACGGCGCATTGCTCAATTCCTAAGCCTTTCTATTATCAATGGACGAAAAGCAGTTTTTCTATTGTTTCAGGATCTAGTCACTGGTGAACAATTTTCGTCAACATTTTATGTGTATTGCATATACACTTCAATGTATGAGATGATTGATATTATATACAACTGATATTCTTTATTTGTTAAAACACGACAGATAGATACATTGATAAATTTGTTTTATTCAAAAAATGCATTGACCTTTTTTGAAATAGATAGCTAAATTTTCAATATATATTTGTGTAAATAAAATTTTTTAATTTTATTTAATAGTTGAAGGACAAATATGTCTTTTTAAAGGAAACTTTCTACTGAACGAATGAAGCATGAGATGATAAAAGTATTTATATCTTTCTTTAATTACTATCCTTTACATAAACGTATATCAATTTCTGTTGCAACCTACGAGAAGCATCATCACTGTGATCGTTGATCCACAAAAAACAATAGCGCTAATAATGAGCCTGGAACGTTATTTTATTATATTTAAATCCGCCCCTGCATATTCCGCCTATCTTGCTCGCCGTACCGTGGGTTTCACTTCGGCGTCTGTATTATGCGGACACCTCGGACGTGTACGCCATATATTCTCTCAAATTGCACCGTAATCGATAGGTATGCAAATAAACGTTTTTCAGTGCGACGGATGGAGTCTCAAAACCCGTCACGGCTTAGGGTGTAGTCCTTGCTGAACGTCCTTGCTATGTCTCGCAATGCAGCAATACGTTGCCGTTGAACTTAAGTTTATGACAACCAGGTGGAAGGTATATTCCCGATAACAGAAAAACCGAGAAAGGCAATGGAAGACTGTAAGTCACTATCTTAACAGGTGTGACATGCCGTTTTAAAATTTGCGATTCGGTAATTTGTTTTGTCTCTCTTTAATATAAATAGCATATAATGTTAACTGTTCCATATTGGCAAATATAGAAGGGATCAGTCCAAGTATAAAAGTCAGTATTGTAAAATTTCGGTTAAAGTGTCTTATAGAGAATCATGGATTCGTCCTTCCATTTTCAATGTCTTATCTGTGACTGCTAATATTAATAAGATACAATTAAAAACTTTAAACATTTTTTAGCATTTGTGTTACATATACACACATTTTACACATATAGGTACATACACATATACCACACACTAAGCTTAACGTGAAGAGAAGATTAAGAAGTTACTTAACTCCTTGGTGTTTTTTCTTGCAGCAAAGTATGACAAGATATCAATTCGTCCCGAACAATCATAATTCACGATGATCCTGGAAAAAAAAATTTCTTTGTGTTTTTTGGTCTTGCGAAATATTTTATACGCTTTATTTATACACGAAGCTTACTACCGTTGCTCGGTACGCTGAGGTTGCGTGTTGCTCGAGTTTCATTACTGAGCCCAAATGAATCCTCGAGACGCAGGGAGTTGTGCGCGCTCCTAATTAATGACGTGGTACGCTACGTCCTGCTGAACGCGCGGTTCACGGGTACCCTCGCGAGAGGCAACGATCTCGTTCGTAACTCGTCGACTACGGGATTTGTGTAGGGAGATTATTTCACCGGGACGAAAAAAATTAATAACCACGGGGTAAAGCGCATTTTACGACGCGCTATTTAATACGAAGCACCAGCATTAATGCTTATCGCGCGTAAAAACAAAGTATGATCTAATCTTGTGAATGGAAGAACCAAGGGAGGCTGGAGGTAATATGTTATCACAATTAAGCAACAAATCTACGAGAAATACTCGGCAAATGTTCAAAAAATTTTTAACTTTGCAAACGCACATGTATGCCCAGCGAGAAATGACTCGTTAATCGATGTCGATACGATGTCGATTCGACATCGTCTCGACGAATCATTTCCCACTGGGTATCCTTGCTTAAATTTGAAAAAAATTGATTTAAGAATAATATGAAGTATCTTGGTAAATAAATGTTTTTATTCCGCTCCAAATGTCGCATACTATGTCACTTTCATTCAATTCTTACGACGCTGTTCAGTTACAATAAGCCCTGGCTTGAAACTAATTGCAAGAACAAGTAATTTCAGCGGTTGATTCAGTTCTCGTGCGATGAACAAAATGAAACGTGCAATTGGGACATAAATACATACTATTGTGTCTATAAATATCAGGAAAGTGATTATGGTTATTCCTTATCGAGCTTCCGTTACATTATCGTTTGTGCTTAACACCATACCTGTAGTTTCACGTAAATAAAGGTGGGGAGATTGGACCATTATCAGTTACTAGATGTATTTGACTCGCAACTCGTAGACGTTGCGCCATAAACTGCGGTTATTCAAAAGATCGCTCCAATAATCTTTACAATAATGTTAGGTTCGGTAAGTGTCGGGTAAGAGGATCGCGCGTTAAAAGCGTCCTTGGCATTCGAAGAATCATCACCAGCACGGAGAGAACAATAATTTCAGGTTAGTCAGAAGACCAAGGCCACCTCGAAGTGTCGTCCTTCGATCATCGAAGGTGGTTTTTACGCGAAAAAGGGCAATTTCTTCCTAGCTTTATTAGAGCACATGCCGACCCGTTTAACTTTAGGACTCGTAAGTATAATTTTAAGGTCGGTCGAAATCGCAGCTGCTATATTCTTTCGTGCAACTCTCTTTTCCTTGTTGGAAATTCCTTAATAATTTATGCGAGAATATTGACGATACCGAGAACGAGTTCTGTAATAATTAAAAAGAGTATTTGATACAACGCATTTGATTGATGTCTACAAATCAAGAATAAATCTGTCGGACAAGATGATAAGTTATAAGTGAAAATAAATATAAAATTTTGTATATGAATTTTTCGCGCGTACATAAAGTTTCAAATAATTTTATGAAATTAAAAGAATCTTGGACGAAATAATTAATATTTACGTGCGAATATTTCAGATTTTTGTCTTTTTGAAGTGACGGCTTGTACAATGCTGTTCTATTAGACTGTTCATCTGTTATTATGCTTGCCAATTATTATTGCGAGAAACGAAAAGAAGGTGATGTGGAATTTCAATTTTGTAATATATAGCAATGTTCCACGACGCGAAGCAACAGCTTCGACGGTGGTTTATAATCTATGGGGTGCTCGATATTTTTCGCGGCGTAACGAGGATTTATAATTGCCGACAAGCATCTAGTCGCTCCGATGACGTTTTATTAAATAAACGTCCTTGAGGCTACCGAGAGGCACGCCGACTGAGGGTAACAGCCGCGGAGTTGCGGCCGGGGAGAATCGCAACGGCCTGGCCCCGAAAAAGTGCGTAACCTGATCCGACAAAAAGGTAATAACCCGTTCATGAATTTTAATTTAAAATTAAAGCGATACTGCGCGGGGGAGGGACCGCGATATATAGCTCGTCCGAGAGTGGTTTTGCAGGTAGCCGCTGCGCACGGACACACCTCCCTCATCCCCGTTTTACTCTTCATCTTCTTCTTTTTCGTCATGTTCTTCTTCTTCTTCTTCTGCTTTACGAAGCTGGTTCTCTCGTTCACACGCCTCCTTCATTTTCGAGTACCGTGCCGAGCTTCTAAAAGAAGGATCTCTCTCTCTCTCTCTCCCTCTTTCTCTCAAATCCGCGCGACGGCATGCTCTCGCGATCGAGTTAATGACGGACGGGCGACATCGCGAGTAACAGTATTGATGCCCCGCCGAGATAGAATCACTGGTGATTTATCGCGCAGATATCGCGTATCTGCAACCGCATCCATCTCATTAAAAGTAGCTAGCAATCTCGGAGCCGGTTGCACCGATGACGGCTTAGCGCTACCGCAGTCAGCTATATTTTTCGTCTCTATCTACGTTACAGCTACGGGCTGCGTGTACTCTGAAAAGGGACAAACGTAGATAATCTGGACCGCGCGACGCTGTTGCTGTTATAACACACTCTCTTGAAAGATAAATTCGAAATCCACTTCCACATACGTTTCTTTTTATTCCTGATATCCTACCGTACGGATAAGGAAGTGCATGCCGTTCGTTTAACGAGCGTTAAATTAAGATTAAACTCTGCTGCTACTTTTCATTAGGCTCCGCACCGACTGGCGTAAAGAATTTTCGGCGAACGCGATCGCTGCCCGTTAATGTCCGTTCCGATGAAAGCGTATCTTCGATTAATTACCGCGTTATATCATTTTTAAGCGCACCGTGCGAACGATGCGTCGGCTGATGCGCACAGTGATTCACGCGACGCATCGTAAAACTCGCGAAGGCGACTTTCCCCGATCGAGCGCGACACGCTGAGGATCGAAATGACGCCGTGGCGCATATAATTCGCGACGTGAGGTCTGCGAGTCGAGAAAAAGGAAGGAAGATGGATAATAAAAGGAGTGATGCGCGAGAGACGTAGCGGCGGGATAAAAGTTGCACGGGGGGGAGACGTGTGTACGTCAACATACATACACGTATACGTACACGCGTAGTACATTCGTAAACCACAGTGTTTTATGAATACGCGAATTTACTGCTTAATCAACCGAGGCGGCGAGGCCACGCAATTAAAACGCCATTAAGCAGCCCCATAAAAGTTCTCGGTAAAATTCGGCGAGATCGGGTTACCGAGGGGCTCTTCTTACGGACTTTAGGATTACTATGGTGGACAGTTCGCAGTTGAACGAGGGGATTCTTCGAAATCTCAGTCGCACGTTGCGCCACGTGTAGTCTGATCCTTGCCCGAGTGTATTCTACATTAAGAAGTACGGAGCCTGTTTCTTAGCCGAGACACTTTAAATAGATATACTTGCACTCGAGACACGTTGCAGCATTCGTTTGCTTCAAATTGCAGAGATAAAGACATTTTTTACGACATTATTGTGCAGATAAAAGTTCGCTCTCTCGAAAAGAATTCTCGTTTATAATTAATGGACGATTATCTTGCTGGGGAACATTATAAATTATTGATGATCTTTTAAAAGCACTGGAAAATCAATTCTTTATTTTTCTCATTATATTTTCCGTTGATTTTATTATTGCTATGTTTTTTAACATTATAATATTTTTTGAATATTTGTATTAGTTAATCTTCTTTAATGTATTGTGTCGTCGATATTTATTCGGTAAGTGCTGTCCACGCTTATTTTAAATTAAATATAAATATTTTAAATTAAAATATGCTCGCGTTTCTGATGTCGCAAGATAGTGCTGTGTTACTGAAATTGTTTTTGCTCGACGCAGGATCAACGTACTCTGAAGGCGGCCTGTTCTAACGGTACGTCAGTTCATCGGGAACAGATGATTAATTATTCGGGCGGGTAGGCGTGGGACGTTATCGACGAATTTGCCTTGAACGAAGGCACTGGACGAGAAACGCGCGATACCTCTCTCCGTCTCCCTGCAGAAGTCCAGTCGTCTCAAACGAGCTGGCTGGACCCCACCCGCGTCATTCAGCATCCGTTCGACTTTTTTTTTTATCCACCTCGCGGAGACGCCACGACTTCGAAACTCGTAAACAGATAAGAGCGCGAAGACGTCTCGTACGTCCGCATTCGGCACCTTTAGCGCTATCCTAATTTTTACGATGTTTCATGTTGTCCGAGTAGCCCGCTCTTATCTACAGATATTTCGGGACGGGAATGAATGAGAGGAGAAATTTTACCGGTTAATTCAAGGGAAAGCCAGTCGATCGTTTTCGATACATCGGACTAATATTGTAAAATTAATCTTCAGTCGAGACAAGTTTCCGTAAAATATTTCAACTTCAACACCATATTCTCTCAACATAATATATAGTAACAACATTGGTGTTTTCTTGACCGTATCTGGCAATTTTAATAATACAGAAAATTTATTGCGAAAAATATTACCTCAGCCAGGGTTTGAACCTGGACTTCCCTACACTCTAGGCGGGCGTCTCACCAATTCGACCACCGAGGCATATCTAGTTTTTGATCCGGATAGAGGAGAACACTACAGTTTGAATGGTCAAGTACAAGAAATGGACTGGAAATTTTTTGATAGTTGGTCGAAACGCGAGGACGAACATCGATTGTAATTGTCACGAATTTATGATCGATTTGTGAACGTCACCGTTCGACTCGCGTTAACATTAGCCGTCGTTTAACCTTTTGCTCGCTAACGGGATACAGCCGGCAATCTCGAGGTGTGAAAAACTTTGAGAAATCGTCGAAGAATTCGAGCCGCCCGCTATGCACGTCCGCGGAACGAGTGTTGTCGTTGTCGTCGTCGTCAAAGACGATGACGAAGAAACTGACGTTTCAGGGAGTCAAAGTTCCTTTTGCCGCGAACCTTTCTTCTCTCTTTCTCTCTCCTCTCTTTCTCTCTCTTTTCCTTTCTTTTTGCCGTTTTCTCTTCACTCTTCGAAGGGTCGGGCGTCACGAAGGTCATCGACTTGCGCGGTGCATCACCGGGTCCTCCACGGACGAGCAATCAACGTCATATCTTTCAGCGAATACGAGCCGCAAGGAGGCAAGAAGAGATTTCTACGACTGCGAACACTGACCGACGTTCAGCAATCCCGGTGATCGATTCTCGATAACCAATCGAGCCGTCGTGTCGGTAGCCTCCGATAAAGTGTCTATACACCGTTTCTCCATCACCGTGAATCTACCGGCGCTTTTTTCGCGAGGGTTTAATAATCGGTTGTCTCGGAGATTTTCTTTGGCATATTCTGTAGCCTCTTCATCGCCATTTTCTCTCTTTTATTATCTGCGCGTTATTGTTTAGCCTCTATAGATCCTCTCTATCACGGAAGAAGATACAAACTTGTGCGAAGATTGTAAAATTGTTTCCTAGGAGTCTCCAACTAAAATTCTTTAGTTAGGTTACGTGAAATTAGGACGAGTCAGAAGTTGATTAATGACGATTGCTTTAAAAATCTTAAAAAAACACGGGGAAAAGTTTTTTTATTTAGAAATTCGTTTTGCGGTATCTCACATCGCGTACGGGAGTGCCCGAAATTTCGCGCGATCGTTGATTTTCGCGAGTGAGTGTTGTGTGAGTGCAACAAGGAAATCTGAGAGGAGGAGGAAGCCAAGGAGGCAT
The DNA here is from genome assembly GCF_000949405.1 of Vollenhovia emeryi. NCBI lineage: Eukaryota > Metazoa > Arthropoda > Insecta > Hymenoptera > Formicidae > Vollenhovia > Vollenhovia emeryi. Next base: position 2,698,503 of record NW_011967241.1, on the reverse strand, counting down.
CGGGCAACGGCGGAGAAATCGTGAGGGTGTCTTACATTTTTATGTTATTTGCTACTTGTGCAAACTAAAGCATCTGTTCTGTGTTTTTATTTTATTTATTCAAATGATTCGAACGAGGATTCGAATAAGTTCGAAAACTTTCTAAACCGTGCAGCAAGGCGAATGAAGATAAGATCACGCCGTCGAATGAGGCATAACGTTAACGAGGAGTCTGAGTGAAACTCAAATTCATAGCGGGGTTTCCTTTTTGATGCGATCCTGCAGACATTCCCGCGACTTCGGTTTAACGAGCTTTTCTCTCTCTTGATTGTTCTTACGCGCTCTTTCGTATTCTTGTTGAGGTAACGAGCCTCACGTAGCCTCGCGGTTCATCAGGACCGGCGAGGCAGGCAGACGATACCGCAGAGAGACGGAGCAGGAGCGTCAGCGTCCTGCCTCTTTCCCCCCCTTATTTCGCCTAAGCAAAAACCGCGCTATTCGTTAGAGCCACTCGCGCTATTAAGATAATTGTTCACGAGGGTACGGATCGACGAGCTCGCCGCGACTCTCGCGTAGCTCGCGCGACCTCACGAGAGAGAAACCTGGCGTCCCTTTTGATGTCATCGTTTCATCACGTCTGCGCATTATTTTCCGCTTAACTCAATAGATCCCGCGCGAAACGCCCTTATTGTGCGTTACCGGACAGCAATTTGCGCGACGTCAACGTCGCGAATCAGCGGGAACGAAATATCCTTGACTTATGATCCACACGTCTTCTGAGACTCGGTTGGTATAAGTGTGCTTTTGAGTTTTATATTCTCTAGTATATCAGCATATTTTAGTCTCACAGTTTTTCCTAGTCGCTAGTGATCTGTCTTAAAGATTAGCGTATTTTATGAAAACTAACATTCTAAAAGTACCATTCTTGGTACGAGTATTAAACATTCATAATGAAACCTGCTGTAAACGCCAAATGTATTAGTTTCTGTTTACACGATACCTTATGAAAGATTATTATGCAGCAACGTCAATAAGAATCTATATTCTAATCGATTGGTAAGAAGCGATTTACAAGTCGATTGATATATGATCCTGATTAATGACTCGTATCTTCCATTATTCAAAACCACTTCTTCCATTATTCCGAGTGTATGATCAACCGCATTTAAGTGCTTCAATGGGCGATTGTAGAACTGTAAGATTACATCTTTGCATAATTAATAGCGTTGGGAATATTGAAAATTTCTGTGGTAGTTAACTATGACATATCGTGTCACGAACTGTACGAGGCACTAATGAAACACTCCTTTCCAGCCGCGAAGTAGAAACGCTACAAAAAGTGTAATTACCGAAAGTAATAATTAAGCCCATGCGGGCCATTAATGACTCCAGTTCCGGTTGCTCGCCTCAATGAAAATCACCGGTTAATTCTACATGTTCAAATGGAAAGAATCTTTGAAGGTACCGAAGATTGATAGATTGATAGAAGATAAATTGATCACATTTCCAAGTTACTACTTAAATATATTACGGAGCAGATCTTGATTGATTGTCGCAAAATGGCCACGCCTTTGATCTACGAGTTATGATTTTAGGTTGTCACATCGTCATAGTATATGTGCTGCGTAGTAAAATCGTACAGCTCTCTAGATCTCTTTAAATTCTAAATCCATAAATTTATATTTTTCTACCTGTACAAATCTGTAATAGATTATGGGTACCTTCAATTGTATTTTAATAGAACCTTAGTCTTACGTTAAATATTATTAGTGTTAAAACTCCGCGGAAGTTAATAATACAGGGCCAAATTTCCTTTACTAAAGAAAATCGTTGAGTTAGTTAAAAGATTTGCAAAATATAAAAGTAGTGGTACTTTCGATATTCTCTGGGCGTTGCGTAAGGAGGAACTATGATGTACACGTTGGAAAAATATCCTTTCGGGTCAGCGCATGAGAATCCAAGCTTTTGCTAGACGACAGAATTCGCAGCGAGGCCTGACTGATTTACGAGTCAGGCCTCGCGTCATCTCCGTCATATTTATTTGTTTGCGGCCTCGTTGCGTTGCCCCGAGCAGCTGGCCCGAGGGCAACTTATAACGATATTTTCGTCAGCGAGATGTCTCGTGGACACTTCCTGCTGATATTCGCGCATGGTGGTACGGGGATCGGTTGACGCCGACGGGTAAGTGAGCAGGCAGTAAGCTCAGCTTAATTAATTACGGTCGGAGCGGAACGGACGAACGGAGCTGTTAATGGCCGCGGGCGAATTCGCGCGTAACGCGAATGTGTTTCTTGCGACACGTTGCGGCCACGTCGAATTAAATTTAACGGCTAATTGATTTTGCTTCTCAAAATCCCTGCAGATTGATGACCTGCGTGTATCGAGTTATCGAACTTTTTTTCCTTCCACGTCACTTCCAAACGGAGATCCTGAATTCGACAATTTAATTGTACGCGCGAAGATAAAGATCTCTTCTGGTATAAATATAATTGATTTTAAAGCGTTGTGAATTGAGAAATTAAGGTAAACATAACGCGGAAATATTAGCAACGTAGCAACGCAAGTTTTACGATTTTAATATGTCCTCAGCGCATTACATTGCCTTATATACCGAATGAGATTATTGTGTCACGCATGAAGCTATTCCGCTTTTTCTACACAATCGCAATATTAAGGAAGCTTTAATAAAATTTTAATAGAATATTCTTAATTTATGTAGGTAGGTACGGCTAAAAAATTGTAACGCTGTTTACATATAATATTTAAATCACAGTCTAACTTAAAATGACATTTTTAAAATAATTTTTCTATGCAAATCTCTATTCCGCGATGCCGTTTCCATTTCGTCCCAAGCAGATGCTCTTTGTCGATCTATTATTTTGTCAATCAATTCTACGGAATATTCCGTCTAATATGTTTAGCTATGTTTCTTAGAAATTAAATCTCCTGGTGTTATAGCGGTGCAAGATGGTAAAGGAATCAAATCGCATTCTCTGCATTGTCACGCCTCCCAATGGGAGATTTCTCTTCCCTTTTCGCGCGATGACCATTTGTCTCGATTAGTGCCGGCCGTCTTGAAGTTTCTTCGTAAACCGGGAGACATCGATTCCTGGTAGAAAAGGTCGCGAGTGCTTCCTACACGTCGTGTTATAAGAACGCGATTTTTCGCGCACTTGATATTGTTTACGCGACGTATTTTCAATGTATGCTTAAGAAACCATACTTAAATTTTTTAATTGTCATTGTTTAATTGTGAAATTCAGATCGTACGGTACTATTTTACGAAAACTTTAATTTTATCAAATTCTTCAAGATGTAAATCTTTTTAAGTCTGATGCTATTAATGTAAGTGTCAAACTGTCATACAGTTCGGTCAATTCGAATTCTGAGTCGTTCATGGAAATAGGTTTTCTAATGCATTTTTGGATAGTCGAGTGAAAGCAATTCTTGATAACGGTTTCAGGAATCGTGCGCTGATATGCGCTTGCAAGCGGCTCGGGGATACCATTTTATTGCTCATCAGTTTGCTTAGTCGGTTGTAAGCCGCAATTACGCAACATCAGCATGATGGTGGTATATGATCGCCGCGGCAGGGTGAATCGATGTAAACTTGCGAGACGGCTTCCGCCGAGTCCGCTTGACGAGCAGGTATCTGCTAGAAGCGGGCAACGCACGTTCATCCGTGCGGTTAGTACTTTAGCTACTGCGTTAATCCGCGGCTGCTGGAAGACGTGTGGAATTAGAGCCAGATTAAGACTCGACTACCGCATCGGGCTTTGAATTATGAAACGCATCATTCGAAAAACTCAATTTCTTAAGCAAGATATCCGTAGCTTCGTAGCAGTTGTTTTGCGTGATAAGTGTCATGTTTCGTTCACATTCGCGTTTTACTTTTTCGCTCTTGCTAGATGCTACTCGAGCGGAATGCTTTTCTCTTTGCCAAAAGAAAGTATAGGAGGATTATTTTATATTTTAATGATCTCTGATATGTTTAGAAAAAGAAGATTTTGCCATATATTATACAATTTTTAAAGATAATTAGTTTCTTTGGACCGTGCAATTGTGTGCCGTCCGACCACTCCAGGAGTTGCGTTATTTTCGATTGCTACACGAATTTCCTTAATTACTATACGACACGCACACGTCTAAAAGTTCTTGCTTCTTGTCCCGTATCTGATAAGTGAGAATGTCACTACACCAGGAAACTCTGGAGAAAGGATAATGTCGATTCTGTGCTGAGTGTTCTCTTCATCACCCGTGCCCGGTACACGGAGGAGGAAGATGCGTTCTCTAATGCGATCTTATATCTCACCAATATACGTTTAATGTTTCGATGCCGCGTGAGCTATACATACTTGGTTAACTTACGTAAGTCATAATCGCTTTCATTAGCGCGATAGTATCCAATGATCGCGACAAGCTGGATCGATATACGAGACGCTTATGGACTTGCCTCACGCTTATCTCTGTGATTGAGTACGCAATTCGGAAATTGGCAACTGACATCTAGAAGGGAGAGTCAGTTACCGCGAGTGCTGCTCGAGATGTATATGACTGTTCGACGATAACCTTTTTGCGTCAATAGATACTATAGATGATACTTGGTGCATAATAAGTGCATTTTTAACGCAAAAAACTTTCTGGAGGCTGTTTTACGCCCCATCCGTTACTTTGTCATAAATAAAATTGTCGACAAAATTGATACGTTTGTTCCCCTAATAATGCAGCACTTTTTACGCCATCTTTCCTATATCAGAGAACAACACCGTTACCTCTTTATTATCTGTAGTATCAATCGCGCGGTAGATTGTCGGTACAAGCCTCACGAACGACTTTGTAAGTCGAGGATAGACATTTGTTTTATCGGTGCTACGTGACCTCCATGAAGATGCGTGAATTTTCTCTCCCGTCCTGCTAGAAGTCGCTGTATCACGCGTGCAAGGTGAAAAATCAAACGCTCCATTATTCTCATCGCGCCGAGCTTCCTTCCTGCGCCTGATAAACGACGGAGTCGCCCCGGGAAGCCGTTCCCCATAACGGATGTTTCTACTTGCCGCGGGTCGTTCCTTCGTCACCGTTCTTCCCGGGCGCTGTAGAAGGAAGACATCATCGTCGATACGATCTGATATTACTGTTATAGATTTGGCGCGTCGATGTCGCACGATTCGCGTACTCGGCCGGCACGACGGCCAGTAATCGGGATGATCCATCGGCTTGCCCGACGGTCGCGGCGAGCCTGAACGGCATAAATTTTCGAGGTTTCTCCGTAGCTATCTACGCGGTGATAAAGGACGCGAGTATGATAAGTAGGTGAATACCGGCGAGTGTTTAATCATAATCGAAAGTGAAGTGTCGGAGAACAAGTTTTCATCAGATTGGATCTTATTCGCGTAGCAATCGAGAATCTACGCCCGTAATCAACTACCAACACTTGATCAAGGGGACAGTTCGTAGATAGCGGGTTAATAAAGACGTATTGCTAATGTAATCACGCCGTGGATTATAAGCGACGGCATACATCCTACCAACTTCATCACGTTCAAAGGGATAATAAGCAATACGATTAAGCTCTATCAATTACCGCTTATCACCGTGGGCTGTTCGTTTCGAATTTATTCGAGCAATCATAATTATATCTCTCGAAAAACCCTCAGATAAGGCTTGGGAATATGTAAACGTCGCTTCTACATTATACAATATCGGAATCCTCCCTCGTTTCTTATAATAATTTAGTACTGAAAGGATTAACTTCGAGCTTAAATCAGATTCCATAAAAAAAATTTTTTTTCCGATGCACCGGTTATCCAAAAATGATCGCATATTCTGCTGAAAGCCGCACGCTCAATTCGAAGTTCGTTTCATTTCGCTTACATTTTCATCCCGCATTTGATAAACGGCGACATAAATCCAACGAGGAGCGTTCGTTAGAACGGATCTTCTTCTATCCACGGGAGGTTGCCCTCTTCATCATCGTTCCCGGGTACAAGCGTAAACCGCCGACGGTAGGGGACGATCGTATATGACTCGCCTGTAGAAGCGAAGATAGCAGAGCAATCGCGTAGGCGTTACACGGTCTCTCGTTATGGGGCTTCTACAAATATTCTCATATAGATCGAGGTCTGTCCGCACCTCGAATTCACGTTCGCGAGACTCGCTATTCGTTGGTATCTGGAGACCGGGTAAGACACTCAATGGCAAGATTATGACCTATGGGTCGCGAAAACTTCTATTTGAATTCATAAATCGAAGCTGAAAAATTGTGATCTTGCTAATGTCGATGTATAAATATCAAGGGGAAAAGTTGGTTCTGCAGCGATTTGTTTTTCTCTCCTACTGGAAATATACGTTTGGTAGATTTCTACTGATACAAGATTAAAGTACATGACATGACATTTAAGAAATAAAATAAATAGGTGTAGAAAAATTATATATAAATAGATGGACACGAGCAGTTTCGCAATGTGATGTTTACATGCGCAAAACCGCAGGTGTGTTTCTTAAGCTGATCGATCGATGTCCCCGGTGATGTGACGATGCGCGTCGCACGATTGTAACGTGAAGAAGAAGAAGAAGAAGTGGGTCAAGCTCCCTCCCGATCGAGCAAGTTGGACGGCGAGAATTAAAAGCCGGGGACAGGCGGTCCCGTTTGTCGTGTCCCGCGAGTTTCGCTGTCGTAGCCGACGAATTGGTGATGCAAGTTGTCACTATGTTTTTGCGTTCGTACGATGTATGTCTGTCGAATCCTCGTCTGTTTTATGCTGAGCACAGCGTTTTTCTGCGTTACACGTTCTGCATTACACAAACCTGGCTGAGAGATTTTATTTTTAACACCGAACCTGGACACAGTATAGTGTAATTATTGAAATTGATAATCTATATATTTTTTTTTCAAAGAAGCGTGAATATAAAAGATAAGCATGAATGTCTTATCCGTGTGATTTTGTGTTTCTACGCTAATTTATATTTTTGGATCTGCTATGAAACTTGAGCGATTAAATAGATATGTTTCAAAGAAATTGTTAATTGATAAAGACGCCAACTGTTGCTCTACATAGTGTATTTTGAGAAACGCAACAGGCTTAAACTAGCTTGCCAGACGGATCGAATTTTAATATGTGTTTCAGGCAATTAAAGTCATCGTCTAAACGTTGTCACCCGCGGCGATTCTTCGTTATATGTTTTAATGACGACGGCTACCTGCAACGGTGTGTTCAAAACATACGTCAACAAGATCGCCATGGTTTATTTTTTGCGGTGCCGAAGAGAAAAATTGACAATTTTGCTACACACGAAAGCTTTATGTGCTATTTTGAGGAATTTTATATCATAAAAAATGTTTTATCCTTTGCAGTTAATTAATTCTTAGCAATTAACCATAGGTTCGTGTTCAATAGCGATATAAAAGATCAAATAGTATCATGACAAGACACTAATGATGAGATATCATGTTTATTCCAAAATGTAGTTTGAATTATATTAATTAATTTTGTATTAACATAAAAAAATTAAGGAAAAATTATAAGCATTGATATCTCTCGTTTTTAATTTATTTAGTAAAACTGAAATGATCACAATTTTAACAGATTTTGAGAGCAATGGTAAAATCTTGTCATCACTTAAATATGATTCAAATGCTCACGTCAAATTCTCATATTGTTCAGCACCAGCTTGTGGTTTAATAATACAGAAAGAAATATCGATGTTCCTAAATTTATACGGCATTGAGTCATATTCTCGTAAGTTGATGCTTGTCTGGCAGACATTAATTGGTAGCATTAATGTAAGATGTTTCTAATCACATGTCCATCGCGGTGTGCGACGACGTAGAAACATCGAGAGTCAAGCTGCACCACGATTTACAATTCTGGCGAGTGATAAGCGCAACTTATGTGCCGCCACTGTCAGACTGCGCGAAGGCCAAGGGCACAATGCGACATGAGGGGATTACGTTCCCACGAGAAAGAAGCACATCACGGCGCGTGTGTTTCGCTACCTATTAGCAATTATCTGCATACGCGAGTGGCGCAAGGAGTATGTTTGAATCGCACAGCGCAAGAAAGTCTCGCGAATTTTCCACCCGAGGGATTATCGTTAATCGTCCAGTCTCTTAATTTTCGTCATTATCACGCGGAACATTGTATTTGTTATACCATTGTATGGAACATTCGTTAGTAATTTTCAAATTATCGTCGCATTATTTCTAAAATTCGCGTGTCGCTATTATATTTGCTATCAATTTCTTGAACGTTTTCGTTACTTAATTTTAAAAGAGAAACGCATACTTCTTGAAGTGATAACTGAATGTAAGTTAACAGTTTGCGAACTCGAAAATATTCGTTTAGGATCTGAAGAGTAGCTTCGAGTAGAAAATAATACTTTATTAAATAATGATGGAACATTGCAAAACAAAGGAACGTTTAATGTTTCGGTGCAGCAAAGTAGAAAACTGGTACGATGGGTCCTTGATTTAACGGATATCGGAACAGATGTCGTTTAAACGAATGGGTTTTCACTATTCTTGCTGTGTGACACGGCAGAGCGGTAAAGAGGGAGCCAAAGATGCAGCGCGGGCGTGGGAATATTGTTCCTCCGGGGAACACACTGCACTGACCACAATGTGCAGCGTGGGGTCCACGGGCTCCACTCCAGCCGAGTCACTAGACTCGTACTCTTTCGAGAGTCCTTCGGACATAAGTCGCAAACCACGATACAAATGCGTCTCTGTCAGGACTGTACGGCCGTCGATAGCAGTTGCATATTGTTTAGAAAATATGGATATATTTTCTATAAATGACTTCCATGCCAGTAGATTTAAATAAGAACAGCAAAGATATTGCCTAGAGGTTGGAGAAATTAATCGACAAGAAGTCGTGAATTATTAACTTTTTTTTAGAAAAGCAGGATTACATTTATTGAGTTGCAATTGTTAAAGTGCACGCGTGAGTTGAACAATAGAAACTTGCTTTATTATTCTAACGAGTAGGAATACAAAAGTATCCGATTTCAAAAGGCGCAAAAACGAAGGAAGAAATCGCGAGATATTTGTCGTAGCAAAATTTAAGAAAGTATCCAATTAAAGTAGAAAAAATGTTTTGTCCGCTAAACTACCGCTAACTAATTATGGTCAATCCCATTTCGATGAAATAACTTACGGTTGCTGTTGATTATATAACGTCATTAATAACGAGAGTTTGGAGTGACGATTAATGAGAATATTCAGGTTGGACACAAAAGCGACTCCTGAGGAGACCAGAGACAAAAGACGGTGGTATCGGCTCGCCTCGATCGATCCGCGTGTCGCGACCTCGGTGCCCGTGAGGACCCTTACCCGGCAGGTGCTGGCGGCGGGCCCCTGGTTCCTCTCTCCAGTCCCCCGAGGCTTCTTTCTCGTCCCCACCATCCTCGCGGCGGCGACTCGTTCGGCAGACTCGTTTGATCGCCGCCGCTCACGACTCTCCAGGTACGCCGGGACGATAATTATTATCCTTGCGTAACCGCCCTCGGGGCGAGATATCAGTGTACCCTAGGTGTATGCTCCTGGGAATAAATATGCGTCCCGCTCTTTCTCCCGCTCTTCCGACGGCCCGTTTCCACCGGTGGGGTTTCGATGCCGGCGAAGAAAAATTAAGAGAAACAGCGCGGCGTGAAGGGGCAGGCGGGGGCGGGTAAACGGTGAGATCGTAAACGCGAGAGAGAACGAACGAAAGGGTAATGGAGGTCAAATGGCGCTCGGTTAAAAATCGATCTGTAACAGAGTCTATTCCGGTTTAGGTGTAAATAAGGATTTGATTTTATCGACATTGCATTTTACATCGCTGTCCACGGCATGCACAATAATGCATATAAATTAATAACGAAATTTTCGAGAGAGATAGTCGAGGCTGTAATTCACGGTATTGATTAGGGGATTTTCTTGCTATTTCGTATAAATAGAATTAACTGCGATGAATATTAAGTTTTATCTTCAAACTAGAATAATCAGCTATTTTATAAATTATTTCTCATAATAGGTAACTCTCTTATACGTTTCCCCTGTGAAATTTCCCCGCGATATGTCGTCACGATTGAATTCAGAATCGAGCATGACTGTTCATGGCGCCAATGTCGCGAAGTTTTCATGCTGCGGGCATACGTCCGATTACCGCTGGCAGTTCGCATTCCGAATCGTTAAGGCGATAATGTATTCGGTCGACGGGCGTATTAAGGATACTTTATTGCTCGGCGCTTAATGCGTGCGCGGCGGTCGGTTGCTCAGCGAAGCGCATCCGCAGGCTCTCGGGTTTCCGCGAGGGCTGGTGCGGCAACGAGATGCGCGCTCTCCTCCGCTCCGCGTTCGCCACGAGCACGCGCGCGACCGATAACCGGCGAAAAATTTCGACGCGCGTTAAACGCGTCGTTCCGGGTCGTCGGCCGCGGGACCGGACGGTTTAAATTATCGGCCGATACGCTATCACGATACGGTATTATATACGGGGAGGGAAGGATACCTTCTGCGGCCCGCGCGCGGCTCATAAATATTGCCCAACGTAATTTATTTATCATTACTGACAAGCCGGCCGCGGCCGTTATAATTTATCGTAACGCATCACTTGCCGCAACATTGGAACAATATGATACCGGTCGATCCTGTGCGGAAAGCTCGTGCGCAGCGTGTATCGTTTTGAATTATCGGCTTATCGGTGCGTTATCAGGTCTGCCGATGCGATCGCTCATCGGGGCCGCTTCCTATTAACGTTGGTGATTGTAAAACATTTATCGCGGTTTGCATCTTGATGATACCTATTAGCTCGTTAAAATCTTTTTGCGGTGAATTATATCTTGCTCGCGCGTTACATGTACCTAGATTCTGAAACTTTTTCGTTGAGTTAATACACGAAGCGCAAAGATCATTGAGTATTTCAAATTTCCCATTGCAATTATTGAGGGACATTTGGCCGGATGGACTATATCACTTCTCGATATTCCGACTCAAATGACTAGTACTGAAGCCAAAAATTAATAACTCACTTTACGCATATTTACTCACGTCACAGTTGAATTGTTATTTTATATACTTGGAATTTATAAAAGGCCTGGACTTTTCTGCCATTAGAGGATCGCGTTAGAAAAGTCAACAAATCTCTCACGACAACCTAACATTACGGTGTTAAGACACCGCGTTACTGTCTCGGGACAAAAAGCGCTAAACTGCTAATCGCGTAATTGTCCAGTCGGCGAGAGGATACGCTCTCGCCTCGCGTCCTCCAGGAATCACGCGGGGCACGCGAACGTAGGGAAGTGACCTACCGCATGTACGGATAATAAAAAGCGTTTGCACCCGTAAATACACGAGCCGCTCCCCTCTTGTACTCGTTCCGGGCATACCGGGAGCAGGGCCGTAAATTTATCAGCCGACCATCAGCCATCGTAAGCAGCGGATAATGCGCCATGCACTGAGGATGTTGCGTGCGCGTATACTGACGCGTAATTGAGCGCGTACGCGTCGCGTACGCATTTCTCCGTACAAGATGAGAAGGCCAGAGGGCTGATGTTACGAACCTTTCGTAACATCAAGCTTAAAAATAAAATTCGTATGACTCAAACATGACAAACACAAATTTGATGGAACAAAGGACTAAGAGCCGTGACAGGGTGTTAATGTCTAAATATTTCATATTTTAAATTTATTGCGAAAAATATTACCTCAGTTAAGGATTAGGCCAACAAGATCAAAGTTAAGCAACGTTGGTAAAACTGGGCCTAATGTCCATTTCTGCAGATTAACTTGGATCTCGGCTCAACTTACTTTTTATCCATTTCTAGGTTCAGAAATTGAAAGCAGATAGAAGTTAAAGTTAAACAAAGAGTAAAATTAATTTGTTTCGGTAGAAATGGGCGTAAGTGGATCAATTTTCCGAGTTTAACGAGCGTCAACAGATCGTCACCGGTTGCATCGAGAACTATCGGCGTTTAAAATGCCCTTTTTGCGAAAAAGTGAGGTGTGCGGGCTGGTATAATTCAGCTCGTGTAATGACAGCTGGCATTCTTGTGGTGTTACTCGCCATCGGTGATCGTAATTTTGCGGATCACTCCCGTCACGAATGCACGTCGCTCGACTGAACGCGCGCGTGAATGTGGATAGATAATGCGAACCCGTTTCTCCCGGAGCCTCGGGCGTTACATTTAGATATAGAAGGGACTGCCGTGGCCGCCACTTCTCTCCGCGTTTTTCATATCGGTCGCTTTGATAAATTCTACGGCTGCACTCTTACCGCATATCGTTTGCATACAATGGCGCTTTTCATAGCCCCGCGCCGTGCTCTCCTCGCGAGGATTTAATTAGGACGCGACGAATTATCATACATGTTTTCACAGATTATCGTCTCACGTTCCCACAATACGAGCTAATAGCGGCTTCTTCCTCGTGACACGCACACGGATCGATGAATCGTCCATGATCTACGATCTTCGATCTATTGAATCGAGACACAGAAGCACTGTTGTTAGAGCCGATAAGCAATTTTCAAGCCGGCTGCACGGTGATTGAAAAGCCCGTTGTTCGTCAAATTTTTAGCTTAGAGTAAATGGTGCGTAGAGATAATTGCTTCTCTACGCAATAGCGTATACCTGTAAAACGACTGCGAGATATTTCTTCAATTGCGCAATCGTGGTTGCACAGCGAGGTAACTGTTTATGGATAAGATGATTTTCTTCGTAAGACAAAAATATCAACCCGTTCGCACCGATTGTTTATTTTCATTACAGCGTCGATCCGGCATTCTCTCACGGTTCCACAGGAACGACTGATTCGCACAGCAATTTAGGCTTGGGCTCGCGCACTTGAGCTCGATACATTTTGGATACTCATGTATGTCCACATGAAAGCGCTTTTATTAAATCAAAAAGAAATTTATACTTGATGTACTCTAACAAGCATGATTTTGTTTCTCATTATATTGTATTATTTTTGTGACATATACATACAAGTTATATTGTCTTTTGGGGATATAAAATATCTCTAATAACACTGCATCTACCCTGCACTGAATATCTCTCCATGTCCTATCATTGTTTAATCAATAGAAGCTCCACTCGATATTAATCACATAAATATCATCGTGGATCCATGCACTTGGCCCATTGGCTGTAGTTTATTTTACAATAAAAAGTCAAAGGTCTTGAGGAGAGAGTTAAAACACAATCGCAAATCCGAATAGGGGCCATAGGGCTAGCAGTAAATACGCTTCCGCGTTTCGTGGGCTGTTCGTAGCTATTGACAAGAACCATAAACTGCGCGTACCTCCGGCGACGCGTACGACGTCAGGAAGGGAGAGAAGAGAGAGAGAGAGAGAGACAGCGAGAGAATAAGAGAGAGAGAGATAATACGAGACAGCCACACGCGGGATCCTAGCTTCTATCCTCGATAATGCGAGCCGTTCGATGCTTCGGGCGTTGTGTTTGCGATAGGAGGCCGTTCAAGGCTACCAGTTTCCTCCACGAGTCTTAGATCACGATCCCTGCCGCGGGAACATCAATAGGAATGCCTTGATATTGTGGTGGGTTACGAACAATACGATACGAACAGTCGATATTGTATAACACAAACGAGGTGTTTTTCGAACATAGTAGAGGATTATAAAAAATCGAGATGCGCGATGAGGCAAGAGATCTTAATTTTTCTAATTGACCGATGGAACGTAGCGGAGTGAATGATAGCAGCGTCAACAAATCACATGTCGCATTGGCTACGGTCTGATTTGAGTGCCTCTAGAAGATGTTGCATCGCGTCGTACGAAAAAAAGCGCAACACAAAATGCATGATAACTATAATCTCCCTGGACCGGCCTGGCGCAAACGCACGTGGATAATTAATTTATAGCGCCTTAACGGTACCAGAAAATTGCGACCTTGATGGTTGAATGTAGTCCCTCGACGAGGGAACCCCACCGTGTCTGCCACAATGCCAGCTGATGCCGGGCTTATTTGTATCTTCAAGCCCCGCGATAATTCCGCTTCTCCGCGTTACCGGCCGACAGCCGCGGCAGCGGTAGCTCATAATAGTTTCTAATGAAAACCTTAGCCAATTACATAATGCCGGTTTCCGCGGATCTTCTTGCTCTCGTCGCCGGTGGACGATCATCTTGCCGCGAGAAAGTGTTCGCCTGGTACGAATAGCAATGCTAACAATATTGCGTTTCTCGGAATCGCGGAAATTGCTATCCCGGATTCCGCGTTCCGCCTCTCGTTTTCCCGAGACATTCGTGAATTCTCCGCGCGCCTGTCTTCCTTAAAATCATAAATCTGTACGTCTACATTTACGAATAGTCCAAAAGGGTACTCCCTCGAGCCTTCGTTTATATACATATGTCACTTTGCATCGAAGCAACGAGTACAAAATAAAATGTAGCTAATATGAAGAAAACCATATCTCTTTACAATTATGTTAATGAAGGCTGTGTAAGAACAAATTTTTAGTACGATATTTAAAGGTGTTTTCATATAGATGGAAATGAACAAGATCACTTTAATCAATTTATCTTTTTGAAGCCTTTAAGATAAGGGCGATAGGAGGACAAATTTTTAGTACTTAACTAAATATCTCTTTATGTTATGTATAGAGGTGTGACATTTTGATATTATTTTTTGGCAAAGAGAAAGCCTAATATCGGCTTGCGTCTTTCCACATTTTCCAAGTGTCCCTTTCTTTACTTTCTATTATTTTTCTTTGACTCAAAATACAGCTATATCCGCTCTCTCTCTCGTCATAAGTGTAACAGATAGTTTAATAGCGTGGATTATTAGATCGTGGATATGCAATTTCATATGGGTTTGCAACGCCGACATGGTGGTGCCCATCATCTCGGCGATGTTGTTGATGTCAGCGGCGATAGCTTGTCCATTCTCGTCCGCGCGCATCTTTCCCGTCCGCGGCGGGAGCGTTCGTTTTAAGTGCATGTTACATGTATACACGTGTGTACGAATGTGCGAGGTACCAGCCGGTATTACACGTCCGTATTACGCGTAATGATAGACCAGGACGGTTCCCATTAACGCTCGGAGCACCCGCGTTTCTACGGCGCGATCGCCTTCTTCTAAATGGCCACCTAATTACACGGGGTACACCGAAGACGGAGAAGGGCGGCGGTTGCTTCTTTTACTGTACATAAAGGCGAGCGCCGTAATATAAAAAATCATTCGTTCAAGAGAACACTCTAGACAACGCGTTTAAATTTTCATCATTTGTTGTTGCGAGTTAATGTTATAACATAAAATCAAGTGATGTACGTGATAAATTGGGGGATTGTAGTTTCTGTGGAGCGTTTTGCAAAATTTTTGTAAAACCAATTGTATATAACGCAATATTAAATACACACCAACATCTAATAGGACAAAGTAATTTATATTAAAGTGTAATTTGTGATTACGCATGCATTGGTTTTAGTTAATATCTGGAGGATTAAGCTTGTTCTACTTTTCTAAATTTTATTCTTCAAGCGATTAAACAATTGTCGAATTTTAAATAGAAGCTCTGTGTCTCTACGACAAAAACATATGCTCCAGTGATTGAAATTCTAAATAATTGAATCTGCCTTTTTGTAATCCATTTAATGGACGTGCTACAAAGGTTCGCTTTTAGTGTAAGCTTGACAAGTAGGCGTAAAGCAGTTCTTGGAAGTAGGATGCGCAACGAGAGGGTAAAATAGTTGAACTCGCTGTTTTAACTCCGTCGTCTAACGTGTCATTTGTGTACACGAGCAGATTGCCGGCCGAGATCCCAAGAGTCCGGTCGGTGCAACGAGTTTGTGCGCTCGTGTCTCGCGTGCAAAGGTGGCACCTTAGAAACTCCGCCAGTCAATGGTCATTAGGGGAAACGTGCGAGGCTGTTAGTGGGCACCATTGTCTTTTATGTTAAAGCGTGGCTTATCGTTGTCTTAATGTCTGTCATTAATCATGTATCGTCGCGCGGTGCGCACTCGCGGCTGACCCGTTTTAAAATTAGTTATAAACCGCGGTGCGTGCCCGTCTCGTCGCGGGAAGATTGCGGACGTCGTTGCGTATCTGTAAATAATGCGTATCGGCATATCCACAGGTGGTGCCTCCGCATAATACGACGACGGCATACGTTACAGCACGGTGGCAAAGGAAACCTCGTTGGTGCGCAATCGGTCGGCCGCATAATAAGGCCTTAAGAGAAAAATCCGCTAATAAATTTGCATCGTTTTGTTCGAGATGCGAGAATCAATGCCTCCACGGCGCGTTTTCCACATTATTCCGTATTATGTAACGCTGCATATGACGGAAGTGACGTGTTTATTGACTCGGCGGAGCCGAGAGATTGAATCGCGCGTAAATCGGTCTCTCGCGATTAAATTCCGCGGAGGAAAAAAAATGGCAGTGGGATACAATGTCGATTGTTTCTTCTCGCCTTACTAGCTGCCTATCGTCTTTCATTTTCATAGTCATCATCATTATCGTCATTTTCTTCTAGTTATAATAATTCATCTTCATCTTCCTAGTTAGTATACCGGATTCATTATTTTCCATGCCGTATGACTGCGGGCAATCTATCAAACCGTTAATTAATCAAGGCTTATTATTATGCAATGTGAAATGACAATAACACATCTGAGGCTGCATCGTGCCAGTTCGTCTCTTCAATCTTCGTCTCTTTCTCTTACCCATTCTTCTTTTTATATTCGCGTACACGTTTCTGCTTCGCGTTAAATACTTCTACACCATTTCATTAACATTTTGCAACGTAGCTTTCTGCCATCTTTACTTTTGGATAACGAGATCACACGCTGCGTATATCTGGCAGGTTGCCGAAAAGAACAGTTGCAATTCGAGAAGAGGCCGTAAAGTAATAATTCCATGTATTTTCTCTCTTTCACATTAATTGTATTGTTTTTTTCTATTCATTCGTCAGAGAAATAAACCGCGTGCCTCCCGTCCTTGGATAGTTCGATGTAATTTGTATTACATATCATATTTGCAAAAAAAAGTTTCGTACCGCGGCGTGTTTTGCATTTAAATTGGATACCTCTGCAAATCGTTTTAGTAATAGATCGTTTCGCACAATAAAACATTCGGGTAGTTGATGTCCGCGTAACGGGAGGCTCTCTCCGTCCTAATAGCCCTTAGACTATCCGCGCCGCGGGCAATGCGCATTGAGCGGCCTAAACGCCATAACTTTTCCGCGAGTGCCTCCGCGCGGAATAAATCGAATCATTCGCCTTTTCCCGACGCTAATAAATTACATATGCGTTACTCCTGACGCAACCGCGCGCGCATTACCTGCCGCGAGAAGTGGCATTATCGCCTACGCGATTTTCGCGAATCCTTGCGACATTCCACCGTGCATCGAACGTATTTGCCGCGCGGCGCGAGTGTGTGTTGATTAATCAGTATTAGCGCATTGAAGCGCGGTAGCCGAGACGACCGTGTCAGCTATTACGATCTTTCGCGCGACACAGGAATTACCTCTTCTCGCAATTAATAAAAGCCAGCCAGCTTCGAACTGTGCGACTCGTCGGCTCGTATGCGCGACAGCATTCCTACGACTATTTGCGGAAATATATTTATGGCCTCGGCATAGGCGATTCGTGTCTTCGACGGGCGAGTGGACTGTCGAATCTTTATAGCATATTTACGATAATCGTTCATTATTCTATGAAATATTGGAGACTATTGTCAAGTATTTATCCTTCTTTCTGTAAAGAGTGAGAACAAGATCGGCCTCATTTTTTTCGCATTCGATTTGCCATTTGCCTATGGACACTTCTCACCCTTTGAAGAAAAGTATAATAGATTCAATTAATATTATTAATATAGAATTATGCAATAAGATTTCCGCCTCGCGTCCTTAGTACACCCAGGAAAAAGTTCGTTTGAAATCAAATTAATTTGTTTGAATTTTGACCTTACTAGACTTTTATTTAATTTCAAAGATATTAGATCTTTACCTTAATCTACATTTTATTTCATTGAGACTGAAATTTCTAAGAGAATTTATATCTATTTCTTCGGTTTTTTTTACTAAAAGTAAATAAAAATTTAGTAGATTCAAGGAAATGATTTCAACGTATCTCATTTCTTTAACCGCACTAAATCTTTTTTCTGGACGTATACGTTTTCCATAAACACTTCTAGCGTACCTCCAATGATTCGTCGAAGACGTCCTCGTTGTATCCGAAGACGGATGACACCCGCCGGGGTAAGCATCGATAAGAAGCGGACAACGTTCGGCGTGGCTTTGTTACGACTCCGATCAAGAGGGGAATCGGCATTCAGGAGGAGCGTTTAGCCCGTAAAAGGCTGAGGGCTCGTATCGCCCATGTGCGGTCCGATATGCGCCTCCGCGCGGTGTCGTGCCCACTTGGGGGGATCCTACGCCGAGCGAGCCACGCGGAATTCCGTGTGTAGAAAACGCGGTATAAAGATGCAGAATCGAGACGATAACCGCGCAATTTTTATCTGGAATGTGCGCGCGTGTTTCTCTCTTCCTTTCATCTTTCTTCTTTCTGCCGAGCCTCTCGCGCGCGCGATTAATTACACGGAAAAAATGATGTGTTAACAAGATCGGTGTAATTGAAATAAAATCGTTGAAGCAACATCAGTATTAATGAATGAAAAACATGAGAGTCTTAATAATCTGGCTATTTAGTTCAATGCTTAAAATTAAAGTCCATAGCAAGTACAATTGAGTGAATTATTTCTTTGGATTAAGATATTTTTTTATCAGTGTAGCTTTGTCAGGAATGTTCTTTCTGAAATACCGTTGTGTCTTACCCGCTCTCAATTACGTTAATTAGACACTTATTAATTATTACACCATTTGTTCCCATCATTATTTGGATATTGGGAGATATTGATGGTACATCATTACGGATACGCTTCGCAAATTAGATAATTCCGTGCTGGGTCATTTCTTTAGTAAATACGAGCAGCGGGGAACTTAACTAAGAGAATATGCGTTCCGTTACGATGGGAAAGGACGAAAGATGATTCGGGCTGGAATTAGCGGCGGCGGGATTTATTACGTCCGCTGTGTTTGTAAAACGAGCTCGTGCGGAGCGACGGGGGAGGCGGCGGCGGTCACAAGAAGGAGTACGAAAGAAATTCTCAAAGGATACGAAAGCGGGAACGCGGCTACGAACGCCCTGATACCACGGTGGAGCGTCAGATCGGTTGTATGCGCGGAAAATGGGACTGGTTTTTATCGAGATCGCCGCGTTGCGCGGGGGGCTCCTGCGGGGGGTTCGGCTTTATGTTTAATGCAGAACCCACATCGCAATTGCGCGGCGCACACGTATGTATTCGCGAAAGAGCTCACCCGTTGCGCCTTCCTAACGTTCGCGGGCCCCGCATATCTGCCGGAGCACCTGAGAGAGAAAACGTGCGCGCATTCTAAGCGCACTTTTCAGATGCGTAGGAGCGCGTGGCGTGGGCTTACGAAACCATCCACGTGAGAGATTATGATTTCCCGGTAGAAGATAAGATATAAATTACATGCCGTTGTTAGATAATACTATAATAGCGTGACTTTTTAATGTCTACGGAGATTTTTATAGAAATTTTGAAGTAGGATTAAATAGGGGTTGCGCCAAAGGGCAGTTTGATCATATAAGAAAAAGATCATACGTTTTTCCAAAAATCTTACAGACAATTTGAAGAGGATGCATTGAGGCCTGTGTCTACGATGCTAGAACTTGGACCAAGTTCTAGTTTCGAGAAATGTGTAGCCAATCAACTTGCAGCTTTTGTGAAATAGCTTGGGCCAAGTTCTAGCATCGTGGACGCAGGCCTTTATATGCTTGAAGATTTTTTAAAGCCGGAGAACCGCGGAGAAAATATACAAAGGATCGCGAGTTTCGGCTCGAGAAAGATTCAGGATTGTCCGATACGAAAAAAGGAGGGTTGGACGAAGGATCGATCGCGCGGTACGAAGGGGGACGCGAGAGGGCGAGAGGGCAGGAGCAACGAATGTATCGCGTACCTACACCCCTTTCGTGCCCTCCGAACACGCCTCTCTCGCGAGGAAGAACTCGCGCGGAACCGTTCGGGAGATCGGACCGATAACAGCATGGCCCCCGTGCGGTTCTTTCGACCCGAGACGAGAGCAATACGCTCGCGCGTCCCGCTTTATTGCGGAACGCCTCGTTAATAAAGCGCTGATCCTCTTTTTCTTCGCGCGACTCGCGGCCCGCACTTTGTAACTCGGAGCAGGAAGCGAAGCGGGTGACCGAGCTCGGGATTAGTTCTGGCTATCGCATTACGTTGTTCTACTGCATTCACGCATGTGAAAACTAGTTATACAATATATAAGTTGTGAGTTTTCCGCTTAAAGTACGGAGCGATTCTGAAAAGCACCCTTGACACACTCTTGCAAATTCTTTTTTGGGGATCGCCCAACTTTATTTAATAAAAAAAACGACTGCAATTGTCTTTATATAGAATTATCGGTTTAATATACTTCAATTTCGAAGTATTGCATATGACACATTAAGAGTGTAATATATAGGCTGTTTTAAATATATGAGCAATTATTTTAACAAATATACAGATATAATTGGGGACTTTTTATTACGCGCTTTATTTTAATTTTTCATTATCGGAGCATCGTAGATGAAAGAATTACCGAACACTAATAGTCGATGTG
>NW_011967241.1:2618571-2677134 GCF_000949405.1 Vollenhovia emeryi | reverse complement strand
TAATTAATTACTCGTTAACTATTACGAAAATTGCAAAATGGTACAGGACTTTTCCGTTCATCTCGATCCGTTCTACCTTCTCAAAAATTTTGTCGGATATGGAAAGACTCACCCTGTATAAAGGCTGTTTTAAATATATGAGCAATTATTTTAACAAATATACAGATATAATTGGGGACTTTTTATTACGCGCTTTATTTTAATTTTTCATTAACGAAGCATCGTAGATGAAAGAATTACCGAACACTAATAGTCGATGTAAAAATGATATTTTTTTCCGCGAAACGCACGTTACGTCTACGGCAGGTGCACGTGCAATCTGCCAAAAGATATCGGGTGGATGCGGTAGAAGGACGATCCTGGTTTTATAGCGAGGGAGCAACGGTAAGAAGGGAGAGTATGAGAAGGTGGAGTAGCTGTAGGAGGAGGCGGTCGACCACTATACCAACAAGCGAGGCGACTGGCAAAAAGTTAATGAAATAATATCAATGCGGAACGCGTATCGCGCGGGGGTACAAGTAGTGGGCCAACGAGTATGTAAGGCTGTTGCTCTCCTTGTGGACCCTTCTCAGGGCCTCACCTCCTTCACTCCTTTTCATGGTTCGACGAGTTATTTCTACTTGCGGGCAGAAGAGCGGCGGACGGTTTTGCCGATGTCGCATTTCTTGCGGGCGCCTTGATTTACGAATGCATTGGCGATTTTTGACTCATCCGCAAGTGGTACCGGCGATAGTATAAATCGGACGCTGATCGTGGCGATTGTTTAATAAATAAAAATCGTACGTTGCGAAGAAAGATAAGTTTCCACGAGTAGTTTTAATGAACAGAAATAAGGAAAAAACCTATATTATTAAAAGTATATTAAATAATTAGATATAAAAAAAATAGAATGGATTATTGTGTGCGATTGCTTGATGTCGCTTTAATTGAATTTAAATTAATGGTATCGCTTATTTAAGACATCGGTATACGTCTCCCCGATAAATAAAAAAAGAAGCGAGCCTATTGGATGTTGTAAGGTCGCGTTTCCGTGTGCGTATGCATTGATCGTTTAATTGAATTTATTTCGATCGCACAAACGCGATCCTCGTACGATAAAAAGCCCTACCATTACGACAGTGCTTATTTTTTTTTCATCGCTGACTATTCTGCCCGCGATAAATCCAGGATGCGGTCTCCGTCGCATCGATCAATAATTACCGTAGTAAATGCGCCGCGCTCCGGAGAATGCTTTCATTCATATTCGCGGCGAGATACAAACCGGTCGAAGGAACGGTTCGGTGATCGCGGCACGGCGCGGTGTCTCGGTATACCGGATGCCTTCGTGACTACGGGGCCCGACGAGACCCAGGTCTCAACGTGATTCCCAAACGAGACCGCACCGCCGTACCGCGCTGCGAGTACGAAACCGCGAAGCAGACACGTCCCGCGTCCCGCGCTCGCGCCTCAGTCCGCGATTTATGGTGGTTCGTGCGAATTTATGTGCGCCCAGGGAGACGTGTATGGCTCCCGCGTCCCCACCCACGGCGTGTAACCGTGTGGGACCGAACCTGGCGAACCTGACCGACGTTCCCGTCCGGTTCGACCGGCGATCCATCATCGTAAAAAGCGCTCCTTACCTCTCCTCGCCACTCGTCGGATTTACACGGCCGCGAGTTGCGGGTGCGTGGGGGTCGTCGATGACGATCGGCCGACCGATCGATCGCTCGGCTGATTGTATCGTGGATCGGAGACAGAATTACGAGGAGAATTTCGCCCTGTTCTCTCTTGCATGTGAAATTGATAATGAAAGTTTCTTCTTCGATCAACGTATTCCAACAGATTCTATTTCAATTTTTATTCTTGATCAAGGTACGCAATGGCAAAGGCTACTCGGAAAAATAGACCCACAAAGATAGAAGAAGGATTCAATAAAAAGTTGATTAAAAATATTATTTGAATTAATAGAGATTGATTTTATATCACAAAAAAATTATTTAAATTCTAAAGCATCATGTAAATTGTTTTTGGTTAAGCAATTAGTATTTATAAATAAATAATCGATATTTTCACATCCTTGATGTGTTACGTATCTCTCACTCCATTTAATCAAATCGAATCAACGTAAGCAAATTATGATTTGTTAATCTATCAATACAAAATAAACTATAATAATTTTTACAGTCCGCGGAAAAGAATCAAATCAATTAGACGGAGAGATGTAATAATTTGTGACGAAACAAAATGTGCGCCTTGAAGAAAGAGATGAAGGATCAATTATCATCAAGTTTGGCGTGTGTCCTTCATCGAATAACGTCAATCGAATGATAATAGTGAGTAGTATAATTTTTATACTGGCGACAATTTGGTCCAGGTCGGAGGTCCCCCTCTCTCTCGCAGTAGCTACGATGCCGCCGGAACGCTGTCCGAGAATATACGGAGTGCGAAATATATTTAGGTATCTCCTCTCGCAGGTGGTGTTCGTGTATCGATTATTTATTCGCCTGGAGAGCGCCCGACTCTTCCCTTCTTCCTCCTGGTATCCGTGACCAATATTCGGCAGCAATTTATTTTTACCATAACGTTACCGACGAAGACAGGATTCGCGTAATATCAGATTAAGCGGCCTCATAAATTAATTAGTTTTCGGATACCGCCGCTTTTTTATAACCTTTTTTCATTGTATAAAACATTAATTATCCTTAAAGGAACTCGACAAATTTTCAAAATTAACGTTCCTGAGTAGCAAAGCTGTGCACATTATAAATATCTTTCTACTGCTTTATAAAAGCACCATTTACTTGTTTCGAATAATAATAGCAAAGTTAAACAAAGTATGATAAAAATGCGATAGTCCACTCAACTGTAATATTTTAATTAATTTTGATTGTATGCAAAGTTCTAAGGTGATATCTCGCATATAAATAACATCCGCCGTTCAACGAGATATTAGCAATCACGTCACAATATGACGTTACAGAAATAGAAATAGTGAGCCTTGACAGATGGTGCAGTGTCACTTTTCGGCATCACATGGATTTTACGGAAACGAGGTCGGCCCACGAAACGTTCCGGAAATGAAATATATCCGGTGAATTATCTCGGCATCTCGACATTCTCGTCGCGTTGTTCCGTTAGAAATTTTTAATTAGAGTCAATTGCGATAACAATCGTTCTTCCTTATTGCGTTTTTTAACTCATTCATTTGTTTTCGTGTTTTTGGCCACATTATTTAGATCTCTCTCGCGCATGCGGCAGCCTTTGTGTATAAATATATGTATATTCTCTCACTAGGACGTGGAAGTTGATGAGGTTCCACGGTGAACCTTCCCAGGCAGGTAGTATTGAGACGTGTTAATGCGTTTAATTGTTTCCTCATGTGTCATTGTTTTTTAATCCAAAGCCCTTTCTTCTTTTTACTCTATTGGATTTCTCGGGAAAACTACGTATCTCGAAACACCACGTCCCACTTCTCACAATTCGTAACGTTTTATGTAGGTAGCTAAAAAAAAAAGAGGAAAACTATTTCTGCTAGGCTAAATAGAAAATTTCGAATAATTTATTTAACGAGATACTTGAATAAATGATGCATATAGATCCCAAATAAAAAAGTAAATAAGGTAAAGAAATCCACAAGTTTCTTTTTCAATATAGGAACGAAAATATCTCGACTCCGATCGCTGAGTGTATGATTAATACTGAATAGTCGGGCGCAGGAATATGTGCAGAAGAACGAATTGGCCCCCGAGGATAGGAAGCGCGATTGCATCCGCGGTATAGTTTGCGAATCATTAAAATGTTATAACGATGACTTATCGAGAGCCGGAAAGTTTACGGGGCATAAAAGTCTGCATTGTGCGACGGTGCGGAAATATACGCATTAATAAATTAACAGGTTCGTAACATTATATAAAACATTCTGGTTTAAATTGTCTACGTCAAATTACGTCTTCTTAAGTGTGAAGACGTTGCGTCTTCTTCGCACGAAGAAAATCTTAATATGTGAAGAAGATGACGAATAAATATGAACTAAAACCAAGTAGCGCGCGCAATGCTATTTCTAATGGAGTATTAATGCTAATTTATAGCATTATTAAAGCGAATAATTCGATCTTTGCCGATAATAAATAAAGATTTGCAATTTAGATAGAATTTTTCTTCTTAGCAGGTCTGTACAGATACATCTGTACATAAACACAAATGTCTCGTAGAAGCCTCTACTTTCGCATTCTGTTCGAAAGAAACGAGCTTTTCCTGCAACTCGCTGGTAACCGGAAAGAGGTTCGCGAGCGCGCGAACACGAGCGCGGCAAGAAGACGGGAGGCCGGTGTGGCGTAAGTCCTCGGTTGCACATCCGCAGCGGCGTGCAGGAATTCGCGGGCAGAGACGAGAAGGTCAGGCCTCGGGGGCAGCCCGGAAGTGCGATATATCCTCGAGGCTGTCTCGAAACCTCGCCCTGCCGTCCACCTCCTTCTCCTACTCCTGGCCTCATCTCGCAGATCCACGTCGAGTCTCTCCCGATATCGGGGCTCGTGTACACGCTCTTCCGCACTTGCGGACGTGACACAGCTCCGCGGAACAACGCTCAATTTGATTCGGGTTGGCCGCTGTGTTCGCTCGTACATACATACGCACTTCCTAACGGTACGCACCGTGGCGGCACCGCGAGTCGTTGGTAATTGGGTCCCGGCGCATGCACTTTCGGCCCGTCTCCGGTTCCTCTCTTTCTTCGCCAACTGGATCATCGGGGGTCCCTCGGGGGATTCGAAAATACGTGCGAAACGATGTATTCGGCGCTACTCGCCAGTGTCACCGGAAATGTTTTATGTGCGATAATGCATCGCACCTGTGTCTCTCTCTTTCTCCGCTTCAATATTCCTTGTTCTTTTTATCCATTATATTTCATATGCGTCGCGCAGGATGCGAGAAGTGAAATCAAGCGGAAATTCGTAAATTATCGTTACGGGTATCACTGGATTTTATGAACTTCCGTATCGTCCTCGAAAAGTCGACGACACTAACGACGGCAGAAGATTGATGTGGAAAACGCAGGTCTCAATTTTTATCTCGCAATAATTTTAATGAAGAAATCGCCATAATTATTATATTTGCAATTGCATTAATATTAATTTATACTAGTTTCGCAAATAATATAAATTCAGGTTTATAGTTTATAAAAGTGAAACTTATGCTATTTTGAAAGCTCTGATCATTACAAGTGCGACAATCTCTCAAAGCGATAAAAAATATTATTTATTCGTAAACATGACAAATTTATAAATATAATGATGAGCGTGACTTCGTGAGGAACATTTGCACGCATATTGCGACGCGCATCTCCTGTGTTTTCCATCAGGTGCATCCGGGTGAAGGAAAAATCCCGGGACACAATACCGCTGCTTCCCGGAAGGTACGCTGTGCCCGTAAGCATCGCATTAGAAAAATTGGCGGACACTGTTGTGACCGGTCATTCCACCTTTAGGAATGCATGTCTCGCAAATTGTCGGACCTCCGCCGTTCCGCGTTAACATAGTCTAAAGGAGTGGGTATGTCGTGGGAGTTTCCAATTTCTCCAGTCGAATCTCCCCAACTATTAGAATACTCGGCAAAGATTAGAGGAATGTCGATGTTCTGTGGAGAATGCATCCGTATCTTTCCGTTCATCATTCCGTTCATATTTATATAAGACAGACTTTGAAATCCAAGCGGCGCACTCTCACGATTTTTTTACTCGTGAAATTTGGAAAGGAAAGTATGACAATATCTTTTTGTCGAAACTTGTGTTAAATTTCTCATCCCTGTCATTTCTTTTAAGGGAGTTTCACAATTTAAATAAGGAAGTACACGACACGTAATTCGTCTTTGCGGTAAATTTCAAGCCAATCAAATGCAACTTTAATTTCGAATCGGAATTATATTTTCATTGTGTATTAAAGATATGACGTATAAATATTGTATATCGATACTGACGAAGTCACATGTGGCATTTAATATCGCGATTGAAAACGCGAAAGCTAATTAATTAGTCTGAGAAAAGGATAATTATGTATGCATGAATCTTTGTACAAGTGACATGAAATTACTTTGAACTCGCTAGTACATTCCTCGGACATTCTCGCCGTACCTTGTCGACTAAACTGAATGCTATTAGTACTTTATCGCGAAACTATCCCAGATATATTAGCGCCGTGAGATAGATAGGTCGTAGCATTAGTGCGTTGTAAAGACACGACGGTATTTAAGGATCGAATTCAACGATGGACTCTGAAAGCCAGCCTCATTACTTGGCCGCTGCCGGCGACTCTTATGCGTACGTGATCACGAAACATGTATCTTCCGGACACTGAGCTAATAGACCGTCGGCGAGCAATTCCTGTTCGATTTCGTTGCCAATCAACAAGCGGTCGACTATATCGGCTGGTCGGGATGTCGACGATGTTCGGCGTCATGCTAGCCGGACACCGCCGATCGTAAATCGAAGGGAGGACACGAGTGTCGCGCCGAACCGGAGTCCTCCTCGTCAGCCAATCAACGGGACGAGGCAGCCGGCGATAAGCGATAAATCACGCTGGTTTCGTTCCGCGCTGGAACCACGCGTGTTCCCCGAGTGTTCCCCGCAATTAGTGTCAGGCCTCCTTCCTGATCGATCGTTCCCTCGCGGATTCTTTGTCGTGAGACGTGGCCCTCTTCTTCATTTCAGGGAGACGAAGACGCGTTTGGTATCCCGGCCCACGCTAACGCCACTTTCATGACGACTCTGTTCCCCGAAGCCGATTTTCTCGATCGGGGCACCTGCAGAAAATGAGGGGCGTTCTGCACGAGCAAGCTTACGTAACGGTGCATAATCGTGACGCGGAAAAGCTGTATAAGAAAATTAGTCGTTTGAGTGATAATGAAGGAAAAGTATTCACGTGTAATAATTCGCAATTATTATTTTGACACCTTATTTAAGTAATACACGCCGGCGCGCGTATCATTGGGTACGCGGTAAGAAGTAAGATGCATCCAGTTATTAAGAAACATATTGTCAAAAGTGATTGCACGGACAACGAGATGAACAAGACTTAGCTAAATTCAGACACGTCAGTTATGTATCCAGCCCTCGTGAATGTATTTTATTAGCAATTTAGCGCGAGTGATTTAGTAATGTCATTAACATAATGTTCCATGATTTCGTAATTTTGTTATTTTCTTGTTATTTCATTCAGTGCCCGTAGATTAGATTCGTCCGTATAAGGTCACGGCACGAAATCGAGACGGATCGATTGCGCCGAATGAATAGGAGCGAGCGGTTAAGAAATCGATGTACCTTAGAAGCGGCAATCTTGCGCCGGGCAAAACGCCGCGGTTCGTCTAATTCCATATGTGGCCATACGAAATGAGAATATATCTCCGATGTGATGTATCCATCATGATCTATCCAATACGTTCCGCCCGTCACGATCCATCCGTCATGATCCACCGTACGCCGTTCCGACGGAATTAGAAACTATGTGGACCACTGGAGGAACCATCGCGGCCGCGATCGCGCGTATCTGTCTTTAATAAAATATCGCCGGGCTCTCGCGGTAGACCGTTTTATTAATCCGATGGCGGCAGTAAATCTCGCGAGTAATAAAATTAAGTCATCGTTTGATGAATTGCAGCGACCGTGTCTTATTATAGCGTAAACGGATCTTATTATCGCGACGAGATCGATACGCATGGGAATTCGTTGAAACGAAAAAGTTTTGTGTGCCGATGGATATTATAAGTCCATGAAATATTTTATTATATGAGAAAATAAGATCGGGAACGATACGAATATGAGTTTTCAAGCATTAAGTTAACGGTGATAAGGGGTAATATTTTTTTCTCGTAACATTCTTTTCAATTTATTTAGCTACTACTAAAAAAGGAACATAATAAATCACTATATATTTAGGAGGAGCATTAATTATAAACTGCGATAAAAGTGTATCGTAATTCCTGAAGCGTTATCGGCAATCCATGTTAATTCAACAATGAAATCGAGTACGTAACGAAGTATTTAAAAGCGGCGATGTACAAAGCTATAAAACGCGAATACGAGGGAGACTTTAATGCCACTTCTGTCGTGGTAGATTCTTCGGTTCAGCCGCGAGGTTCGCGACTAACGCGCACGTTGATAGGCTGTCAGTTACGTTGGGTCGAAACGAAACTATAATTGCGAAGATGCCGAATGATGCGGCATGGCGGACTTATTATCAAGAAAAATAATTAATACGTTCATTTGTTGGCGCTCGCCCATTCGCCGGCGAACTCCGCAAGGATTTGCGCGTTTCCGTTTCTCATTAAGGAGCAGCATCTCGCGCTGGAGAACCTGCATCAGCTCGAAGACGTCAATGTGCGGCAGAAGCGTGTACGGTCTCTATGAAAGTATGAAATTCTCTTTTCTTTTTTCCGACTTTCTCATCAGATATTTTATGTAGCGTTATATATCATTCGCTATTGCGTGGTACAAATTAGTTTTCTAGGACTGAAACTCCAGTGAAAGATTTAAACGAGTACACATATTGTCACACGAATTTTGAATTAAAGCGATTGATTTAGCCACAATCTAACGCCGTCTTAAATAAGATTGTTTAATAATGTTTTACGTGAAATAGATAAATTTGCTGACTACACAACATGATATTGAAATATCATGCACGCACTCAAGATTTTGAAATATGTTGCATTGCGAATTGTGATCTCGATAACCGAAAGAACTGGAACCTCTTTCTACCGCCCTCGGCATGTACAAGCAGTATACTTTGCCATACAGTGCCGGATGATGGCTCGCTGTTTCTCTTTCTCTGCCGCCGTTTCTGGTCTCTCTTCGTCTCTTCAGCTCGTTTTCTTCCACCATGGCGTACAACTTCACGCGTAACCAATAAAAGCGGCGGTTTCGGTAATGAGCGGTTGCATCTGCGCCCGCTCTCGCTCCGGACGTATTTACGTCCTTGGAGAGCTCCCGCACCGACGCCGATATAACATCGTGGCATCGTGGGTTGAATAATTTCCGCCAATCGGAAGTGAAATTCGTTGCCGGCGCATAAACGTTCTTTGAGGCGTGGTTATATCGTGCGCGTAATCGCGAGTCCCAGTTTGCATGGCGAATATATTTCTTCCGCAGCCTTGGAGCACGATTTACTCCGTTTAACTAATTGGAGACCGGCGTTTCGGAAAAGAAATATAATATGCAATTGAATATTGAAACTTCTCTGATTATAGCAGCTTATCGATTCTTTCAAATCTAGTCGCAATTTCTTCTATGGTATGAGTTTCTAAATGAAGAACATTTCTTACATCACAAGTACCAAGGCAAAATATAGATATGTTTTTTGTATACTTCTAATAGAAATTTCATAGACATTGGGCGGGTTCTGATTTGTCGTTTTGGGCAATTGATGCGCGATTAATTAAATCACTTCACGACTCATCGTTAAATTCTGATTTCTAAACTTGATTTTTTGTGGTACAATTTGTAGCATTATTAAACGGTACAATTAGATTGAGATACAATTGGAGAGATTTGTGATATAGTTGTAATATTATAAATCACTTTAAAAAATTAAATAACACCCGCGACAAGTTGTACTTTTATAAGAGTAGCCAAAAATGTGAACGTACTCAACTTTTTGGACTTGTAACTTTATCGGAGATTGATAACTTTTTTCTTTCTTGGGCTAGATCTCATTTTCATTGTTCATAAGATTGGAGAGCACACGAACTATTGGAAAAAGTGAAACAACGTAATATCGTGAACATATCACTGACTCGTGTATTATCTGCAGGTGTGTAATCCAATCTTCCCGGATTACCAAGAGGGCTATGCGACTTGAAGAACGTGTATCGACGAAGGTTCGTCCACCTCCGCAAAGTCGATATCGAATGCGTCGTGGCTATCTCGGAGAATGTTGTGGTTCTTGAATCGCCACACAAGGAACTGCCTTAAATCATTTTCCACGTAACATCGAGCTTGTAAAATGCGGATGAAAGGGTGAGAATTTTGCGAGAACTTTGAATGCAAATTACAGCGTGATCGGGCATCAATACGCTCTACGTCAATGAACGAGAAATCTATTTCCCGAGATACAATCAGATTGATATATCACGTTATTAAATCATCTATCAAACGGGGACAGGCGTTGGGAACTCGAGCATATCTGGCTCTTATAATTAGATAAAATGTAATCCTCCGTAATAAAACGCTATGATATGTTCATTTATTATCATTATAGCACTATGTAACATTTTTCATTAAGTAGCCAATACATCGAAAATGTTACTTCGACGTTATAATTATGTTATTATATAATACTATAATTAGAATAATTGCAAGCTATACATTTTGAATAAATGGTTATACAAAATATAAAATATACATGAAATTACAATTAACTGGTGATTGTACAGTAGCTCTCCTTGAAAATCCCTCTTGGTCATTTCATTGAATATTGCCAGTTGCGTGGTATTTCGTAATATCGTATTAACACGCTAATTTCTCGCATAAAAGTTCGATGCTCAGAAAGGATTCGGCGAAAGGTCAGGACGTGACCTCAAAGCGATTTCTGCAGTTCGATCGATCGGTGTGTATAATTGAAGGGTTCAGGTCAATAACATACCAAATTGCACGGAGCAAATTTGGGAAGCATAAATCATTGATGAACACACACTTGCACACATTCTCTCTCTCTTTCAATCTCTCTTCAGCTTTATAATTGTTTTTTTATACAGTATCATTTTCGTAAGGAATATACCAAGTTTTCATTAATGTTCATTAAATTTGCAAGCGTAGAGGCAGCGTTCCGATTCAACAATTCCCGAGAATTCTGTAAGAAGGTACATTTGAGTATTTATTTCGGATAATTTTCGTTCATACGGCTTGCAGGGTATTATTGACCCAAGTTCTTGAATCCGTGATTGACCGTTACAAGGTCTCAGTGAGCACAGGTTACGCCCTTACAAGTATGTAACACGAACGCACCCACTGGTACCCGATCCCGAGGAGGAAAGAGCCGCACTACGGTTGCATCTTGCGTTGCACGCGAGGGACGGATAGTTTCTCGAGCGGCCGTAGCTCGCTCATTCATGCATCTCCCCGGCCAGCACTGGCTGTTTTGCATGCACATCAATGGGCCGCGCGCCTTCGACCGATTCTCTGCTGGCAACTCTCGCGCAATCCTCGGAATATGGCTGCAGGATTATTTCAAGATCGAAATCCGTATCTAATTTCTTATTCTGTTTTTGTTAACACGATTGCAACACGCAATCGTTATTCACGCGAACAAACACGTAATCCTAAATACTTTTTAGTTAAGAGAACACTATTGTAACTTTATGAATATTTATACTGTAAGATATGTCGTAGGTATAAGGATGTGTGCGATATTTTATTACATAGAGAGGCTGTTTGAAGATTGATTATGCGCTGCTTATAATTCCCAAGTCAAAAGCCTGTTCGAGAGCAAGACTATCGTCGATGCCCCTTACAGCTGGGTAATGCGACAATTCCGCTGTCGTCGACTCCTAGCGCGTACTCCCAGCGGGTGTTCCTTCGACGAATCGCGAAATCGCAATATCGCGAGGCCGAGACCGGGACCTGACGAGCGAGATAATTCATCCCTGAAAAGGTTAATCGCAGCAGGACTCGAGCTTCTTTCGCTTCCGGCGAACGGCTCGCGAGAGGAAGAAAAAGAGGGCGAAAAAGACGAAGCATGGGAGAAGGTGGAGAGATGGAGGAAGAGAAGAAGATAGTCCGAACTTTTCGGTATTTCGCTCACGCACGCATGCACGCGAGCGTGCACGCACGCACGCACGCACGCACTCGGTCGCACGCAATAAAAACGCTCCGTATAACCCACGTTCTACGAAGGAATCGTCCCAGCCGATAACTTCAATGAAAGACGTTCCCGTTCGCTTGCATATAATCATTATTTATACATCAAACGTATTGACAGATCTGTGTTGCATCATAAACGGTCCCGAAATTCATGTTGGGCAACACGAAAGACGAAGATGTTCGTTCCCGAAGAAGATATAAAGGACTGACAGCAAATTTAAATGAGGATGAGAATACAAAATTTGGATCACAAATAAGAATTATGTCACTTTTTCTTCTTGTAAACACACAATTAATGATTGTACTACAAGAGAAAAGGAGGACGTAGAAAAGAATATAGGAAGAGGCAGGACCTCGGAATCCGCAGGGGGGCGCTTTAATAATGATTAAGATCACAGCTTAATTTAAGATCCAGATTGCAACTTAATTTTCTATATGCGGCGCATATCGGGAAGCTTATCGGGAATACCGTGCATACGCGTATTTTGAATAAGCGTTTCGTATACGGGAAAAACCTTCCGTCGATCTCATGAAAGAGGTCCGATACTATCGAGCGTGTTACACAATTTATTGCAATAGAAATACTAATTAGAAACTAATTTATTATTATTATACGTTAAGGCAACGAGATTATTTAGTATCTCGGCAAGTTATCTACGCTGGTTTACTTGGGGATTTCGCCAGTTAATTGCGAGTAGTATCCTCAGCTTTGATAGTGAATACCATAGGAAGTTCGATGGCCAAGTTAACAAGTATCGCAATTTAATTCCCGATACGTCTTAACTGTGAAGATTATCAGATCGTTCTCTCCGCGAAACATCGTCGGCGAAAACCGCGCGCGTTATACGCAGTCGCCGGAACCGTTATAATTTCGACGAACCCGATCATTTCAGTGTCGTTGATATGCGAAAATAATCCTTGTGTCGTTCGGCACTTGGGCAGGCGCCTTCGTGTGACGACCACGAAATAAGTTATACCGTGTCCTTAGTTCTTGCAACATTATATTACTCGAATTATGGTAATTTACGATAAAGAACAAGTTACTCCGAGCAGTATTTTTGCTGTGTATGCTGAGATTGTCGATCATCAACGTCAGAACGTTTTTCTCGCATAAATGCAGCGTAAATACTCCGACAACGATGAAACGTGAGACAATCACGGGAAAGTAGCCGTCATTTTTTTTTACACCAAGATATTGAGGTTGTTTTTATACGAACCTCTGAGGTGAACATAAGTGCCATACACACGGCGGTAAGGGACGAAAGTAATTGCCGCATCTTTATTTAGCAAAGAAGCGGGACTATTCGACAACGTTCCTTAATTGGTCACACGCTAGTCCGTCAATCCCCCGACGTCACGCAGGAAAATCTCATTGCACGATACGGCTTTAAGGTCGCGGCGAGCGTTCTCGGTAGTCGCTCACCTGTTGTAATACCCATCCAGCCGCAGGTGGGCCGTGGGTGGGAGTGCTCCAGGTAAGAGGCTGCAGTTTGATAAAAAGGAAGATACCCTTTTCCCCCCCCTCTCGTAGCACTGCTCTTCCTCAGAAAGAGAGGAAAAAAGGCGAGGGACGGAGAGCGGCAGAAAGAGAGAGAGAGGGAGGTAGAGGCCAAGAGATGGAGAGAGATGAAGCCCTCACTTTTACTTGCGAGAGAAGAGGAAGAGACCAAAGGGAGTCCACCAGGCTGCCAGGCTGGCTGGCACGCTACGTGAGCGGCATGCACGCACATCGTCCCTTCCTTTCTCCCCGTTCCCGCATCCTCCCCGCGCGCCATTCGCATCGTATTCTTCTTCTTTCTCCACCACTTCTGCCCTCGACTTTTTCTCTTTCGTTTGCTAAAGTCCGACCACTCCTGCGTCCCGCAGGTCGCAACAGCGACCAGGCTTTTTTACTCGCTCGTACTACGACAGTTTTGGCGGCTGCCTGAAAGAGGAGGGCGATTGATACTCGATTCGACTATTAATATTCGGCACGATTCTGGTGCCTTACTCGCGCTTGGTGCATCAAGATGATGTTATTAATAGTAATTAAAGATATTGCCCCATCAATAAATTAGATAAGTAAATCGATTTTCGCAGTTGTTTCTCTAAATTTGACAGACGCGATGATATCGGTGTGCATAAAATTAGAGATATTCGGCGAGATAAAGATGTCAAGATTAATTGCTTTGATTTACTGTAATGACTGGACATCCGCGACAGCAATTGGGTTTCGGTTATGAAAAAGTTCTTCTTGCTATATTGCCACGATCCGACGGCCCGATAATCGAGAATCAGATATCGGCGCCCGCACGTCATTCGGCGGATACGATCGTTCAATGTTTAGTCTTCTGCGGCGGATAGGTAATAATTTGAAGCTAATGCAACGCGCGCATCCACGCGCTATAATGAAAAGTCAATCATCTGCGCGCGGAGGTGTAATCCAATCCAGCGACGCGGACTTGTTTGTGCACATTTCCGTCAAAAATCCCCCCCGGTTAATAAGACGAGCTTGATTAAAATCGATATACCTAGGATACCTGGTCGATCCGGAAACCCTCCCGTAAGTAACGTATACTCGGGGCCAGTTTGGAATTAATAATGCGCGCGTGTGCATGCGCAACCCCTGTGCGCGCGGCTATTAATAACCACCGCTGTTATAAAACTGTTGATGATATACTCACTACCGCGACAGGCGGTACTTGTAGTCGGTCAAGGTACCACCGAACTTATAAACGGCGGCGATCCATAATCATAAATGATATCTACGAACCGGAGCGCGTGTGTTACCCGTTCGCGTGCGTCGAAATAAATTGCGATTCCGCGCGTGTACTCGTGCGCGTTGCACCTGTGCACCTACGCCCCAGCGCGATACCTTAGACGCGCGCTCTCCTCGGCACAAGTACCGAGCGTTTGGCCGAACAAAGTAGATAAATCGAAATGAGATACGGGATTACCTCTCTCGCTTGCACACCCTTCGGAAACTCTTTTCAGAGACAAGGATTTCCCTCGCAACAAGCGCATGCGATTGCCGCCCAGGTTTTTAAATCGTATCAATACTCGAGATACCAATTTCCGATAACTAGAAATAGAAATGCGTAAAACCATGCCGGGCTCCGAGCGAGAAAAATTAGATGTACACGGTACCGAAGCACTTATGCAAACTTTATGTGTTTACTCGCTGAGAAGTGAGCGTCTCGCTTAATGTGCTTTTCATTTGTTTGCTATGAGATTTCAAAATATCTTACTTAAAATTTAGTTTAGAATTATATATTAATCAGAAGTTTATACTGTTTACTTTTTATAGAAGTATTGCTCCTTTGCGAGCAGGGTGTTCCAACCTCTTGGTAAGTTACGGTTCCTATACGCAGAAGCGAAGCTGTCCTTACGCCATCGCCATGCGCAGCATAGTGAACTATCATTTCGATTAATACTTTGAAAGACTCACTGCACAAGATATACACACACCCACACACACAGAGCGACGTCGAAGGAGAGCAAGAGAACGTAAGACTTCCTTATTGTCCTCGTGCTGCCGCGACAAGAGCCGCTGATGCTCACTTTTTCTCGACTTGACTTATTCTTTATCTCCTTCTAATTCTAAGAAAAAGTTAACAAGTTAAACCGAGATTACAAAGTTAATCTGAATTGCAGAAATAGACGTAATCCGAGTAATACAAACACTGCACGGCAACCCCGTTCACCTCGCGCCACTGCGCACGATAGCGCATCACCCTCGGGCTCCGCCGTGAGACAATCCGCCCACACACGCACACACCCTCGGGATCAGATCGCCTTGCGACCTGCCACGACAGCCGAGCCGTGACAACTGGTCAGTAAGAGTTGCTACTTAGGATGCTGAGGTTTTAAGAGCCCGCCCTTCAATGCCAATGAAATAAATCACGGGTATGACTTGATAAATCCTTTCACGAGTATCAGAGCGCATGCAAATCACTCGAACGCCTAAGCTCCCGCTGTAAACATACGTATGTACGTTAAACCGCTATCGCTTCGCCACGCAGACGGGTCGAAATGACAATGTTGCGCCTTGACAGCCTCCGGGCACGTATCTTGGCGCCATATAAATCGCGTGCAAATCGTTGCCTACGTGCACCTTATTCATCATTCATGACACGCAATAGCTACCACCTTAGCTAGATAAGCGATGCTGCTTCGATCAGAAAATTAGATAGTAATTAAATAGTTGGAACAGTTAATATATCCGCAACAATAAATTCACGTCTGCTCGAAACTTAAGTCCGCCAATGCCTGTAGCGTACGGCATATCAAAGCGAATTGTCCTTGTGACAGAGATAAATGTCCAAACTAAATGGTAATATTTTGAAAAATATTGAGAAATTAATTCGTTTCGAAATATGTAACGTATGGAATAATTAAATTTAATGTATGTCGATTAAGAAGATTTTAACGATTATTGCAATTCCGAAATAACGGCCCGACTTGAAGGGGGGGAAAAAATAAAGGAACGGAATCCAATTTCTACCTTGACATATATTGCGCATGCGGTCTTAATGCAACTCGTAGAGTCGACTGTGGTGTGTTTCTCAAAAGCGTTTATTATCTGCTATTTGAAATAGTTATTTCATTCGACTCTACCGAGCCGGAAAGAGTAGATAAATCGGAAAGCCGTGCGCGAATGAACAGGCGATACTTCTTGGACGCGCACACGTAAAGCCTACCAACGCGGGGTCCTCAGGATCCTACAGCCTTGCAGCTCATGCTCTCAGTGTATGCTATGCTGTCGCGCGACCTGCACGCGCGCATTAAGTGCGATACTTATGCGCGGTTAATATGCCCCGCGGCGCGCCGGCACCCCGTCGCCAGGCAAATTAATTCGAGCGGTCGCGTCGATGTAATTAATAATTAGTCGAATGCTTAATTAGTAAGCGACCATTCCGACCAATTAGATTGCGCCAAGATGAAGCTGTGATTCGTCGCGCGTCCCGCTGAGAAAGAAAACGCCGGGTCGCTCTTCTGAACGTCGCGCCCAGGATTCGTCTCTCCGTTGTCCTCTCTTTCTCTCGTTGCCGACTAATTGCGAGATCTCGCGGGATGTAATTGGTCTTCTTTAATTAGACTCGCTCCGCGAGGTTATGCTCGTTCTGGAGTGTTAATTGGATTCAAATCGGCCGCTACGCAAGGTACCGGGCGCGCGTTTTAATGTAAATTTTTGTTTTATCGACGACGTGAACTTATAAACAAAAATTGCTATAGATAGCTGCTAATACAATCGTATTTATATAACTGGTCGAATACTTTTGTTGAGAGAGAGATCGAGGATTTTCTTCATTTCTTAATATCAGTGATTAAATTGAAAAATCTCAAAGCACGTTTATAATATTGTGAAACATGCATCATTGAAGTAAACACATATTTTTATTACATTTTTTATAGCAGGTAAAATTTTAATTTTATAAAACGCGCGCGCGCGCGTTTTTATTTCGCTTTCTTTGGAATAATAAATCCACGGAACTTACAGATAGAAAATTATTTGTAGTAAAGAAAATAGTCTCGACAGCAGCGTCAGAAAAGCCACAGTTATTGTGTCTTCCGACGATTACTTTTTTAACATGATATTTTTCGAAGCGGTGTAAAAGGCGAACCAGCTTCTGCGTAGGCAGGTGGATCACCTGCAACCATCTCGGATGCCGAGGCGAATCCGGCAGCTCATACGCGAAAATTAGGGTAGGCCGGTGAGGAGGTAGAAGGTAAGAAAAAGCGTGGGCACTTGCGCGGCCCGCCCGATGATCTTTTGCCGGCAGCCGTAAAGAAATTCGTGAAGGAAATTCTTGCTGATGCGAGATCACAAAAAGTTGCACCAGAAATTTCGTCTCTCGGCGGAGAAGGGAATGATATATCAAAGAATACTTTTATAAATTGATCTGAGACACTTAAATTGCTCTTGAATGAACAATTTTATAAACTGTTTCCTTTCGTTCGATCTTTAGATAATAATGTATACGGTTTTCTTTGTATTATCTTGTTACGTTTCGTGTAAACTGTCTTTACATAGCAAGCAAATTTTACGCTATAAAACTTGTAGATTATTAAATTTCTTGAAAAGGACCACATTCTTTCGTTACTCTTTTATTTCGCATATGTGGATTCGAGTCGCTTTAGAAACTCTAAAGACTACGAAACAAATGTAGCGACTGTAGAAAGAAACATATAATATTTGGTTGCGAATTTTATGTCACTAACATTATTGCATCTTTTTCATAGACAGAAAAATTCCAAACTTCCTCCTGTACCCCCGCGGGATCTTCAATTTTATTATATTCCCTTAGGCTAACAGATGAGCGCAGGAAGAGTAATAAAGTAAGAGGTGAAAACACTTTGAATAACAGAAATGCATAATCGTACGTCTTCTTCTTGGAACGTCGGTCGAGCCATCTGAACCATCACTGTAAAGTGCACTCACTCTGGTAGAACTTATGTGCGTTTACGATCTTAAAAACTGCGATTTTTATGGTTCTTCGTAAATATATGTATGTGTGATATAAATTAATAAAATCGTACGTATTAATCTTTCTATTTTTACAAACGTAGGCGTAAGGTTTATACTCTAGTCACGTTGAACATTTGATATCTCTCTATTAATTTTTGTGCATTTTCGTTTGTGATCGAGATATCTCCGAGGCTTTTATGCAAATATTTTTCCAAATACAAAGAAGCTTTTTAATACGTTCTTTAACAAACGTAGATGCGTTTAATAAAAATAGCCATAGAGAAGTCAAAAATAATAAGATTTGTGCGCGATTTCATGGTAACGCCGAGTATTTTGAACTAAAAAACGTTCCAAGAAATTGGAACGCGCAGAATCCAGCTGATCTAATAGTCGCAGCCAGAAATCTGTTTAAAAAGAGGCTCGCGCGGGAACCGCGTGGCTCGTCTTAAAGTATCCTTGACAGACATGCAGAAGGGTTACTGCACCGCGAATGAAACCAGGACCGGACGTTGGTAGCCGAAGAGTAGCCCCTGTAGTAGCCGCGGAGTGGTAGCCCAAGGCTACTAGAAGATTGCCGGCAGACAGGTGGGTGAGGCGAAAGGATGGTTGAGGTAAAAGGTAGTGGATGGTGTTGTATGCCCCTCTTACCTCCGGTCTCCTCTTCCTCTTCCTTCTTCTTCTTCTTCTTTCGGGGCCCCTTTTCTTGGGGCCCACTTAGCCGCACGCGAGCCTCCGAGTGCTCGGATAGAAGCCGAGTCCTCTTCTTTCTTTCTTCCCCTCTCTCTATCCTTTATATATATGTGTAAAGTTAATCGAATATATATATGTATATATATATATTCGATTCCCAACGTACCGAGTGCATAAGAGAAAAATACAAAGGATGAGGAAGCGGGAGGGAAGTAGGTGGCGGTGCTGGTGGTGTTGGTGAACGGCGAAGATATGAAGGAGGAGAGGTAGGAGCCCGTAGGGGAGATAAGAGGAGACGAAAAGAGGCGAGGGGAGTCAATGGAGGCATTAACCATGGATTTATTCGGAGGAGAAGCCCCGAAATTGCCCGATTACAGTATTACACGCCGCGGACAGGCGGATGGTGGGAGTGGAAGACGCGGGAGGAGAGAAGACGCGCGGGCTCCTTGCGAGGAGGCTGGGCGAAGGGGGCTCGAGGGGGCTCCAGTTGTAAAACCGACGTTGCGAGACGTAGGCGATGCACCGAGCAATCGGCCGACTCCGTGGCTCCAGCAACCGCCGGAGCCGGGGCCGTTCCTCTTTTGAGGGTGGCAATTTGCGGTAATATCGCCAACGACGAGGTAGCGCTCGTAATGGGGCCCCAGGGGCCCCACCGGTGTAACGTGTAACTTAGCCCTCGCCTGCCTCGCGGCATTCGACGTTCTTTCCCCGAAGGAAGCCTTGCCTTTTCGATGACAACCGCGCACGATCGGTGGTATTCGATCGTGTGATTTCATTCTATTTTTTCTCTTCTTACGCGCGTGAATCCGAGCGAATCACAAGATTGCGGCAATGAATCAAGTCGAACATACATTGCGCTCGAGTTAGATATAAATTTGTTTTCTTATTGTTTCTTTACATTTTCCACCTCGGTCATTATTTTTCCATTTTTTA
The DNA here is from genome assembly GCF_000949405.1 of Vollenhovia emeryi. NCBI lineage: Eukaryota > Metazoa > Arthropoda > Insecta > Hymenoptera > Formicidae > Vollenhovia > Vollenhovia emeryi. Next base: position 2,657,239 of record NW_011967241.1, on the reverse strand, counting down.
GTGAAATGCCTTGAACTGTACCTCTTTGTTTGATTTTTCGTATGCCACAACTTTAACATGTCATGTATCATAGAGTGCAAAATACAGCTAAGGGCAGTAAAACGATAATCATTTATTATCTAGTCCTAGATCAGAGGCGCGAATTGATTTTGACGTTAACGCGACGAAAAACGATTTTTCGGATAATCCTTTCCTCGCCTCGGAGGCTAGAAACAATTATCAGCACTCGCGCGCGGTACTTTAATCGGGATCGTGCACCGAGGCACGAGGAAAGGAATCGTTTGTTCTGCATCGCGGACTTCTGAAAGTCTTTCAACCTGTTCACGTGAGACGGTATCGCAAGGCTGCCACAGCCTTGCCCTGAGCTATACGCGGTATATAAACCCTCGTTCGAACGGGTTCTTCCTCTCTCGGTTACGGCTCTTCATCGGCCGGCGCGAGAAGTCTTACTTCGAGCCTCCTCGGGTACTATCCGCACTGGGAATCGTGTATCGCGTCCGCCCTCTTCGTCCTCTTCGTCGTCGACGCGTACGCTCACGGCCGCTCTTCCGCGTGTTACATTCCACGCCGCCGCAGAACTTTGACGTTTTTACTTCTTAGCTCGCCGCGCGCTCGTCCGGTTCAATCTGGAGGAAGAATCATGCGAACCGGAAACTTCCAATATGATCAAGGCGCTCGCGTGTAACTTGTTGTATCAAGGATTACGCTGACTTTCTAGGAAATTCCTGGGTACATTTAACGATGTATGAATTCTTTTATAGCGAAATTAGTATGTTATCAGAAAACAAAATTTGTTAAGCTAATGTTATAGTGCCATTATTTCACGAATCTTGCTTGGTTGAAACGGCTGCGCTTCACGCACTTGTTATTGTCACTAGACGTCAAGCAGGGAACGTCGCGAAAGCGAATGTTTGTCTCCACGTGAAAAATGACTGGACTTTGAACTCTAAGAATCGGAACGGTTCGTGAAGCGAGCGGTTCCATCGCGCCAAACATCCCGATTATCCGACATCCCTTGTTGGTCTCTTATGTTTTTCAAAACAGGAGCCGTCCACCGTCGGTACGATTAATGTTCGGTCAGTCGTAAGCCACGGCCGTTATCCAGCATCCGTCTGGCTTCTGGTGATGGTCGAGCGGGGTTTCGTGCCGATCCGACGTTAAGATACGTCTGACCTGGCTAGATACGGACTGGATATCTGGTAGACGTCATAGACCGGCTGTTGTGCGCGCGAGACATTAGAACGTCAGTGCCGGTAGCCATTGGAAGAGATAGATGAGTTTCCGATGAGCGACGCTCCCACCCCGCAAACCTCGATGGAGGACGGTGTTCTAAGGATGACGCGTTGCTTTCGAGCAGCTATTTAAAGCATTTTAATTTGCGCCTTAAATATTTATAGGTATTGACATTTGTTTGTATACAAGAAAGTTACATAGATTAAAATTTATTATTATACAAAGTATTATTTTCTGATCTTTTTCACAAACTAAAAAAAATTATAATTATCTTGTCGTTATAGTAAAGTTAATTGAACTTTTTCTCAATTTTTAATTCGAAATTATCTTTTCTTATCGCTGCTTCTTTTATTGCCATATTAATGAATTGTCCATCTCTTTCGTAATAAGTTGATATTTTTTATGTAAGATTATTTGCGTTGAACAAATTTTTTATAATTTACTATAATAATTACGAATTAATAATATTATGTTAGACATAGAAGACTCTAATAAATTTATCTTAGCAGCCTCCGCAACCGCGCTTGTTTCTGGCCTTAAAACGCCTCGGACCGTAATGTACCTAGTAGACAGAAGAAGAAGAAGTACAGAAAATGATTGATAAGCTGAGCGCGGCTGTGACGAACAAGGGCACCCGGAAAAAGCGACAGAGGGAAATTAACCGAGATGAAACGAGGATGAGCAGAGTCGGCTCGCTGACGAGGCAGAAGAGTGGTACGGTGCGCGCACGAATGGATTGCGCTCGAGGCGAACGAGCGCGGGGGCACCTTATGGGTAGCAGGTAGTAGCCGCTTGTGGCCGGCGAGCAGCCCGCGCGCGTCTATCGGACCCCTTTGTCATTGTCAATATTCCAAGGAGCTACAGATTATCTGGTGACTGATGGTCCATTCGCGTACCCATTGAATCTATGGCCGTTCGACCGCGATGCACGCGGACCTGAACCGATACACAACGCTCGATTTCTTCCTCGCTCCTCGATTCCCCGATGCTTCTTACCCTTCCGTCTCTTCCGCCCGTTCGTCCGTTTGGGATCTCTTTAAGCGATCCGCGCTGGTTTCTTCCTTCCCTCTTAGCGTCTTCTCTCGTCCCCTCTTGTCCTCTTTGTGTAACCGGTACTTTCATGCGTTTCTTCCGCAGCAATTGTTCCTCGGTTTTTTTTCCCCCTCTGTACTTTCCTATCGTCGACTATCCGCACGTTTCATTCTTGTTTCTGAACAATCTGTGCGCTTTTTTCTCTTTCTCTCAATCAGTTACTTTTGTCATGCTGCCTTCGCTTCTTCCTCTTGTACCTTTCTCTCTCCTACATAAGTCGCCACCACCGGCGCAATATTGTTTCGAGATTAGCGATAATGAAATTCCTTTCAAACAAGCTCAGGGAGTTATGTTATCTGCCCGATGTGGTACACACTTTGCGCAACATTTTTATCTTCTAAGGTGCACGCATCCGCGCTGAGCGGCTCTGTCGTGATCGATAGTAAAACAAGATGATCGATGCCGTGTCATTAGGAACTGGTAGAGAACCTTGTCTTGGTTACTCAAAATTAGACAACATTTTCTATCATTCTTGAGATAAACTTATTTATAAACGTGCAATGTTTCTCAGAGAAGCGTGAGTATTTCTTTATTTTGCTCATGCATAGCAAATACAATATACGTTATTTATTATTTAAAACAAGATTCGTGTACGGTAATGTATACATATGGTACACTAAAGGGATATTTATGAATTACATATACACGCGCATGTTAAATCCACTTATGGGAAATGAAGAAATGATTGCTCGGAAATATCTGACTGGCGGTTACTGGCAGTTTAGCTGAAAGCCATTACAAACGTTTCATCAACGCCGATTCATCTCATTTCCTCCTACAATTCACCTTCTAGCACAATTTTACCGAGACAAATCGCAAGTATATCCTACGATAAATAACGATGCGAACGAAGGAACGAACGGCTGCAACAAAGTGAGGGAAGAAATCGATGTAATCCGATCGACATCTTATGGGAATATTTCTGCACCGCGGGGGAATTTACAAGGGCAATTTACGAAGAATCGAGCGAAATCGCCGCTTAATGCCGTCACGTAGATTTCTCGCTGCCGATCTCGATGCGCATTCGCGTTGCTGTCGGGGAAACCGATCGGTATCGGCGACGATTTGCCTCGTTTCGATGATCGCGCCGAGGTTGCCCGGGATCGTGACCTTACGATTTCGCGAATTATTACCACCGTTGCATCAACTATCGCACGCAAAAGATTGTGACCTCAGAGTCGAACCTTACTGGATCTTAACAAGATTGCTTCCGAATTCCTACATTTTTTAAGGACACGGACTCGGGCTTATTCTCAATCGGTACAGCGATCGAGAACTTATGCATTTGAATTAATTAACTAACCGCGATACCGCGTTTAATTATGTCGTTGATCTATAAGACTTTCAATTCGGCTTTATACGGGAGAATTTCTTTCTCTTAATATTTATCCTGAAAATCGTGGGACAGCATGGCATTTCCAAGAATTTGACCATTTGAATCTTGACAAGATTGCTTCTTTTATCCTCATCTTCCAATTAATTGAGAGATGACACAATTTCAATTCACATGCGACACGACTAAATCGACTGTCGTCAAACAATAGCAGTGATAATTTTGATTACTGGCGGTGGTTCCCGGCTTATCCGATTGATCGCGGACACAGTTATCGCTCTTCGCCGGTGTCCATCGCGGACGAACGGAAGGGAAAACACACGTCTTTCCGCCTGAGTTGATCCGATGGTGACGATGGGACTTTATACCATGATGGAGCGGCTGTCCAAGTCCGGTAGGTCCCACTGTCGAAATCGTCACGTCACTAACAGTTACCCGTGTTACCAGTGTTACTGGTTACCGATACGAATCTCTCCCTCTCTCCCCTCCAATCCGCCCGCTTCTTCCGTTCTTTCTGCCCTTCCTCATCGTGTCGCACGCTCTCCTCCAGATCTGTATGCCAGATGACATCTTGTACCGCATAATGGGCTACGTTAGGAGAATAAATTATACAGTACCGAAGTCTCCGAGAAGAAGCGGCAGCAGAATACGCGCTCCGCCTAGTACTTGCTTACAAGTATATTTGTCTACGACGATGAACTCGACGACGAGACTTATTAATTAAAGGGAATCGTTACTTTGTCGAAAATTATTACTCGAACGTTTCGAAAGAAATCGACTTCGATAACGAAGCTACTTCTTATTATTTGTCTAATGTATACTGGGGGTCAATTGTGTATCTTACAACGCAGTGAAAACGATACAAGTAAGTTGTCTCTTTCTGTCTTCTGAAAAAGAGACATTTTTACTATATTGTAAGATACACTATCGACCCCCTGATGATGGCATTAGTAGAATGGATGGACCAACTGGATAATTACGTCACAAAGGCCCTAATGATTAACAAAATATGTAAAATCTTTGTAAGTAACAATTGTGTTAATTGGCAGAGTTACGAGTGCATCATTTTCATAGACAATTTCCTTCCTTAGAACGCAAGCTCGCAATTTAAGAGCGATCGTGCTATGAGAAGCATGCCGACAATGCATGCCCAATAAGCTGTGCGAAACATTTTTCAGGCTGCGACTACGTTGTCATTACGCCATTTCCGATTGCCGGGGGCGTATTTTTCCGTGGCGAGAAACTTCGGTGGCCCCGAGCTGCCACGGTACTCGGATTATCTGCATCGCCGGCATCATTCGGCTTCCAAGATCAGCCAAATCTACGGGCGCGATCTCGGAGTAGGAAGAGGAAAGCTGACACGGCGCGAGCGGCTGCCTAGCCGGGACAAAAAGCGAATGGCTCTCGGTGGAGATGCGCTTATAGTTTTGCGCTGGCTGACAGCTGGACAATCGCCAGGAGGGAAGAAGGCGCGCGCGGGATTATAGAAACCGAGATTACCGTGGAAACGACTCGGCTCAACTTGGATGCTTAACGGTAATTGGTAAGCGCGAGTAAATCCGCCGCGAGTACACGCATACGTGCGTAGCGAGGGCGAATCTGTGCGAGAACTAATGAAAGTTGAGCTTCGGTCTCTCAACTGCCAAGGCTTTTCGCAAAATGATGTTATTCGGAAATACTTATTGCAAATTTTCTTAGTAAAATATAAAGGGGGTTCGCCATCAAAATCCGGATAAACGCATCAGGAAGTCACCAGTCGCATTTGACGCATACTGTACTCATCATAGTTTCTCTCTCATCAAATAAATTGATTCGCGATATTCACTCGCGTGCCACTTTCTTCAGTTGGTGCGTAGGCAAGCAAACGTACTCCGCTGTCGAACCGTGGAAAAATCGAAACCGTCCATCTGTCGTATCGAACTTTAACCTGCGCGCCTCCGCTTTCTACGCTCCCTCCTAGGAATTATGGACTGAATTATTCGTTGCGGTAAGTAAGTAGCCGGATGTCCTTTCTGTAGAAATAAGGCCTGTGACGTGGCGCTTATTGCGCCGCCTTTCTCCTATGCGCACAGTGGCGCATCCTTTAATACAGATAGGATTATAATTGAGTCGCTTACCATTGAAAGGATCACGGTATTACACGGTGTAAACAATCCTCGAGGTAGTCCGAAACATTTCTATTTACGTGAGTTAGGAGAGAAAGTAATTTTTTATACATTATTTATGACATATTGCGTATAAATGACATGCAAATATGCGAGACACGTGTATTCATATACGTATGCGTTCTTTATTTTGCACAAAATTCAATTACGTTCCGACGCCTTGCGGTACGCGCGCAACGAGCTACCAACGGAAACCAGACATAAAAGAAAAAAAAGGTGCAAATTGGAAATTTGCACATTGCTTCCTCATCATTTGGCCCAGTTTTGTTTTTAATTTAAAGGTGCAAATTGGAAATTTGGCAGAATCAACATTGTGGCAAGTTGTCTATTCAAATTTGGCTTCCTCATAGAGGAAGCTTTGTGGGCAAATAAAAATTCTGGAGTAAGCAATTTCCAAAATGCACCTTAACTCGCAAAGCCTCTTCTATGTTTCAAAAGAAAACTGGATAAAAAATTTTTTCACGAAAACAAAGCTTCCTCTATGAAGAAGCAAAAAAAAGCAGGACACGACGCGAGGAAGAACTGTCCTCCCGATTCCGTAAACTCTGACCCGTAACCAAGCCCGATTCCCGACAGTGATGCATCGCATCCTGTCGTTGCCCCGTATTCCACGGGTGAGTTTTCTTCTTCTTGCTGCTTCTCCTCCTCCTCCTTCTCCTCTTCGAGCACGGCCTCATCTTATTTTTGTTTTCCCACTTCCCTCGTCGAGTGCGTGGCGAGTGCACTGACTCATTGTCAGAAGGAGCGAGGGCTTAGTCAGTGGCTGGCATGCATGTACAGAGGAGAAGAAGAAGAAGCAGACGAAGACGAAGGAGAGCGAAAAGAAGAAGAAGAAGAATACGACGACGACGAGGAAGAGACTATTACAATAGAGGGAGTCTGTCCGCTGGGGCGTAGGCGCTGCTCTTCGATTCTTTTTCTTGTCGATGCTTCTTTGGTACGCCTTTGTTGCCCCTGTTCCACTTTACTCATTTTTCTACCCACCTTTTGCCCCCTTGTCTCCGATCAGAGCTCCCGATGGCCTTTTTGCGCGAGATGCGCCGGTGGCGAGGGCGAAAATAACAGGCGCACATGCCGAGGAAGAAAAGGAGAACCGGGTGCCATCCACGGACTGTTTACTGGCTTAGTGGATCGAAAGATCAACTAAATATAAACGGACAGTGATCGAGCTGTATCTCTTTCTCTTCTCTCATGAGTAAATGGTCTCGATGTGCTCGGGCATTCCTCCAAAGTTTTTGCGTCCATTAGCGCAACAGCAAAGTTGAATTTTCGTCAATTATGCGAACACTTGACACGTGTTTCTTGGATACGTTTATTGAACTTGTTTAGAATTACATTTCACAGAAAGCGCATCTTACAGGGGCGCGAACAAATGAAACGCCATAGTCTCGACATAAATCGCCGAATCTTCCTGTCAGAGGTCATAGTTATTTATTTTAAAGAAAACGTAACATATTTTTCCCAACGGGAGATGCAAAAATTCAGCTTCAATTTCTTTAATATAACTTTGTACGATTTATTACGTAAAGTAATTTATTAGAAATAGTATTGCGACGACATTATTAGCGTTTAAAGTGGAGAACTGTTTCCGTCAATCGAAATCGGAATTAATTATTTTGCATCGTCGTGCGAGCCTTCATATCCATATTTATGCGGACGTTGACGCGGCCGCCGGCTGGCGCTAATAAATGCGGTTGCACTTTCCTAACGGCGCGCGGGTTCGCGACGGGCCGGCTTAAATCGGCCGGCGAAAGAATACGGATCACAGAATTATTACCTGCGTGGACCATTGTTTGCGCTCTCATTGGCATTCATGGAGCACGTAGCCTCGTATCCTATCAATGGTATAATGCCCGATGCTATTATGAGTTATCGCACTATTGTCTGCTCAGCAGCGTATCCACTCGGCATAAAACGTCTTAATACATTTTCCGGGCTGCTTTGAATAATTTGGAGAACCCTTACGAGTTTTCGCAAGTGCATACCTCGACCGTTTTCCACGTAGTCTTGTCGAATGGAAGGCTGTCGGCGATCGTGATAAGAATTCCGCTCCAATAATAGATTCATAGAGCGTATTTATTCGTTTGATTTTGTTAAGTATTTATCGCATAATAATTTCTTCTATGGTCGCGAGGGGGGACAACTTGCAATCCGCCTCGATTGCTCCGCGCATTACCGCGCGATTTGAAGATGCTCTCATTGTCAGTCAACGTCGCCGATCGTCATAATAGCGTCGTGAACAATGCGGAAACCGCCGGGAAGGAGCTACGACGGCTTTCGTCTCGAAAAATGGAGAGAGAGAGAGGATCGCTTCTGGTACGAGGAACGCGGTCGTTATCTCCGGAGGACGCGAGAGAGGAAAAAAGGATAAACTCGTAAATCGCCGCGCCGCAGCCGGGGGCGAGGGAAGCCGCGGGAAAAATAATCGCGCAGGCCGCGCGCAGTTTGGCGCACGCAACTCGGCACAGGAAGGGTACTCGTTGCAAACGCGCAAGCGGTTACAGTTACGCGTCGCGCGCATTTAATGCGCGCTATACGTGTGCGCTATGCGCTCACGTCCCGTCCCCGCTGTACCCCGGGGACCGGGGACAATTGCGTTTTGCGGTAGGGGAAAGGCATATCTGCATACATGCGGCATAATACAATTTGCGATGCGCCGTGCGCACACCTCGCGGGGCCGCGCGCCCGCTCGCCAACGCGCGCGACTACCATGTGCGCTACGCCGCATTGCGGTTCGCCGCTTGATGGAAAACGCACTTTTACCTCTCGCTACGCGGGCATTGCGCCTCCCGACGATTCGGAGCCACCTTTCTATACCTACGGCACCGCACGTGTCGAAGACCTAACGCGAGCGTTCTCACGCGCGCACCAAGATTCAAACGCGGCGATAACTGGTCGCGCCTCATCGCACCTTGTAATATTACATCGCACGATACCACGTATCCGCGCGACGCGAGTTTCACATTTGACGCTCGTACGCCACACTTTGATAATTCCGTATTATAAAATATATCATGTTGAAATACTGCGCCCGTTTATACCAGTGCGGATTAACTTTAATCCCGCTCTCTAAAAGTCAATCAGTGCATTATCATTTCACACTTTTAAGGATAACTTACACCTACTTAGTTGATCTATACACTTACGTAGACCAATAATAACCTACTTTTTTACGCCTCCCTTGAATCTTTAATTCTAAAAATTTACTTTAGCTCCTACTTAAGAGGACCTAGTTTAATGCTAAATTGGCAAAAGTAGAAATTTCCGAGACTATCAATTTTTAAGTAGGAGTAAATTTTGTACTTGCAGTTCGACCTCTTTTACTGTCTTAGGTCCTACTACTTAATAGATTTAAAGATTCAACACAGGCCTAAAATTTTGACTCGGGATATAGCTATAGCTATAAATCAGTGAATATTCTGTAATAAGTGACGCGCTTTAATCAAACGGATCTGATTGCAAAAGTTTCGAAACTTCGGTCGCATTTCATTCTGACGTAACAAGTAAGTCGTAACGATAGCCCCGAGGTTTTCCCGCTGGTAGGTAATCGAGCGAACGTATTTTCGGGGGGGATAGCTCGAGAGCTTGCAATCGCTATTACTGATTATATTATACATGCCTTTCTCTCGCGGGGAACGCTTTGTCAGGGTGTAGCGTCAGAAACAACGGGGCTGCCTTCCGTCGGGTCGGGTTGAATTATACACGCGCAGGCTACTATTCCCATTAGGTGGTCGTTACGTCGCCGTGGAAGGTAGCTCTTCTGTATCGCCGCGATAGAGATACGTAGATCTGCCGATGGAGTGATTTATAGATAAGTAAATTGATACGTAAGTAAGTAGATAAAGAAGAGACCGGTAATAAAAGATAGGTATTTTCAGCGCTATCGAGACGGTAATGATGCAAAGCGAAATGATCGTAAGACACGGTTCTTAGCGGTACCCGACGAGATTATAAGCAAAAGCGAGCTGCGATGCAGAGGTTCGATGTACTCGTACGCTATATTGTCTCGTGGCTGAAAGACAGGCGTCGTTGTGTCGTACAACAAATTTATTATTTTTATGGCGTGTGAAACATTTTATCTTTATCAAGGATTGTATTCGCGATTGAATTAGTATGTGAACCTGTGCTTGTGTTTCGATGCTGCAGTCTTTACGTGTGTAAGATCTTAATCGGAATTTTACTTCCCATTCGTAAGTACAATCGAAAAAATAGTATGTAGTTTTACATTAATTAATTTTCAAGAACGTTTGGCGGAAATTACCGACTAAACGAGAGGTTTGCAAGTATCACGCCTGTTTTCTGCGCGAAAAGTCATATCATCGTTAATCGCAACTATGCAACGAACCTCGTTATCTCAATCGCGAAAAGATACTCGGGTTTCTAAGAGCGTAACTTCCATAACCGTTATGTACACGTTATCTTCGCCGCGTTTGCGCACGTCTGCGAAGCGCCGTTTCTCAAACTTTCAAATCCTCTTTCTAAAATTTTCACCGCGTCTGAGATAAGCGAGAAATAAGAGGCGTATCTCTTTGTGACATATTTTTTTCGCATCCGTGAAATCGTGTAACACCGCAGACTGAACGCAGTTTCAGAAATGGCGGCTGTAGTCGTGCGGTAACGATGGCACGGTCCGCGCAAATTAATATGATCAAGGTATCGAAACGGTCTCTCAAAACGCCAAAGGTATTTAAATGTCCGTTGGTATTCCGCGTGTGTCAGACAAGTGAGGATACATGTAGAATAAACGGAGAACGCATCATAATCTTCAGGCCGCATCGCTGATATAATTCACCGTGAAGACAACAGTGAGTTGTACGCGACCATCTCCTCCTGTCCCCCTCCGGCTCTTTTCCCCCTTTCGCCCCCCGCGCGATCAGGTGGATCTTTCGTCCGAGGCGTCCCGTGGCGACTTTAACGAGACAATTGCGACGCACGGGGAAAGGACCCCTTAGGGCCGAAGTTCGACTCCTACGCGCCGTGGAAGCCAGCCGAGCTGGTGGCGGCGTCGCTTCAACATGTGGACCATGGCGTGTCGCGAGCAGGCGTGTACGCAATTTGTCTCGTCCTCGGATAATTACGCCATTATGCCTACCTTCTTACCATCCCGTCTTTGTACCCTTGGCCCCCGCTTATAAAGGATCACGCTAGCCGGCCGTCCACCTTTGTCGCACTCGCGACTCCACTTTGCCCTCTCTTCCTCTCTCCCTCCTCTCTCTTTCTCTCTCCTCCCTCTTTCTCCCTGCCACTTATTCTTCCTGCTCTCTTAAGCGAAGCTTCCCTTCCACAAAACAGTCTCTTCTCACTTCCTCCCCACGAATTCATCCGTTTGTTTGCCTCCGTCTGCGGTCGTCTCGCGCGGGGCGCGCTATCTTAATTAATACGGGGGACACTTAATGCACCGCTGATTTATGCCATTCGTCTACACTGGCGGAACCTCTCCTCGGGATGTTCGCCGAGGACGAACCACCGCGATGTTGTTCGTCGCCTGCCCGCTCATTCGTATTAACAGCGCGTTAATAGCCGCCGCTTAAGCCCGTATCAGACTATAACGGATTGAGATTGGGATTAGATTAAAATTTGACCAATCGCAGTAAAGTTTACTAATCTCAAGTTTAGTAACCTTTACTCTAATTGGTCAAATTTCGATCTAATCTCAATCTCAATCCGTAGTCTGATACGGGCTTTAGGATTATCGCGGATCCGACGCGCGAGTTTGTCAAACGGCCGTTTGCGAATCATCGAACACTGTGTGTGTCTTGGCGGTACTGAAAGCTAATCTACAACGTGTCCTTTGCGTCTAGAAACATTCTATTTCTGTTTTCGACAAATAGTATTAAAGTTTAGATTAAATTTCACTGAAAGTGAAAGTTTATACCGATCTTTATGCTACGCTTTATATTTTTGTGCCTCCACGATTTTTATAGTATTAAATACGTCTTTTTGCATATTTTTGTACAAATAACTATATTTTTTATTTTCCCATGGGAGTATTTGGTTAGATTAGAACGTTGAAACAGTCTGTCCGCAAATTGAATGAATAATTTTGTCGTGTTAAATTCGGCCGGAAAGATATTACACTGATATGTATATTACATCGGTAGATTTGATGACGAGCGCGTGTAAATTCCATCACCTGCTCGAATCGACATCAAAGGGACATTGAAATACAATGGGGCGACACATAACTTGCGATATCCTGGCAGCATTAGGCGGTGATCGTTCATAATTTTACGAGGTGTTAAAACCGAGTGCGAATCTATGAACTGAGCTGCGAAGCGAGATCGACGTGGCATACGCTCTCACGACGATAATATGTAAAGATCGTCGTAAAATCTGCTGCCTACGCACCAAATAGAGTCGTATAAAACCATGCGGAGACATCTTTATTAGGGGCTCTGTACGATAGTTAAAGATATCCGTAATCCCGTGTAAATGTCGACCGCGTAAAATTTCGATGGGCATCGCGATCTCTCTCGATAGTCGCGTTTGCGCTTTAACGATGTGACGATCCTTGAATTACGAGCACTGACGAGCAGTAAAAACTTTTTTCGAAATTTAAATTATGTGTCTGATGTAACCTCGCGACACGGCCGAGGGTTGATGACCGTCTTAACGGGATAATTAAATATCAATGGCACCTTTCTCGCTAGAAAGATATATTGGCAGAAATTGAAGATAATATAGAAATATTAGTTTTAGTTTCGGGTTAAATGTGAACTCACGTAGAATATGAGTTCGTATCGCTAACAGTTTGTACGCGCGCGCGTGTATATGTGTGTGTGACGACTATTGTGATTATACACCCCTTGCAAACCGATCGTGAGACATTGAATAATTAAAAGAAAAACGATAAGAATAGTTGTTTGTGTGCTGAAAACATTTTAATTTTATTTTGAACTATCCAAGAGAATTCATACACATTTTACCGTATACGTTTTATTTCTGGGTAAGTTGCGACTATAATTGACGTGCGGCTGTAATGGCTGTGGAACTGAGACGATTTCGAGGAAAACATAAAATAATTAATGACTGTTACAAAATACGCACGGTCGTTCGTTTCTCCGTCGATCCGCAATAAGACACGGGCAGTTTGACGGACAAATTATTGACAGCTCGGCTATTCATTCAGAAAAAGGAAAAAAAGAATACGTTGCTTGTCGACCTTTGCTTCGTCGCAAGTTTGTCGCGGAATTAGGCGTGGTATCTGCCGTAATTAGGGATTACCACATTTCGCCAATTATCTTACCGTCGTTAGACACGACCTGTGTGGCGAACTCGGCCCGGCCAGGTAGCGAGCCGCTGTGTATCAGGATTTATGGTTCGCCATGGAAGAACAAGGTTCCTTCGTGCGAATACCTAAAGCCACGCACGAAAACGTGGCATTCTCTCGAGTTGTGCGACCGGCCGGCATTCTTCCGCGCCGATAATATACACATTGCGTCGCTCCGCGGTGGCGTATTAGGGGTGTCGATTTTGGCACAAAAAGCAACGAACACTTGTCGAGGAAGCTGAGCACGTTGATGTATTGCAGATCTAATACTGCCATAAACCGTGAGTTATGGTAAGCCCTGGACTTGGAAGAGTTTAACGAATGGCTACGTCCTCCAAGTATTTACTCCAGCCCCTTTTTACTCGAGTTCCTTCCCGCTACCTTCCTTGGAGATGCCGCCAAAGATGCTTGCATTAAATTGTGTTAAAAATATAACGGAACTCCGAAACTTGTATACTATTTATATTTCTTTACATTTCTTTAAATCTTATGATGTAAATTATTATTATTTATTTGAGTTAAAAGTGTTTGGAATACGAGTGCGCGAAATTGTTTTTTTTTCCGTAAAATTCGTTACATTTACTATGATTTACATACGTCAGATAAAGAAAAGTGTTTCCTGAATACGTTGAAAAAGGTGGACGTTAAAGAAATCAAGTTGTGTCTCGATGGTCGTATTAATTTCCGCTGACCTACCGAGGTCAAACTCCACCTGTTTCATCTACCCATGTCCGATGGGACGTCGGATCCCGGATCGAATTTGGTTTTGATTTCTCCGCTTTGTGCACCGGTTTAAGCGTGGGCGAGGATCCCCGTGGTTCACCAGGCTCGTCGACCTCGCCGGTTCCGAGAAGTCGAAACGTCTGGCCGTATCTCACACGAGAAAGGGGGATTTCGTGCACTTCGGGGCCTCTCTACGAATAATGTACACCGCCGTTGCTCATCGTCCAACCCCACGACCCCTGGGGATAGAGGCGATACCACGATTAGTAAATCGCGTGTTATCGCTCTTTTTCGTGCTCTCTCTCTCTCTCTCTCTCTCTCTCTCTCTCTCTCTCTCTCTCTCTCTCTCTCTCTCTCTCTCTCTGTCTTCCATTTTCTGTCTTTCGTTTTGCATTGCTTTACCATTCCATGTATGTATTAAAATACGCCGAACTGCCCTCGACAAATCGTCCCGAGATATCGATAAACCATTCACGTAATTACGTGCACCTCTAAGTCTTCCGGCACTTTTGAATTCATAAAATACCAGCGGCGATATTTACTGGTCGAGGAAAGCGGGAAAAGTTCTTATCGAGCGATAATATAACATTTGTTATTTTTCTTTCTGAATATAATCAGCCGATGGAGTTTCAAGAGGAGGCTGTATGTTAACAAAGATTGTACGTGGGATTATCTAAGATGTTATTAAGAATTTTGACAGCGAAATTATTTAACATTTTGTAATTTACCACTTCTAATAATTTGTTTAGGATTCTGTTTTTATATGTGCAAGATGTAAAATGCAACGACATGTATCAGTGAAGATTTTAAATATATTAGCAGTTAACATTTGTTGAAAAAATATAAAATGTCGATTTGCTGAGAAACTAATGTGCTTTTAAGCTTACGTTTGTATCTCCCGCTGTTCGTCCTGCTGGACGGGTCTCATCTTCGGGGACATTCGTCCGCGACACAGCCGTCTCGATTAGTACATGCCGAGGAGACGGACGACCAGAGCCTTATTTATCCACAATAGAGCCAATCAATGAGGGTTAATTATTGTCGACGTCGAAGCCGTTTGGCTCGTTATATCGATGATAAATCGGCAACTCGCTATCATTTTTCATTACGTTAAATCGTAGGTTTGCTCTTTTATTCGCGACTCGATGAGCAACAAAACAGACACGACTAAAAACAAACATATATTTTTCTGAACACATTTACGTGAATCTAGTGTCTCGAACAAGAAATCTTGAAATTCTCGAAACATTTAAAAATAATTTTTAATTAATATTTGGCTGCACTTTTCTTTTATAGAAATAGTGTCCTTTTCTTAATAGTTTCGGTATTTTGGTTCATGCGCATCAGCGTAAAAATAACTCAACATAGCATTTCTAAAATATCAAGAATATTCCATTGCCACATCGCCTTGAGAGTCCGGAATTAATTAAGCATGCGTTTCTTGAGATTTTTGCTTTACGTGTACTGGCATTTTCGTAAAATTAATCAGTGGTTTCCTAAACCCGATGCAATGATTACCAAAAAGGAGAGAGATCGAGGAAGCGGAGTTTGCGTAGCCGCGTATCTCGTAAATAGACACGTTTACTCGGACAGACCTTGTTATTTGCCAAAGCCCCTTATTAAAGGCTTTAAAGATCGACGAGCACGCACTAAACCACTGCCTTTGAACTGTTCACGCGATTATCGTTTCGTCTTGCAGCCGAGAGTGAAACACCTGATTCTATGGCGAAATCCGGAGGCACCGAGCAAAATCCTGTACGTAAACGATCGATCTTGGGTATCCTAAAGTACATACCGGCAATTATATTAATTGAATATCAACGGGCGATGGATTTATCGGAGCATAAGTATTTTCGCGTCGTGTGTATTATAAATAACTGGAAAACGTCACTGGCAAATGGACTTTAACGCATTCGATCTTTCAATTATACGAAGATATTTTAGCGTTACGGGAGCTATACTTACTGCGGTTATTACGGCCAGCAGGCTTTTAATTTAAGAAAACTGCTAACTGACAAGCTCAGCAGTATATTTTTATATATTACGAATTAAAGTTCTTAATGTTTAAAAATTATTATTTTACCAGTTTTGTTAATAAGTATGTAAAATATCGATTAATATATATTAGAAATAGTATCGAGAAAGCGTAAATTTCACTTGATATATATATTCCCTATGGTTTTTCTGTAAGAAATCTATACATGTTTAAATTTTGAAATAGACATTTATATATTGCTTATAATTTAAGAACCTCGTGAAGCAAGCGGTATATCGGGTTAATTAATAGAACAGGCGATAAATCCGAGAGATCAGTGTAACAAAAATATATTAAAATGATAAAACATTCTGTAAATTTATTTATGAAGTGCTTGCGCTATAATTCGGATAATGTTTTAAAAATCGCTTTAACAATTTCCGTTCACGAGGGTACCTTAAATAAATGCCGAGGAAGCGGCACTCTGCGTCATTAATCGCGGCTCACAACGACAGAAGTGTATTCATATATTAAATGCATTGGTTGAGATACTGATTGAACTGTAAGTTTCAAGTAAGAGATTGATCTCGAAAGGATGGTCCATTGACATCTACACATGGACACACCCGGAAGAAGAGCCGTTTAGGTTAATATGGATGAGCGGCGTATTCCATCCTGAATGGATGGATTTATGTCAGCGAGCTCTATTGAAATTACAATCAGCGTATATCACCCGCGAGTTTGGTGGAGATCGTCGCAGTTTCAAATTGGGACACCCACGCCGTTGATAAATTTAGTTTCCGTTGCATGTCTGCGAGGCTTACGCAAAGTAAAATCGTGTAAATCGCGTTTCTATTATGACTATTCCTTAAGCTGGGAAAATTTAACAATGTAAATTGTAGGGGGATGCATTAAAAAAAATGTAGGAAACACTAAAAGTGAACGTACGAATATAATTTATCTAAAGTGGGGAAGTAGTTTACTTATAAAATGGCAGAGAGAAGTATTTCTACGCGAGTTCGCTTTATTCGTTCCACCGTAAATTATCAAAAGGAAAAGAATGTCCATAATAAGTTGTGCTAAAATAAAATGATATGAAATAAAATTATGACTGGAATAAATTTATAACTTATGATTTGAAATAAAATTTGAAATTAGCATTTTCTAGACGTATTCCCATTGAAACGATAGTTATAAAATAGATGTTGCCAATGGTCGGTAGCTAAGGTGATCGGTATGCGCTCTAGGAAATACCTCACAGAAGACATTCCTCGTGTTCATGGGCGCCTTATTAGGGTGAGAAGCGAGGGTGAGGCTTCTGATAGGTGGAGTGTCGTTGCAATCCAGGCAGGTAGGCGCCAACAATGCCGAGAGACTGTCAAGAGGAGAAAACCGTCGACACCGCGTTAACGACTTGCTGCCATGTAGGGCCGCGACGCCATTTCTCGCGCTAAGGTAAAAGCCTCTCGAGCTATCTTGAGAGAAAGATAGCTAGAGAACGAGGAAGGGGAACAGACGCGACGAGGACGCAAATAGAGGAAAGGAAAGAAAAGGGATCCTATGAAGCCCCCAGCCCCGGCATTCATTGCTTCGGTATGCAAAACGGGCGTTGTCGGTTTCGCGAAAGACAGAACTGTAGGTTCGCGCAAGAGATGCGAATGTGCTTAAATTTAACAGGCCGAGCAAAAACGAAAAAGAAGACTCCCTTGCAGTTTTACGGAAATTCCTTAAATCAGAATGATTGCATTTGAAAAAAATTAATATGTAAATTCTTCGAGAATGAGAAAATCTCGGTATCCGGAATAATATCTCTATTTCTCTATCCTTAAGTGTCTTGTTTTATATCCTCAATTGTTTATTAAATCCAAACCACGTATAAATGCCGAGGATTCACATATTAATATTTATTTCGGAATCTCACAAAATTCGCGTATATGAAATACGATTTCCCCATCGTATTAATCTCCATTATATACTGCGGGACACCCGACGCCAGTAAGAATACTCGGCGGACAAGTGCATCCTTCGAACATCGCTTACTCACGCAGGCGTTCGCAGCCGGTACTTGGAACTATTCCCCGACTGGGCCCAGTGTCTCCATAAGTCTTCGTTTACAAGACCACGGGATCGGTAGTAAGTATTAAACATCACCTTCGGTTGGCCAGCCGAGTTTCCGCGATTAGATATCAAAAAATACGGGGCGATGGTTATCTCCATTATCGGATCGGCCCTTACGTTTGCGGTATGTATTATACATAGCACGTGGAAGACACCATCTCGTGCATCGATATTGATAAATATTAGCATGGCGTGTGTGCTCGCAGTCGGTTATATATACATTTGTTGGGTCTGGTCCTGGGTTCGGGTATGTATTTGCCTAGCATGTCTGAATATGTAATCGCGACTCTCCCGCTTGCCTGATCTTGGTCCCCGGAAAGTCCGCCGGATGTTATTTCTCGTGCGTACGTTTATCAGCTAGTTATAATTCGTTTAGTCGCACCGTGCATGCAGTCATTCTGCTCCTTAAACACGTGAGCCTGTTGGGCCTCGATAGGAAAATTTAACCGACGTAAGAGGGGGTGAATGCTCTCGAGCTATCGCGTACACAAGCGAGATCGAGACTGTTTGTACTGCGATTTATCATTGTATCGGCAGTTGCGGACGCGAGGCTGCTAAAAGTTCTCCTACGAACGTCATAAATCGAGGGCTGTTCTACCCTCGCCGAGATATCCTACCGGCGTCCGTAAAGTTATCTTTGCATGATTTCACACAGTCTTCCACAATTCGCGTAACTTATAAAATTGATGAGGATTTTAGTGGAGTAAATTACAACAATTTCGAGCGACTTTTCCAGTTTACGATTTTTCAAATGAAATATACAAACATTAGTTTCTTCAAAGTGCCAGTATAATAATAAAATTCCAAATTTTATTCGACCACAGCTGGCCACATTTGTTAATTAACCGGCCAATGCAGAAAATTTATTGCGAAAAATATTACCTCAGCCAGGGTTTGAACCTAGACCTCCCTTACTCTCTAGGCGGGCGTCCCACCAATTCGACCACTGAGGCATGCAAATATATATAAAGTTTTCCACAAATACAAAAATTTTCCACAATCATTTCTAAGCAAATAAATATTTTTTAAATTAGTATTCCACGCAATGGTATAGTGTTACGCACTTTTGTTGTCTACAAGATTCATGAATAAAACTACGCTGCAACTTTATGATATAGCAGCTGGTTTGGAACAGAGGCAAATGGAAGCCGTTTTCCTAGAAGCTGGTGTCTCAGGCGCGAGTAATAAGCCGCTCCTACGGCTATCGGTTTCAATTTAATTAACGGCCGTCTGTACGCCGTAAGTCGCTAATTGCAAGGTACGAGGTGGCCAGAAGTGCCGCGTCGGAGACACGAAGGGCGGATCGTTGAAAAGGATCGCCGATCGATCTTTCCAACGCTCGCGACTCCTTTTTTCGAGGACGCACCTTTTACCGGTCTCTTCTTTACGACGACGTTCCACCGAAGAGTCTTTGAAAAGGACAACCTCGCTCGTTCCAGGGCGCTTTCAGATCCACCGTGGTCAATAATTGGAACCGAGGAGATAACAGTGATCGGCCGATGAATTACGCCAACACGCGAGAAATAAATACCGAATCGTTAATGTTGCCAAGAATAATAACGTGCAATTCTCTGAATAGAGAATTTTGAAAGGTACCAGCGAATGTACTCGACGCAATTGTCCTTCGTGTTGGAACTGTTTAAATACATTAATAGCATGTAGCAAAAACGGACTTCACACATTATGTAATTTAATTTATTTATATGTTTTCCAGAAATGTAAATTGGTAACAACATTTCTTGAAAAGTATAATTTGTATTATTTACTGTTTAATTAACTGTCATACTAATTATAAGTTTTATTAACGTTTGGTAATATCATCTACCAATATGCAGTAATAATAATGAAAACAAGTGTCTAGTTTCCTCCCCTTTCGAAGAAGTGAGAGACAAGAGAAATATGGGATTGTCTGCGGCTCGTAGTGATTTGAGTCATATTTGATACATTATTCTTCCCTCAACATCGCTGCTCCTTCTTTCTTTCCGTCCACATAAATTTATACATTAATACCGCGTGTGGTTCTGTTCGCCTTTACACTAACTGCGAGCGTATACACCGATCGTGCGTGCAACGCACGCTGTAATGCTAGTGCGAATGCTAAACGAATGGGAGGACGAGGGTAGAGGGAAGAGAGCCTCGTAAATTACGACGATACGAAGGCGCAGCCACGTAACCGAGAGCAAAGAAAGGGGGGAGAACGAAAAGGAAGAAGAGCTGATAGTAATGAACGAAGTAATGAATTTCGCTAAACGCCACTCCTCTATGCGAAGACCTCGTAAATGTAAGAGACTTATGCACGTGGCCGCAATCGCGCTGCTACTTCCGGCCGAACCCTCGCGTCAATGTCTTTTTATTCTGAATATGCTTATAATATGGTGCGTCAACCATCTATTAGTCCGTTCTGAATTCGATTTGAAATATTGTAATGCCATAAATTATGCAATCATTGCAAATACAAAAACCACGGGGTGCTAATCAAGATTGCCGATTCATGCACATTAATTAGTCGATCGATTACACGTTACGCGACAGATGTCGGTTCGATTGGTCGTCGTATCGTTTGGAAAGCCAGCTGCCACTTGCGCGTGCCTTCCGCTATAATAATCGAGATAAAGCTTATCGCGATGAAGGAAGAGCAAATGAGACGTTTGAGATTTACATGCCGGGATTGTAGCGTTATCGTAAGCTATATAAAAGCAAGTTTTTCAATAACAATAAAGTAAATAATTATTTAGTCAAAAAGGATAAAAATCTCTCTCTCTTCTTTTTCTATATAAAGTCAAAGATATGGTATAAATTTCAAAAATATATTTAACAAATATATTCCGTATATATTACTAAAATATTATTTTTTCACAATATTATGACGTTTTATATCTCAATTATAAGCTGATAGGTGTTAGACATTTTGTCGCCTGCAGAAACATACAATGCACTGCTTAACTGTATTAACTCTCCTAATTCTCCTAAAATCAATTCAGGGTAGAATTCTAAATGGCAAAGCTAATTTAAGGTGATTCGCCGTTAAACGAATGAGGTTATTGGGTAAGAATCGATGCCAATTAGATATAAAGCAAGAATAGTATAAGTTCCGAATTCCTTCGCCTTAATAATTACCAGCGTTATGGTTTATCGCAAATCAAACATTCAAGACGTACCGACAATATATCCCTACACATGCGCGCACGTACCGATGCACGTGCTAATTTTCGAATTATCGGAAAATTTAATAATCCAATAAATTATACAACTACATTGGTATTGTAAATTTAGTTGTAGAAATCTCATAAACGACGAGACTCTCTTTCGAGAGGCCGCTGCTTCTTACCTCGTCATTCGCCATGTTCTCCAGCCTTCGACGTTTTATACTTATTGACCACCTGCAGGTATACGTTCGGAAATTGATATACCACTGCGTCGAGAATACCATAAACCATAAAATCGTTGCGATAACAAAACGCGTTGCATAACGACACTTTTGCATGACGAAATAAAATCTGTCACGTCATTATCTCAACGTGATTGCGTTGAATGTTATTCAACAGTTGGTAGGAACATAATAATGCGCTTTGTGCTACATGCATCAGAGAAAAATCATACTTTTAACTCGTTATGTGTTTCGTCGTCCGTAAACGTCACCAATAGATTTAAAGCAGTAAAAGGATCAATTGATGTGTTCGACGAGAATTTTCTAGAGATTGCAGGCGATCTATGCCCATTTCTACCAATGCAGATTAATTGAATCCCTGTTTAACTAAGTTTTTATTTTTTTCCCATTTCCCATTTTCCTGAAGCATTGGAAAAAGATAAAAAGTAAGTTGAATCGAGATCAAAGTTAATCTGCATTGGTAGAAATGGGCATTAGAGCGGCAGAAATACAATCAGTTTACTGAATTTAAACCCGATCGATTAATTTCTAAATACCGCAATGCTTGCGTAATTGTTCAACTTAAGAAAATCCTGTATTTCTTTCGTAGCACTTTTATTAGTAACATCATTGAATAGCACAATCTCAGCCATCATAAAGTATATCCTTAATAGTTCTAGTAGCTGCAGGACAGCTTGCATAAGTCATTAAAATCCAAACTCTCTTTACTACGCGTCTGATTCTAATCACGCTCGATTCACACCACACCAGACGGTTTGTTGATACAAAACTGTTATATTACGTAAGTTTAAAGCCTAATATTTAATGTCAGCTGCGCGGCATCAAAACGACATCCCTGGTACTGTTCGTATCGCCTGCGCGACACGGGTTGTACGAGTGCCAGCAGTCCCCGAGGTGAAAGACTAACGATAAATCGGCGATCTCTGCCAACGGGTTGTTGGATACGCGTTTCAGTTGTCGACGCAATGGCAAGTCGACTCGAATTTAGGACGGCCGCGCGAAACCTACATTAGGCGCTATTTATCGCGACAGACATATCGCCGATGAGAACGGCCGCGTCGTAATTCCTCGCCGATCGCCGCGTGAACGCGCGGCGTTCACGCAACGCGGGTGGGTGTAGCTGCGCCAGGAAAATGCCAGTGAAAGTCTATCCAGACGATTGCTCCTACGACGATTCTCGTCCCACGTGTCGCGCCGCGCCGGGACGACAATCGCTTCCTGATGAAGCGAACGGACCATTCGATGCCCCGCGCGCGGGCGGCGCTCGTCGTTACTCAGCTCCGCGCAGTCGTAACAATATATAATAGTTATCGTAATAATGCCGTAATACCGTGTGCCCGCTATTTTATGCTCTACTATATCACCGGCTATAGCTATCTAGCGTAATGGTGGACTTTATACCCCTCGCGATCGCGTTCAATGATCGTTCTGCGAGGCATATCGCGCTGCAACGTTGCGACGTTGCGACCGGTATCATTCAGGAGCGCCGTATCAACGTAATGGCACGGCGACGTAATTACGACACGTTAAGATTGCAATAATTCAGATGCGAAAAATGTACTTGCGAACAGCAAATAGAACGGTGCGTATATTAACCACTTCTTTCTTTCCCGTTAATCTACTGAGATCACAGCTTACAGTAACTTGAAGCTGGTCAAAGAAGTGCCGGAGACTAATATTTCACTATCAATTTCCATTTCGTCACCTTTATGATGACGTATGTGCCGGTAGATGGCCAGTTTGGAAACCTTGCTGAACGTTCTTTTCTAATCGTACTATTATTTTATTCGTATACACTTTACCTATTAAGTATCGACAAAAACCAAGTGACTGCCTTTGGTAAACGATTGCCTCAGTTACTTGGGCTAGTACAGCTTCAGTTAAAGCTAACTACATATACTCTCTAAAAGTCAATCAGTGGATTATCGCTGAAAACAGTGAATACTCACTGATTCACAGTTATAAGTATACCACTGCGATTTTCAGTAGTATACTTATAACATGGTGTAAGAGTCGTAGGGTAATATCACATTTTCTAAATATCTAAATATCTTTTCTTCAACTATCTAAACTGTTGTTCTGTAACTATCTATATGCGGCGTTAGAACCAAAACAAAATATAACATGGTGGCGCACTGAATTATTTTGCCGTGTCCAATCGGCTCGACGCTGTCGCAAATTTCGAGTTGCTTCTGAGGAGAATCAGTAATCTCGCAGGCATTCGTAACTGCACGCGCGCGATAGGTCGCGAACTATAAATAGTCGGCTGGGTAGTAGGTGCAACAAAGGGATGCCAGGAAGCCGGAGAGCCGTGCCCATGCAAGACCGGTCGCGAGTTTTCGCGTGTGCGCGCAGCGTGTTGCACGCGCGCGCGCTGCTCACGCCCGCGATTATCTTCCGCGCGCGGAGCCCGGCGCGCGGAGGCTCGCGCGCTTCCAGGCAGCTGCCTGGGTGCCTCGTGGGCAGGCAGTCAAGGTGGGCAGGGTCAGGAATTCCTAGGCGTGCGAGTGTCTGGCACACATCGCCGTGCATCACTTGCAGCCCGGAAACCCGGCAAGAGGTTCTCTCGAGGCCGTTCGCCGAGACTCGCAAGGACGTTGCCGCCCGTCGAAGAGGATATTCTTGCGAAGCGGCGTATATCCGTCTAGTATCTCGCCGTGATTAGCGGTTATCCTAGCGTTAGTGTTTGTGCAGAGACTCGGCTTCCTCGTCTACCGCGTCGCTCCGCAATGGATCAATGATTGTTGATACGCTGTCAAAGCACGATTGAAAATTCTATTCTCTATCGTCCTTAATTGCAGCTCAGTTGTTGCGTTAAATACAACTTGGTTTCGTAAAAATGCCCTTTTTCCATCGTCTTTTCTTTCCGAAGCGTTCCCTCGAATGCCGCGTGCGCACGTTGGCAATAAATACTCGCAGGTAACATAATTCTTTGGAAGAACACAGTGCGTCAAGCTAGATTGGTATCGGAGTCGCGTTATCGCTCGGCGCGGCTTTACAGTAAATATTTTACTCGTGTATCTAAAAGGACCCGACAACTCTTCCGCCGGTCCGGTTGTGTGGTACCTTAAAATATCTCCGCTGGACGAAATATATTTTACATGTTAGTTGTTAAATCCGGAGGGAAGAGAAATTTCTAAAAGATTCGAGAAGACATAAAATAATTTTCCCTCGAAACGGCCTTAAAGTTAAGAAAATTAACCGGGACCGGTGCTCTTTAGAGATAAACACTTGTCATTTAAGTAGTTATACCGGTATAAATGTATTTTAACTCGCCTACTATCTTACCGTTGAAACGAACGTCGATTTCATCGGTCTTGTTTACATCTTAGAGCTTGAATAACGTGACAATATCTTTAATCAAGACAAACAGGCTTAAACTTGAAATAAGAATAAGAGAAACCAAACGAGAGCGCCTTTAGATCCGAGCAAGTTGTCGATAGCCCAATAATTGTAATATAAAATGTGAATTCATGTAATAAAAGAAACATATTCGTGAAAAGTAACACATAATATCGTCCTTGCGATAGGAATAAAGCCACGTAGAATTCAATTTCCTTTTCCGATTTAGGAAGCAGTCGAGAAACATTTAAAGAATCCCTTTCGAGAGAGGGATTCGTACTGCGAATTGTCTGAGGAAGCGTTAAACAGATATACACGTAATCGTCGGACGCTGGGATTAATCGCGTATCGAGAGCTCGAGCGGTAGCCGAATGTCTCCGTGGTGGAATTTCTGGGGAGCCGTTTGTAACCGGGCGAATCGGCGGGATAGCAAAGGGCTGCCCTTGACTCGGCGAAAGAGGGAACCGCCGTTCAACGGCATGTTTTTCCAAGGTACGCCGAGCCGCGGTCACAAAAGCCGACGTCAGTTCCGCCGATAGAGAGATTCCATTGGGCCCTTTCGCCGGCTTGGCTCCCGCTGCCGGCTGCCGGTTGCAATATCGACGAACGACGATCTACCCAATTAGTAACCATCGCGAGTACCCATTAGCTCCGAACCAACTATCGGCCAATCTGCTGCCGGTTCCAGGCACATTTCACTGCCGTGCATTCGTCAGAGAAAGCGCACTTTGCTGCACTATGCTATACTACTGAATAACGTAATACTTGAATTTTTCCTTAATCTTTAATATTATCTACTAGATCCCGACCTATTTGTACAAATCACATAAAATAATTGAGATCCGATAATTCTGTATTTTGAATGTAATTTATGTAAATGCTTTGTAGTAACTTAGAAAAGCTATTGTAACATACTCTCTAAAAGTCGATCAGTGGATTATCACCGATTGACTTCTACAGAGTACGGCATAAGAAATCATCGTTAGTAATAGTTATTTTTATGTTAATAGGACGAACGTGTTAACTAATAGTCTTAAAACAATAATAAAATAATATACTTAAGAATAATTAAAGAACGCCGCTGTATACAAATCTCGATATTGTGACACAGTTTTAACGTGCACATTTTACGTAAAACGTTTCTTTCTTTCCGCTTAACAATGTGTTCCACTTAGCAAGTTTAAATTGTTTGAGAAAAAAAAACTTTCAATTTTGCACGGAGAGGCGTCACGGCTTAGCAATCACTGTGCACGCAGCTTAATTCCCGATCGGCATGACAGAAGAGCGCTTTCCAACGCAGTCTCTTTTCGCATCCATTGGCCTCTTACCTCGCCAGATTGTTGACCGTGATTGCAATTAGTAGCCCGGCGGGGGCCCTCTGTGCCTCGGAAAGCCTCCAGCCTCCCGGTCCCTTCTATCCTTCGGCAACTAATAGCGCAACGAGCGGCAGCGTTCTTTCTGCAGCCCTCACCGCCCCCGAGCACGTCAAGCGGGGCTACGCACGAGCACGAAGAGAGTCGAAGGAGTCAATGACGATGACCGTAATAGACATTCGCTAAGGGGAGAAACAGCCGATCGGCCGGGAGACATCGGAGAGATACCGAATCTATTTCGCGTAATTACTTGGACAGACGCCGACCTCGCGGAGAGCTTTAAGATCGTTTCGCGTAATATTCCCTAGATTGATGGACCTGAGATCTTATATAACAAGCAATATTGCGCTTGAGAATAATCTCGCTTCCTTCCATTTCTTATTGTAACTGTAATTTATTGCACAATTAAGATTCAGTATTTTTTACACGCGCGAGCACCTTCATCTTATTAATATCTGATTTCTGATATTTTATTGTTTATGAGAAATGAAATGTTATGTATCACAGTAATATGATCGCCGCTTGAAAGTTCTTCACAAATCTAGCTCGTATAAATTCGTATATTCATTTATATCAGTGATGTGCCGATTGGGAAATCTCGATACCAGACTATCTACAAAACTATTACCCGCTCCACGATTAACGTAATGACGTACAGACAGCTCGTGGAAGAAGAGGAGGATCGACGAATACTTCGAATCCTCGACGACGTCGCCAGCCGTTGGAGAACGCGGCGCGAGATCATCCACGCGCGATACCGTATGTGCTTACGGATTAATTAAAAATGCAATAGGCGGTGGATCCACGCGGTCCACGGCAGCAGATGCGGACGGTAAGATAATAAATAGCCGGAATACCTCGAGTCGAAATTGCGAATGAAGATCTAGAATGGAGATCGACGAAGCGAGCGCGCGAGCGGGGCGCGCGCTCGCCGAACGATCGGCTCGCTCCTCGAGAAATCGATTCGCCCTCGATACACACGCTCCCGATGGCTCTACCGCATACCGTCCGATGAAATATCGGAACGGCCTTTTATATGCAATGCTCCATGGTAGTTAACCTCCGCCAGTCGGTCGGCCGTGCGCGCGCTCGCACTCGCATGCGTGTCCCCCACGACACGCATCGTCGCCGCGCGCACACGCGCGCGCTCGCGCGCGTAGGCAACGGTGGTAACGAACAATCAGCGATGCCCGTTACAACCGTGATTTTATGTTCCAATTTGCAAACGCGACGTTAAAAGCTCGCTGGATGTTGGCAACCACCGCTGCCGTCGTCGTCGTCATCGCCGTTGTCGTTGTCATCGTTGTCGTCGCCGCTGATTGCCGATCTTGCCCTCGGATACCAGTCACAACGAGAGATCGCAGTAGACCAATCGAGAGTGACCACATCTCGTAACATTTATCATGAAAATAATATTGCGCTATCTGCGGCCTTACAAGCGCGGATGATACGTAGAACATTGCATGTCACATTCGGAATAACAAATGCCATGTGTTATTTTTAGTAATTTACTTTTCGTCGATTTCTCAAAATATGGAAAATTCTCGAAAGACAGAGATAAATAAAATCTAATAGTTCTCGTATTAACTTTCATGGGAATAGATAAATAAATTTTATTATAATTGCCACTGCTGTTCAGAGTTTTTGTTAATTTAATCGATATGTTTTGAGAGAGTACTATAATAGTTATAAAAAATGTCCAATTTTGTTAAATACGAATATATATATTTTGTTACTGCGGAATTTTTTTAATCATTCGTAATTTATGTAAACAGAGACTTACACGTATTGTAAACTTACAATAATGTGTAACGCTAATTTACATAAAAGAAGTACGTATTTCACCAGCGTTGTTTAACTTTAAGCTTAGCTCAATACGTTCTTTGTCCCTTTCCAACTGTTACTTTCGAAAGAGACAAACATAAATTACACTAAGATTAAAGTTAAGCGACGTTTAGTGAAACCGGGCCTTAGGAGTCACAAGGGGTTAATCGCCGTTCTAATCACCACGTGTACTATTAAGGATTACGCCGTTAAGATGAGAGTTCGCTTTCGTAACGTCCAAGTTACCCGCGAATTGAAAGTCGTTCCCGCGTAATTAATGGATGATATACTATCGATCGTTGCTGGTTACGCACGACTTCGATCCGTGGCGATATCGCGGAACGATCTTAAAGCTCTCCGGCGGGCGGAAAGATGAGCTTTCGCGACGGAGATATGTAGGAAGAGACTGCGGTTAGACGCACCCCATTAAGGCGTATAATTTACATATACCATAAACATCAGGATCGAACAATAAACGTAAATAATTACCTATATTCTTAAACTGTCGTAATAAATTCCGCGCATCCATCGTTGCGCCGCTCATTCCGCTCGTTGTTGGTTTCGTCCCTCGCCTTCCATCGCGTACTCATCGAATCCTATAAAGAATTCTTTTCTCACTCACACCTCTAATACGCTTATATGTTTTCTCTCCTTTTTCTTTCTTCTGTTTCTATTCCCCTTTCCTTTTCTCGCTTCGGTAAATTACATTTTTACGATGTCCGATCGCGTGCCGATTACGCAGCGAGTTATCGGACCGCCTAATGCGGCGCTTGTGCACGATGATTCGTGAACGAATTTCTCCGAAATGGATCGGGCGTAATTCAGCGATCGAGAATAACTCGGTAAGAAATAGGTTTTATAAAGGCTCTGTACGAACAAGACAAATAAATTGAACTTAAAGATCGGGGCATTAAGAGCCAACAGAGATGTTCGGTGATCATATAGTGCATATATGGTAAAATAGGTTTTAGTTTCCATATATTTTCTTCATTCTTGTATGCATGAAAGTAATATAATATAAATACATACGCACACACGCAAGTAGTAAATATATTTGTTTCCTGCGAATATATTTTTTAAACCTTATATATAACGCTAATTTTTTCATGATTGCATGGTAAAGAGACAGTTTATTTTACTCAGTGTATCAAAAGAAGTCCCTTTTATCTGATATTCTCTATCTGATATTATGTCACGTTCTGGAGTACAACAGTGAGAATCTCGGAATTCGGGAAAGAAACTGGAAATGCGCTGTGCGCGCGACGTAATCTCGCGCGTGGCCCATCTAGATTAAAGGTTCAGAATTGACCTCCGACTGATAAAATCTTGAATTTACTACGTCAGTGATGTTTCAAACAAAGTATGTACCACCGATGGTATAAAAGCAACAATAATTTATTCGGTTGGAAGAAGTAATGTTTTAATTAAGTGATATTAGAAAATATCACAAAATTTTGTCTACACACATTTACAACATATTTTTGCTTTTACATAATCACGTGTAAAGTAGCGAATGTAACTATCGAAACTTTTTCCCGCGACAACCGTCAGATATAAAGTCACGAAATTGCAAACTTGCTATCGAGGCGGCGGTCAGCATGTGCCTCGCTTCCGAATTGTTTCGGAAACTAATTCCTACGCGCGGAACAAGGAGTACCATCATGGTCAATACCGTCGTATCCAGAACCTTCCTGGAAATGAGATTAGTTCAGATGTTCGTTACATCCTCCACCTCGTTACTGCGACACTCGTGGAACTCACCCGGGGATTTCGCCCCGACATGGGGGAGATTCCCGATTATTTTTTCCATTGGAAAGAGTCGCGCACGCCGCAGCGCAGCGATGGAGTTTAAATTACTACGAATTCGTTACTATAACTTTGCTGCAATGAAATTTGCGCATTTGTCTGTGAGTAAAATTTAAAAATTAAAAAAATTACTGCAGCCTCACATACGCGGATGACACGTAGAATATTTTATGCCACCGTTCGGAATAACAAATGCCACGTGTCATTTTTAATAATTCACTTTTCCTCGATTTCTCAAAATATGGAAAATTCTCGAAAGACAAAGATAAATAAAATCTAATAATTCTCGTATTAACTTTCATGCAAATAGGTAAATAAATTTTCTTCTTCATTAAATGTATCATGATTTGTGAGTGAAATATAGCAGAAAATTAAATTTAAACTCGTCATTAAAATAAGACGTAGTGCAAGTTG
This sequence comes from Vollenhovia emeryi, assembly GCF_000949405.1. NCBI lineage: Eukaryota > Metazoa > Arthropoda > Insecta > Hymenoptera > Formicidae > Vollenhovia > Vollenhovia emeryi. Next base: position 2,627,183 of record NW_011967241.1, on the reverse strand, counting down.
AATATTGCGCAAAAGAACTATGGAGAATATAGCGCAACGACGTAGCAGAATCTTGATAAATATGGGCGATTAATAGCAATACATTTTACATAAATGTGACGAAATATCGCTCCAGTTAACGGGTGTCACATGCAAATGGTAAATACAGAATGAATACCATCACTGGACGCGATCGTTCATTTGTGCAATGCTCACGTTTTGCATTCTTGTATGCATGTGTGCGATATATACATATAGTGAATGCCTGCTCGTCGTAACGCGTCGCGCGGTATCGCGTCGTTTAATTACTGTTCCGATTAACAGCGAGCCTGATTTTTGCTCGCGCGCGATAAATCGAAGGCACGACGATACAACTCGCGTTATCGCTCGTCTCGCGCGCACATTTCGTCTCTTCGGAACTGGTTCGGCGTGGCGTGGACGTAACCGACTTGGCGCATCCTACGGTGTATATAAACCAACTGCTAAACTAGTTCCGGCCGCGAGAGCCGAAGGGTCCGCGGTGTAATCAAACTCTTGAATCGGGAAATCTGCATAAACCACGAGATCGGATTTCTCCCGGTCGAAATCGCACCGGCGGGAAATGCACGTCCCGTCCTGAAGTGTAAGGGCGTGCGGATGACAGACTTCGAACAATCCGATAATTACTGGTGTCCGAAAGTTTGCTGTTGTAATTACGCGGGATGCCGCTGTGAAAAATCCCCGATGTAATGCCGTGTCTTACTCAGCCCGACGTTCAGTTTATCATACGATAGATTTATGGGGTGTAAAGTTAATATTACTGCAAGTGTTCTAATATGATTGTCTCCGCCAATGTATCTAAAAATGTGCTGTCTTCGTGAAGATTCACACGGAAAAAATGCTGATAAATTAAAAAACGTGACGTTGAATCAAATATTAACGTCAAGAGGCAACACTAACATAAGTAATTCACTCAATTGTCTTTGTTATGGATTTGAATTTTAAGCACTGAACTAAATATCCAGATTATTAACGCTGATATCTGATGTTTTTTATTCATTATTACTGATGTTGTTTCGACGAGTTTATTTCAATTACACTGAGCTTGTTAATACATTGTTTTTCGTATATACGTTTCATAAATAGTGATGTGACGTGCTACACGACTTACATTTGACTTTTTATTACGTATTTTCTCTCTCTATAATTTTACTTTATTATTTTAGAAAACCTTTTTCTAATCTAGGAGACTCTTACAAGATAAATATGATAGTGTTCCATTTTATTCTGCCAATACATATTTTATGCTGCACATTGTATTGATTCACCCAGATTCTATGATTAAAATGTCCGTTGTTTTCGCCCCGCAAACGCAAATAAACTTTTACCGTATTTGTTCATAGGTAATTTGCAGCGGCTGTCGTCGGACGACGGGTTCGTATTTCTGTCGCATTGTTATTTGAAAAAAAAAAGTTCAAGCTCGAGATTCACGACGACGGCCCGATTGCTCGCGCGATTTATCTGCGGTACCTAGGTACGCTCGATCATGCCCGGCCATTAATCGATTAATCAATTAAGCGGTCGATTAATTATCGAAGCGAGCACCGGCGCGGAGGGATAGAGGACGTAAGACACCGGTAATTAAATCGTCGCGTCGGGCCCAATCGTACGCGCTCGATAGACGAGAGAAGAGCAACGTCCACAAATGATTTTGTCGTAACGACGTGGGATATCCTGGACCGGCCTCTGCCTGGCTAATTAAGTCTTAGTCGTATTCGCCTGCTTCTTTTGCTCGTTGACGACCGTTCCGTGAAGCAACCGGCTCGGGACGCCACCACCTTCAAGGTTGACTCACACGGGGCGACGCCGGGGCACGTTCGCGAGATTCGTTGAGAAACATTATTAAAAAGCCGTAAATCTTGCCGCTGCTTTATCGGGACGCCATGCGTGTCCCGTCTTAATTGCGCTCCGCCGTGCGACCCCTTCTTTTACGCTGACCCCCGGCCTCTCCTTTTGGGACTTGCTGAAATATCTCGCTGGAAACTCGATGTCTTATCGACGGTATACAAGGTAGACTCCGTAAATTGAACGAGGTGAGACGAGTACGAAGGAAAGGGGTTGAATAAGTTTCGTGAATTAACGAAACGTCCGTCTTTTATCGTGTCTTTTGTACCTAATGTTGCGATAAAGCGTTAAACAAGTAATTTTTCGTGCTTCTCGATCACTCGCGTGCAATTAATTTCATAATAGAATAGATTTCTGTTTCTCACAGTTAAATAGAGAAAATGCCGTCTTTGCCGGCAGGGTTAGATCTTGGTAGTCAAGTGATAACATTTCTTTCATTGTACTTATTAAGTGTAATCTTGTTTCATTTTACTTAGTTTATTATTGTACACATTGTGATTTTTTATTAATTTATTTTGTATCTGTGATAAGCCTGTAATCCCGATTATCGGCCTGTTCCTTTTAGAACGTGCTTGAAAAGGGCCTAAACCCTTGGTCGAAACGTCGCACGGTATTTTATTTTATTCTTTTAAACACTCGCCAATTAAGGTCGGCTAAGACTTATTTATTGATAACATTTCTGTGTGATAACATTTCTCTCGTATTTTTTCCTACTCGCCAAGTTGTCTCAATCTCGAAACGCAGCTCGTCGTTGGAATCCACGTATTTAAATCGCCGCAACGAGAACGTATCGCGAAAAATATCATTTCAGCCAGGATTCGAATCTTTTCTCCAATCCGTGACGACGTGTGTTCTCCCAATTCAATCACCGAAGCAAACTTCTGTCTGTAGTTATATACTTAAGAATTCTGTTATTATACTTTTATTTTTTCTTCATTCTATCTAATTGCGAGCTATTCCTGAAGGAGCTTTCCTTCGGTAAATAATAACAGCTGTTATTATTTTTCTATGTATCGCTGAGAACCTCTGCGTGAGCCAAGTAAGACGATGACGGGAGAATTAGCGATCGTCCTCGTCGACGCAGCCTGGCGTCTCGTGTGCGGCGGCGTCGGTTATCGCGATAAGTGTGACGTGGGCGATAGCGCGAAAGAGCGTCGAAAAATCCATGTGTGTACACGGGGCCGTGCATGAGCGGGCGTGGGAACCGCAAATAGGGGCCTTATCGTGCCGACGTAAGAGTGATAACGATTTTTTGCCGCTGGCAGCTCCTGAAGGGAATCGCGCGAAACATCTAGTCGACCAGTCTGCGGGTCGCGATGGAATTTTGTGTTTCCCCTTCCCCATAGATTGTAAGAATGATGGAGCGTACCCGTGGCGGAGCTTTCGTAACCGGCGGCAGAGATCTATCGCATCGTAAATCGACAACGCGACGTCGTTGTTACCGACTTTTTTTCTACCGATACCGTCGTTATTTGCTGATTTCGGCGCGCGATACTTCGAACAGAGAGGAGTTCATGCATGAAGAGCATTGTCCTGTTCCTTTCACCGCGTGCTCCTACCCCCCTCATGGGAAAGTACACAAATTCGAAAGTGTAATGCGGCTGGATACACTGGCCGCGCGATTACGCGTGCGTGTACGTATTTCTCATCGACGGGATCGACGTACCGTTTCCGTGGGACATTCGTCCCCGAAATAGCGTTCCCGTACGAGCCTTGGATGGAAAGAAAACACCACGAAGTTAAAGATTTTAATTAAAAAAAAGTGGGGATACTTAAAAAATCGCGTATCGACAGTGCTGTATACGGCAACCCGAACCTGCGCGCGGTTTAAAGTCGAAAAACAGACACGAGGATCTTATCTGTATACTGTTATTGCAACAAATATTACCACATGTCTCAGTGGTCGAATTGGTGAGACGCCCGCCTAGAGAGTAAGGGAGGTTCCAGGTTCAAACCCTGGCTGAGGTAATATTTTTCGCAATAAATTTTCTGCATTAACCGGTTAATTAACAAATGTGGCCAGCTGTGGGCCAATGAGATTTGGAATTAAAAAAAAAGTGGATTAATTTGTCGATTAATTCTTTCTGCAATGAAATCTTCTGCGCCTAATACGTGTTTCGATGCACCCTTGATTCCCCTTGGAAGTAGCTACAGGTAGAGAACGTTCTGTACGTGTGTATGGGATACCGTTATACATTTTCTGAAACTCCGCTAATAGACGCTGCGTGCCTCGCTATCGTAATTATCGGGTTGCCGCATATATGAATCGTCGATTTTAGTTCGCACACACCCATCCTTGTCAAACCCTGTAATTTCATCGGAATTAATCGCGCAATCTTCTCAGATCTTTAATAGAAGCAATCACGTTGCATTTATACGTGTACGAACGGTAGTCCTTGTGGCCAGTTCTCCGCCCGTGCACGGGAGTCCTAGCGTGCGCGTCAGAAATGAGCGGCGCTCTCTCGGATGCTGCGCATTCGGCGCATCCGTGCAGCGGCGCACCGCGACCCGACGGATCGCTCTGTAATTTATAAAAAAGCGCGAAAACGGTCTCCACCATCTGGCGTCTGCGACTTGGCTCGCGTCCCTGAGAGCGCAACCGCTCTCGGTCGCCTCCTCGGCCTCGTGGAGCGACCGTAAAGAGAGGACTCGCTCGCCTCGAGGCCGCGGGGCCTGTGATGAATTTCTCGCGAAATGCCTGACATTAAGCTACGACCAAGTTCAGCGCCCAGGGCGCGTGCCGTGTGGCACGTATATTTGTAATTCTAATGGAGAGAACGCGCTCGTGTGGCGGGACCCGTTCGGCTCTCTCTCTTCCTCTCTCTCTCTCTGCTTTTTCTTCGGCATGTAATAGTCGAGCAGGAATTTGGGGCCCAGGGCTGCGGTCCTCCTGGAAAAGGTGGGCCCTCCGAGAGAGGCGCGGTGCGCTCCGAGATCGTCCATGACGTACACACCCACCCTTTAGCCCGGGATCCGCTTTTAAAGCGAGGGTTCGAAGCCGCTCATCAGCTGCACCGGATCTATGTCGGCGAGTCAATCCACGCTGTGGTCTACATCGTGTAATGCAACATTATACGGATCATGTCCCGCACATCATAAATATTACGCAGGATTACGCGTTATAATAACGCGTGATTTAGTAGTGCACCGGCTGGCGCACGGCGCGTCAATCATTATTGTGATTAGGACGAGAGATCGGAATTAACTACGTACTTCGTCAGTCAAGTGTAAAGAATGTCCCAAAAGAAGATGTTTGCGGTATTGACGTTTTTATGAGAACAAAAAGTAGTACATTAAAGCTTATATTAGTCATTAATAATGCGAACATGCGATAATATGAAAAATGCAGGAGGAAAGTTCTAAAAGTTTGGCCTCTTCTTCGAGAATCTTTGGAATATCAAAGCCATTGCATCACTCGCTTCTTAACGATCGCTCGGCTGATTTTTTACAACGACGAAAAATGACGTTAGACTTGTAGAAGATGTCGGAGTAAATGGTCTCAAATATGATCGGGATGCCGAGTGAAGCTGTCGTTCGTATCGCGTTCCACGACGTTCCTCGGCATGAACGGCGCCGCGGAATCACTTGGAACTCGGGCGAATGCCTAGCGTAATTGAGCATGTAATTAAAAAAGGGCGCGATAATGGCGGCGCAGCAGAAGTCGCACAAAGCGATCGAGCACGCTATTAAATCCTGGTAATTGAATCGACCACGAGGGAAACGATTTCCACTCGGTCCACAGTCTCGCGAGGCGAAAGACATTCTCGATCTCTTCTCTCGGCGCGGCTTCAATTTCGACGCGAAAGGTCTCGCTGTTTAAGCCGTCGATAAATAAAAGGTTATTGCGCCCCATTCAGCACGGGCGGCGGATCCCGCGGGGTCCCACGTAAGTGGGACAGCTTTACGCAAGTTTTTATATCCCGGGCATTGTCACGGGCCCCATACCATCTCGCGCGGGGCCCTACCTGCCAGCATCGCCATTCCATGGATCTTCCTTTAGGCCGACCATTGATATACGCCGACCGTAAAAGCACGCTGCCGCCCGATAATTCGCGGAGAGAAAGAGAGAGAGAGAGAGGGGGGGGGAGAGAACAGGCGGAGGCAGAAAAGGGCGAGAAAAGGGCGAGGAGGACGAGCGGTGTAGGGTCGCCGTCGACGATGGCGGCGACGACATAAATAAGGGTCGTTGGTACGTGCGCGAATATAACTGTTCCCGAAGTGTGTACATACCGTCATATACCCCGCTTACCGTTGCCTTGTCTTTCCCGTCGCCCGGTGAGAACCGCCGGAGGCATCTTCTTCGGCACGCCCGAAGATAATGGGGACGCGCCCGTGGTGTGCGCGATACGCGAGAGCGCGGCGTTAAATTCTTTCCGCGTGTGAGTCGCGCTTCCGAAATCATTACGGTAAAGCGCGATTATATACGACCGTGAAAGAGATTACTTTGTTACGCCGTGACGTCATAATCTGATAATTATCGGGCAAAGCATGAGGACGTTGCTTCGATTTAGCGTTTTCTAGGTCGTGGATTTGGATTTGCGATATTTGGTCAGCTTATCAAATCAAAAGAACTGGTCGCTGTTTCACGAACGGCAGAACATGACTGCAGTTCTTTTGGTTTACCATACGGAATTATTGACACAATTATCACTTGAAAAGGACCAAAAACCATGATCAAAACGTTGTGAGTTTTAACATAAAAATTTGCTAGACATGGTCAAGTAATATTCTGAATTTTTTAATTACTTCTGGCGACTAAGATTTCCTCTAGTTAAGAAGGTCTTAGAATGCTTGCTAAAATGGAAGTAATTATTGTCTTTACTTTGCAGAGAAATAGCAAATTGAACCTATTATAAAATTACGTTTGAAAAATGTTGCACTAAACAGAGTGTGTATTATATTGTATGATATAAACGTTGCATTACCATATGAATAATAACACAAACAACGAAGACTCCGTGGAAACAAGTGCCCCTAGTAGCACAGGTTCATTGGTTAAACATTGGTCCAATGCAACCAAATATTGGGTCAACGTTTAACCAATGTTTGGTCAATGCACTGTGCTACTAGGAGCGTCCGTAATTAACATATAACGTCTCGCGTTCGTTAGAATTCATTAATATATCTCGCGCATGCCTTGTAGAACGGGTTAACGCGATAATTTACTGAATCTTCGGTGACAGGAGCGTTCGGTAGGCCCGATGAGAAATTAGAAGATTATTAATTGGATGCGCTCATACCGAGAGCCGCTCACTGGGAGCTGTAACGGGGAGCCGAAATAATCGTGAGGAGCAGTGGGATAACGAACGTCAAGTCGGATTATCGTATTCCATAGGTTTCCGTCAGTGCGGCTTGTTATCTCGCCGACGATCTCCAGAATCTTATATGAATTCTTTCCTCCACGAGTTTCTCCCACGAGCGCAGGCCCTCGGCCGCGAAGCCGCGAGAGCCATCGGGATCCGCGGGTGGCAATGCCGTCGGCCGCCTCTCTGTATTCCTCTTGAATAAATTACACGTTAATGAGAGGCAACGCGTTACCGATCGTAAAGGCCCGGGCTGGATAGCGCGTTAGCGCGTTACGATCGCGGGGAATCTCGCGTGGGATACTCGTGAAATTCCACGGCGCGAACGTTGCCAAAAGCGCCGTTTCTCGAACCGTTAGTCGAGTTAGCATCCGTCGTTTTAAATTACAATTGGACGGCTCTCAAGCTGGTTTGCCCATCAGAAGTACCGCCGCGCCGATCGTCTATCTATACGACTCCACTTTACAAGTCTCCAACGATTAAGTATTTACAGTCAGAAATTTTGAGGCAATCATAAACGAGAAGGAATGGATCTTCGTAATCATGAGAATTAACATAATTTTCAATCTGTTATTAAGAATTTCATTTTGAGTCTATTATTTAAATTGACACGGAGTTGCCATCTTCCGGTCATGTTTGAAACCTGGTCTACCTGCATGACGCTGGTAGTCATCGACAAGAAATATCGTTGAAGACTGTTCGGCCAGAGATGTATTTTCATATTCAGTTAGTTTTTGAATTCAGTAAATCTAAAGGCCTAAGTAATTAACTGTGGTTGGTTAAATTATTATTATTAAAATGAGATGAATTAACGCCGAAAAAGAATATAAAATCTGGGCATATCAAGTATAGATTTTAAACATATGGTATTGAAGTTAGAATAATTATGATAATTGCTTTATAAAAATAAGGAATGTGATTGCTGAGAGCATTAATTGAATATGAAGGAAATAAAGTTGTAAGATGTATGTACCTACTTCTAAAGATATTGGAAAATATAATTTCTGGTTGTAAAAGAATAATTTCAGATATTTATTGTATCACCTATAACATGTTAAATATGAAAGCATCAACAGTAATTGTTTAATTTTTTACTTTTATCGGTGATATCACAGAGCATCCTTTACCTGTATAGAAACGGTCTTTAGTTCAAGCACACCCGTTAGATGTCGCCAAAGTATTTATTTTTCGATTATTATTTATTTTCCGCGTTTCACCTTTTTGTTAATACTAGAACAACACAAGCGCGCGCGAAGCGCGCGCCATTGTTCTTCCACATTATATTAGAACATTAAAATATTATATTGCGCACGCCAATTAACATTATTCTCTTCTTTTTAGTTTTTTCGCGTTGCTTTCGCGGTGTGTTGCTTTCGCGGCGTGTTGCTTTCGCGGCGTTGCTCATCTCGCTTTTATAGTTTACTAGAAATGACAAAACGCGCGCTC
>NW_011967241.1:2590618-2617788 GCF_000949405.1 Vollenhovia emeryi | reverse complement strand
AGGTTATGTTTCTTTACAAACCTCCAAAAACTGTATGCGACTCTGTCGGTAAATCAAACCACTCCAGCATCCCCTTAAAATATTATATTGCGCACGCCAATTAACATTATTCTCTTCTTTTTAGTTTTCTATCATTTTTACTAAATTTCACTTTTAGTCACTATCGCTATCATTTTCATTCATTCTATATCACGTTCCTTTTAAGAGGATGCTAAAGTCGTCTGTTTTACCGACACATTTGAATATAGTTTTTGCGCTGCTGAATCTTTTTATTAGTTTTTACGCCTAAAATAATACCAGGATTAGTTGCGGACCGCATAGCAGAACGTTTTTATACTTGAAACACTCGGGTCAGAAGTCTAATGAGAAAGATATTGGTATTTGAAATTTTCAATTTTTTAATCGTGAGCAATTTGAATTTGGCTTTATAAAATTACAAAATTCTTCCACGCGATTACAGTACGCGTAAAAACAAAGCGGGGGGTTCACGACTTTATATAAAAAACGAAGAGAAATTAAAAATATCAGCATGTGAAGCCTAACCACAATTACTTATAAAGCGATATTTTTAATTTCTCTTCGTTTTTCTTTACTTCTTGCCTATCGGAACACAACCAAAACGTGCACATCTGCGTTATCCGCTTAGTCCAAACGTGGACATTGGCTACGTAGTTCATGTCCATGTTTTCAATGTCTACAGAGGGCCTATCGCGTTCGAGGATCACGTAAAACAGGGCCATGAGAACTCTAAAGGCCGGTATTCATAGTCGATTCTCATTTCAAAATCATCTTAAGTATCTTAAGACGCTAATACGGCTCTGTGATTGGTTGAAAACACATTAAGAGCATACTTAAGATGATCTTAAATATAAGAACGGACTATGAATACCGGCCTAAGACTTCTCTCTGGTTGAAGCTAACCACTCAGTTGATAATTCTCACTTAGTATTCTCCAACTTATCATATTCCGATAATATAGGTTTTGGTACACTGAATTTATTGTATATAAAACATGGAATAAGGAACTAAAAAATTTCATTATTTAATGCTGCTTTCAGCATGCATTTTTGACAATTTCATTACTGTTATTATAATAATACAATCCAAGACAAGAAATTGATAAAATAAATCAATTGATTGTACGTACATACAAAATTATAATCACAATTAAATCCTTTGTTAAATTACAGAAGCTATTCCGAAGATATTATCATTATTGAAAATATAAGGGAAAATGTTACAGGAAAGAAAAGACAAATTATTTGATGCATTATAATAAAAGTGAAGAGAGATATTGAGCAAAAAGAGGGATAGGCACATAAATTTACTCGCATGAAATGAAATAAATAAGTATAATTTAGAAGAAGAGATAAATGTTACTTTCAAACTTTAACGTCGTCTATTGTGAAGTGGTGAAAATATGAAGATATCCAGTGCGGAATTCTTCAGAAGAGAATTTTTATGAAATCGAGCGCTACGTCCGACGAAGAAAACAGTTTCTGGCATGACGCCGAAGTGAACCTTTCGAGTAAAGTCAACGTGCACAAGCTTTCACCAGAACGGGCTATACCTCCAAGCTATGATCGGGTCTCTCAGTCACTCTCTTTGAGATTGGTTCTTGTGTTCTTCAACCGTTCTTCACCGTACTCCTCCCGCTCCTCTTTAACAACCCGCTCCTCTCTCGCACACTTTCCACTTCGCGGCCGAAACGAAACCGACCCGCTTCCATGGCATCGATAGATGGAAATCACGTTGTCATAGCAAACGACTTGGTATCGCCATTGATCGCCTGCGCCATTGTCTTCTGGATCACGTAGAGCTCCTTCGAGAATCCTGTCATTTGACTCCCATAATTACGATCCGTACTCTCATCTTTGCCTTGACCTCTTCCTATGTAGATGCGTTTGCAAGGCGTTTGAGATTGCACGATCGTGAAACGTGAAATAAGATAATAAGTTGAGGGTAGTAGACAACATATCGATCAACGTTTTTAAGTTGTTATAAAAATCTAGGAATATGATATTTTATCTTTTACAGCATATAAGCAAATTACAGAAATAAAAGAAAGAGATAGAAGAGAAAATTTACAAATTTTAAAACTACACAGCTGCGTGTAGCATATATTGAATATAACATTTTTGGATTACATTAAATTGAATTAAATTTTGAATAAAAAATACTTTAAAGATAAGTAATACATTCAGACTTTAAATCATATTTGTTAATTTTTACAAATTAAAGCCTCGAAGAGTGTATATGTATACATGTAAGTACAAATGCAGCTGTAATAAACATTTGTGTAATATTTCATTACTTATTAATTCTTCCAGTTTTTATATTTAACCCGATACGGTTTATGCATTTCTCAGGAAAAAAAACCACGCAACTCTTTTATACGAGGTTGCATAATGTGTTGTTGCATCAAAATCCCCATCAGCTGATTGCATAGACAAAATAATTATCCGCTCCATAAATATATCATGCTTTAGTCATTTAAACGATACCTCTTTCCACGAGGAAAGAGGCGACGACGCGGTCGTTCGTGAGTGGAAGAGGGAGAGAAAAAGAGAGAGGATCGCCGACGGTAGCTCGACGGTCAGAGAAGGAGGAGGAAGGCTGGTCAGGATGGTGGTGATCGGCTTCGGATCCACGAGTGGCAGTCCATGGCGCGGGTAGCCGGCGCAGAGTCAGTCACCAATTCTACCAGTCGGTTGTAGTCAGTCGGTACCAGAAGAGCAGCTCCGTTCGCGGGGCCGCGCTCTCTCGCGCCTCGGTTCGCTCACTGAAACGGATCTGATTATTTTCTACATTTGTCAGCCGGAAATCTCGTTGACGCGGCACCGTCTGCCCACGTTCCGCGACGAGATACGCGATCGTCCGTGCGGCTCAGGGGGATCCTCGAAGTGTCTTGGTAGCGCGCGAACTTAACAGTAAGTGCGCGGAGTGTCTCGATATCGAGTGCTGAATGAAGACGCTCTTCTCTGGTATATAAGTGATAAAGTGTCGGCTACGTAGCAAGGGTTCCGGAGAGTTGCTCGAGTGAGTCCTTGTTGGTGCGAAGCGATATTTCAGAAAAAGCTGCAGAAACCTGACTACGGATGGTTAACGTGAGTATCGTGTTAAGTCGAAACTACGTGCGAAAATGCAACAGGGTGCTTATTGATGCTCATTTAATCTTACCATTTGCTCATAACATCTTAAACTAACTTTTATTAAATTAAGATATACGTAGATAAGTGCGTATCAATGTTAAGAAGTATAAACTTTTGTTACTTTTTATCTTCGCTAGCGCAGTATTAATATTTTCCAATGTAAAAAAGGGCGTGTTAAGTCGATAGTCGAAAGTCTCGAAGTATTGTTGTCGCTTTTCCGAGATGCTGATTAGCTGTCTCGCTTGTGCAATACGACATGCTTCAGTCGTGTTATTTGCAGCTGTCAAAACCATGCAAAGTTTTAGGGAGAGCAAATGGCGCGCGCGAAGCGCGCTCTTGTGTTGTCTGGTTAATATAAAAAGAACGAATAAAAATGTAAAATTAAAAATAAAAATATACATAATTGCACAAAAATTTAATTATAATTATGAATTATATATAAAATCTTCCAAATTATATCGAAAGTATAAAAAAGAAGTATAAATTATTTGTGCGGAAGAATTTGCTTCAGATTTGGCCTCAATTATTATTTGTAAATTAATTATGAGATATAATAAATTGATATTATAGACGAATTGATACAACGTCACATGTAAAGGTACAATTTAAAGTCTTTAACTTGTAAAATATTAATGGCTCAAAGACGTTTTTATTTTCATGTACAAATTTGGTGATTTGCCTAGACTTTATTTCGAAAATACTGGCCCACCTTTCTTTTCGCTTATGCATTGAGGCAGTTTCAACTTTTCTTACGAAAGCCTTCTTTATCTGCCCACATAGCTCGGTTTCCACCGATAATTTACTACGGAATTTCTAGCAAGGTGCGGCGCACTATGTGACCAGAATGATTTCTTTGCGAGAAAGTCATCCCACTCTTTTCGCACCGAATCCAGCTAGTGAAATAGAAATTATTGGACCCGCGTGGCATGCGAACATGAATGATAATCGAGTGCGAGGGCAAATATTAACACAGAAACATTAGTTTTCACTTTACTGTCAAAATCTGAGTGTCAAATTACACAACGTATCTTGCAATTTATTTTAATTTTATTACAATCTAAGCTCTGACTACATCGTATATATATAATCTATATAATATACAGAAAATACTCCGCACAAGATTACCAAGTAGAATAAAATGCTTTATCAGAATTGTGACTCGAAAATTATATTGTATTTTCTTTACAAAGATAGATTGATGTCATAAATCATTTTTCATGGCAAATTACCTGCAGTAGTAACGAAAGAAAGATTAGAATATATGATTTTCTGTATACTTAAACCAACAACAGTATAGGAGTAATAGAAAATTTTCTATTGAAATGCTTTCATGGGCGGCGTTACGCTTTGTAGCGGCATGCATTTTTTTTTAAAACGTTAAACACGCACACTGTTCGTTCCATTTATCATAATGTCTGCGAAATATACACGCTTCTACACATATATTTGAAAGATACACAATTTTTGTCTCCATCTAATAGTTTTCAACTTTATATGAAACTATGTTTGTATTAATTAACGATAAGGCATTTGGCTGTATTATTTACAATCCAGCGAGTGTCTGTAAAGCTTATAAATTTCTAACAAGATTTTAAATTGTTTTTTATTTAGTTAATAGATGACTATTAGAAAAGCAAACTATCGCGTGAACGATACTCTTTCCTGTGCCGGTGATTGCGCATGAGTCAACTCAGTAATTTTGTTTAGCACTTAACATTGATTACTATAATGTTGCCTGCGAACGCAAGACATCGCTATTGCGAAATAATCCATACGGCCCTGAAGCATTTTTACTTTCGAATGCGTCACCCATAAACCGCAAATCCCTACCTACATATTCAAACTCCGTTTTGAAGTCCATTAGCTTAGGTCAGTCATCCCTACCTTATAAGCGAACATCCGCGTGGTGTAATCTGTGGGTCATAATACATATTTCCGCCGTTCAAAAATGTTATGTCGTACAGAAAAGGGAAGACTATTGCGACATCTTTTGTAACATACAACGAGAAGATTATTTTTGTTACTTCTGAATCTCGAGTATTGAATCTTGATATAAAAAGAAACAATATAAGGAAATACGTAACAACTATATTCTTAAAATAATACTTAATGTTTCTTGCTCGTAATGTTTTCGCGTTTCACTCGATGAACTTTCCTCACATAATTGTGGCAGCTGACTGAATCAATTATACACCACCCTAGCAATCAGCACAGTGACGTCACGAATTTGCACTAACCACTCGTTGCACTTTCGCGGCAGCACAATTCGCGCCGAAAGATAATACGTTTGCTAAACGAAGAAACAACGAGAAAGAAAGAGAGGGGAAGGGGAAGAGAGAGAGAGAGAGGGAGAGAGAGAGAGAAAGAAGACGACCTGTTCACCTGTTCCTTCGCGTTCTCGACATGGTCGAGGAACCTCGAAGTCGACCGGCGCGTTTCTACCTCTCCGCCGCTACGAGATTCTCTGCCTCCTGCGAAACCGGGTCTTCTTCTCTCCGCGACCTCGAAACACACAAATTACGAACAGCGTAGACGTTGCCACGTACGGGAGTATCGATGGGAGAGACCGATGTCCAATACTAACGTGCATTAATACGTATAAATGTGCGCACGTGTCGCGTATTCGTGTGTAACGTAGTTTAGCCGGCGAAGCTGCAAAACTGAAGAGAAATTATATTCGAGACATCTTCGGATAAAGAGCTGCAGCCTCATTGGCATTCAGAATTTATTGTTCTCAAACGCGGCCCTTCTTCGTTCTTTGCGCGAGCTGAACTAAAGTACAAGGTACGAGGGAACGTCCCGAGTCGCCTCCAGATTTATTAATCCACGGTGCATTAGCCGTGTATTGCTAAATGGAATGCACGCGGCGCTTGTACATGTCGGGTTACGGGACTTGAGTTTTACATTCTCGTGTAGGCGTTGCGATTTTCTTGGTAGGTCGTGTCGTCATAGTATTTGCAGCAATTATCTCTATATATTGTGAAAATTTATTGTACATTTTGTAGAGACGCTGGGTTCGTAGGATTCGTACTATTTCTTATCATTCACTATAAATATGTGGATAATTATATTTCAAATTGCATAGGAATGCGTTGGATCTTCAGAACCCGAATTTATAGTTACTGTGGACTTATCTTAAGCAGCGAAAATAATTCAGTGTGCGTATTCTCCTGGATGCGGGGAACAGAACAAGAAGGAACTGCAATTCCAGGCGAAGAATAAAGCAGAGAGGGATACGATGAACTCGAGGCGAATTCAAGGACAACGGATGATCCTCACTCGTTCCCTCTCGCCCCATCGATCCGATAAAAAATATCCGAAAAACAAATACCCAGTTTTGGAAATAACAGCTTGTTGCATTAAATCTTTTTACTATTAATTATTTGCATCAGAAAATTTCTATAGCGTCGTTCTTTTTACTTCAGGAAAGAGTAGAGCAGTTGATTTTAATTTCCTCATGTAAATGTCTGCTTAATAAAATAGACTTAGCAGGCTTATTTTTTTTGGAGGAAATAATCTGGCGTGTGCAATTAATTATATTGAATAATTTTGCATAATGACTAGACTCGTCTTATCGCATATGATACGCGAGAAATTAATACAAGAGATAGTCGCGATAATATACACGAGAGATTATAGATAAAACTTAGAGGGACGATAGGATCTTAAATGTGATATAACTAAAACACGACGAATCAATTTAGATATATCGATAAATTCGTTAACCTGCGGAAATTATTAGTCATCGATCTCGAGCCGTCTGAGGAAAGTGTTTCTTGGAACATAAAGATCGTTCAGGGTCGAAGGAGTCAATTGTAGACTCGAGCGTAGCTCTACGATTCAGGAACCGCGGTGAAGAGTTCGAGCATGATCGCGAAGAGAGCGGCAACCTCGCTAAGAACGTCAGAAAAACGACTAAGTGATCCCTCGCCGAGGAAACTCGACTCGTTGGGCGAGTCCCCGTAAATCAGTATCCGTTCGGGATGAAATTAGTGTCAGCTAAAGGATACTATGATGCCGGGGTACGTGGATTCGTTTGCACGAGTGCTGGCGAAATGGAATTAAGCAGCACGCATTTCGAAGAAAACAACGATTTATGACTTCTTACGAGTTTCAGGATGGCGTTTGCATTACCAACGTAATTTGTTTCTCATAAATAACCGCTTTATCGTGTGTTTGATTCACCCAACCATTTCAAATGGAAGTTGGAAGTGTGCTTAAAAAGGAAACTGGAATGCAACTGGATTTAAGATCGATTTGCGGAAGTGTTAGTTTAATCACGAAGCTGATACCGTTGATTTATATTTCATGATATTTCATTAGTGTCAACGAAATTTTTATTGAAAGGAGTATTGTCATTGTTACTTCCGGATAAAACAAACCTAAAGCTGGAAAAATGTCTTAATATTTAAATCTAAATAGAATTTTCTGTATTTATATGATGGGCGAATTACTTACATTTCATCGGTTGTTTATTTAATCAAAAAAATAGAATTACAGTATAATAATATGTATCTTTTAGTTCGAAAATCAAACAAGCATTTTCTATTTGTCTTTTGAGTCAAAATCTTACTTTAATTAAAATATCAGCAAGATTAGATAGATTAACAATGTTTACTGCGAAATATTGCGTAAGCTTGAATAATAATTTGCACGCAACGTTCAGTCTGTTGGTTTCCGAAGCTAAGAAATTCTTGAACTTACCGAAGGCTATTGATGGTACATGGAAGTTGTCATAAAGATAAGTTGAGGAAAGCCTCGTCATTGGTACACCAGACTTGGCATGGGAGTGCATATACGAGGTTCTGCAGACCGTGGCAAGGTAGTAGACGCGCGTGGAAAATCAAGAGTCGCGTTCCTCGATCAACCAGGCGATAACGTTAAGGCGCTTGCACAAATTTCCGGCATTTGTCAAGGGAGTGGGAGCACGAGCGGCTGCTTACGGGCTGTCTGATTATCGTGCGAAGGGATCGCAAATGAAAGACCCCGTGCAAAGAATTACGGGATGAACTACTTCAAGCAGGAGGGCCTGAACGCTCGTTGTTAACACTAAAGCACACTACGGAGAATGTACGAAAGAAAAAGTAGCTTGTAAAACCTTTAATCTTGAATCGTGCGCAATTAACAAAATTATAGCTATCTGGGCGTCCCTTTACGATGTCCTTTGATGTCCCTTTTATCATCAAATTACGTCCCATTAATTAAAGAAACCGTACATGAAGGTATGGATGGAAGTCTAATTGTAAGCAGACTCACCCTGTGCATTATGTGCTTTGCTGTCACGTTACGTTGATCGAGAGTGCTTACGAGTAAATTCACTTTCTATGTCAACGTATAATTCTGCCGTTGGAAACACGCTAGTGGATTAAAGTGTTACGTAAACACTGATGACAATTATAGCCAAATAATGTGCCACAATGATACGATGAATCTATAATAATTCAAAATACTTTCTCTTTAAATTAGTACTTTAATTATTACGTAATTATAAATTAAATATGTATGTATACATGCACG
The DNA here is from genome assembly GCF_000949405.1 of Vollenhovia emeryi. Classification (NCBI taxonomy): domain Eukaryota; kingdom Metazoa; phylum Arthropoda; class Insecta; order Hymenoptera; family Formicidae; genus Vollenhovia; species Vollenhovia emeryi. The sequence goes on along the minus strand of NW_011967241.1, from coordinate 2,609,119 downwards.
TTAGATGAAAGAAGATTACTTAGTGTGTCTGCAGATTTAATAAATTTTAATATCAATTTTTACATTAGTTTTAAATCATAATAATGACAAACTACTTTAAATGGAAAAGTATAAATGCGATAAATCATCGTGTTAATATTGGAAAGATATTTCAATATTTTCCTCTTAATCGGTGCATTTGCTATCACAACCATATTTTATTATTTAGAAACTTTCTTTCGCTAGGAGATTATCGGTGAAATTTCTAATTTAAATGACTAATTTCCGCCTTGCAAGTTCCACGTCTGCAAAGTTTTCCCGCATCAAAAAGATTAATAACACTCTCGCGTACGTCCGAATTTCTGTACCAGGCATTTGAATACGCTGGGTGGCAACTTTCTAAGTTTCTAGTTTCGCACCAAGTGAAAATGCTGAATCTGGCGCCGCGGAAGTGTCATGCCTCGAATTTCCGGTAGGGAAATCGCGCGCGTGAATTGTCGATTATGCAAAACCACTCGCGAGATCGTTTGGTTGGAAGGAAAATCGATCGAAACGATTATCTGAGGTGACGCTAAAGCGAGACGTTGTTACGTCCGACTTCCAAGTAAGGCGAGACGTTAAAAAATGCAACCGCGCCGGAACACCGTTTCGAATTACAGTTCTCATAAGAGCAAGAAGCGTTTGGATCGAGGAGAGAAAGTGCTTTTGCCGAGAGACAGTGCACACATACACACGCAGAAACAGCCAGCATGCAGGATCCGACAAATTATGCGTAATCGAAATTACCGTCATTTTCCTGTTTTCCTTTGTGCTGGTGGTACGGAACCATCACGAGTGCTCGGTTTTATTCGCGGTCGTAAACGCACCTTGAAATACCACCGCACGAGCAACAATAAAGATTCAACGAAAGATACTCGGAAATTGAGGATAATTTGTTATACTCAAGCACAAAGTTATTTATTTTATTTAAACTTTCGCTTTCTCTTTTTCCCCGTGTGTATATTATACAGGCAATTTTAAAAACAAGCCTGAAGGCAGATAATATAGCAGTTTAAAATACAAACAGGCTGGACGAATTTCAGAAATTTATTCGATATCTGCATTCACTTTTGAATATTCGTTAAGATTGATAAAACTATTCTCGTACTTTTCAATTGATTGTAGATGCCATGTAACTGTATTGAGACATGAAAAATCACATTCCTTTGATTTGTAGCGGCGGATTACTGTTTCATGATTGCATTACGTGCCACGTAATAGCAAAGAGACTTTTTGATGTTTTGATGAGCTGTAGGCAATGGAATCCACGGAGGCGGCATAATCGCGAAGAGAAAAAATAGAACGAGTTATAATAGAGAGCAGGAAATTAGGGTCACAGTTCATGAGGTTACGGAGAGTGCTCGCTGTTGAGTACCGTTACATAGACCTGCATCTCGGTCTAATCGCTGTACCAAGGGAATAATGTTAATAGAGTTAATAGACATTTTTACCGTCAAAGATAAAGTCATCCTTATGTCCAAGGTAAGCTTCTACGTAAAATTAGCTGCTTCGACTTGAAAATCAGATAATTTAAAAATAACTCTTCACTTAGAAATATATTCTTCCAAGAGTATACTTTGGCTATTCTTTATAATACTTGATATTGTTGAATGTTGTCGACTAATTGTAAATTTTATTTTCATCAATGACATAAGAATTGAGCAGAAATTAATTAGAGAGCTATTAACGTTAAACAGAATTCAACATTTAACGTATATTATTTTTCTAAAATTTCTGTGTCTATGAAACCGGCGTCAGGAAAAGAATCGTTCAAGTTCGTATCGTACAAAATAACTAACGTTCTCGGCGCGCTACAATTTCTTTCTGTGAATTCGAGCTACTTGTAAATTATATTATGTAAAAAGTTGGCATTTGCGCACTCAACCGGCTTGATCACTGACGATTAAACGTACGCGTCGATCAAATGGTCGGCCTTGCTCGTTTTGTGGCACAAAGTGAACGTAATAGTACGCCTTTGGGACACGTGGCCGACGTAAAATTCTTCCGTCCGAGAGACGCGCGCATCTAAAACATTCTTACGGAGAGTGACGTGTCAAGAATTGCGACAGGAAGAACTCAAAAGCTCTCACATTTCCGCACGATCATTCGCCACTTTGCAGAGTCACGACGAAGGAGCACGCTTTTTCGCCCCGCGAGCACTCCGCTCGGATGCGCCTGAGTCTCAAGGCCATATATGCAAGCCATGGTGTAAAAATTCTCTGACCAGTAGAAAGTATACGATTAGTCATCAACGATCGCGCGCTCGCCTGCGCAGATATATCTATGTGTTTGTTTTCACGGTAAATTATTTTTATTCATTATTTTTGCATACAAGCACACATACATATTCAAGGAGCTCCCCACTCTTAATTAGTAATACGCGTGACTGAACAAATCACTTTGACAGTGCGTGTGTTAAATTAAAATTGATTTAATCGCGACTAAGCCAGTCTGCAAAAACATTCTAAAACGCTTTTCGATAAATGTTAAAGAACTGGACGACTAATAGCGAATTCGGTTGTTTGCTACTGCGCACCTAGGCTTCTTCACAGTCAATTCTTATATCTAAGGATCGTCTTAACTATCTCTTGAAATACTTAACCAGTAAAATGATCTGTGTAGCATCCATACGGATCATTTTTCGGCTAAATACACGTCGAACGTGTATTTGAGACAAAGTGAAATATAAAAATTGACTATAAATAGGCGTTAGTGTGCGCTGAGTGCGCACTAGTGCACGCAATCGAATTCGCTATAACAGTGTGGAAATGAACGGGAAGATGGATGTCGATGTCCAGTCTTATTTCTCGAGTGGTATCTAGAAGACGCGTATCCGAGGCCGATGCATTTTACGCGGTGGATTCCCGAGCAACCACCTTCCGCTAAAGCGAACACTTGAACGATCTACTATACACGTTAGGTATATAATAGCTACCATATACTCTCGTACCGGTCGAACTAGTTTCATGCTTGGTTCTCCCGCGGCCTTGAGGCGCACGGACCACTACACGGCGTGTCGGTGGTTGTCGAGAAAGCCTTTATGGCTTACCTCACCCGACGTGGACTGCGGATCCACGATAGTACTCCTTGGCCTTCCGCAATTTCAGTCATTATAACCGTACCTCTCGTGCTGCTCTTGGGCAGATAAAATGGCCACGGGCTCGGAAACGTAGATTAAGGGCCATTTTCGAGATTTACGAAACGGCGACGCGCAAAGCAAATTTCTACGGCGTAGCGCTTCCTTATTCGAGATTCGTGCAAAAATGTTACGGTAACTTTTTGTCCCCGTCTCTTATTGGAGCGGCAAAAACACTGATCTTGACGATCTCGCGAGTGACTGGCTGGAACTTTCTAATATTGGCCTTGTTACCGGTTTTTACAGCTACCGGCGTTAAATAAAACGACATTAGTTTAGTTGCGAGAAGTGAACGTAAAATATTGTGAAAACGTTGGAGCACACGAGACACGCTGGTTGATTTCCGCAAATAATTTATCGCGATGCAGGTGCAGCGAGAAACATCGAACTGTCCCGTGATCGATCTGTTACGAAAGAGGTGGCTCAGACGCGTAGCTCTTTGTCAAGCGACGACAATGCAAAATGGCACGCCTCAACCTGGTATGCCAAGGCGTTCTCGCGCGACAAAACACCAACTCGGATTGCTTGCGATATCGGCAAAGGGAGGAGGGAGGAAATACGGAAAGAAACGCGGTGGTTTCGTGCCGAATGAGCGCGGCGAAGGGACCTCTGGCCCGCGCTAATTATCCGCTGCCGTTTTATTATGATCTTAATTGGTGCACTACGCCGGTGGAATTAGCCGGCGTCGGAACAATGCTCGAAACCGGAACGCGGCGCCCCGACGGGTGTAATTGAGTATTTCGCAATCGTGACGCTTTCACGACCACGCGCGCACACCTTCTCCCGCATTATCGCCTACGCGGTGAAAATATGTTATCAACGACCGTTGCAAAATATAATGACGGTGTTACGGCTCACTGAGGCGTGGACATCTCCCCCGTCGTAGAAACGATTCAATGGCCAATCACTGTGATGGCGACATTTATGCCGCAACGAGAAGAGGCGAGGATGGAATGAGCGTGGATGTCCGCTTCGGGCTCGCTGATGTTTTGAATGTGCCGAGTGACAATACGTGCCGATGCTCTTACAGCAAAGTTATTTTAATTGATACGCGGTCGACTTTTACAGAGAGAACAATCGAATAAAGGACTTGCGAAAAGAGCATTTCGCGAGTTACGGTTCAAAAAAGAATTAATACACAATTTAAGTTAATTAAAGAAACTTCAAGTGAAATATATGCTTGAAAATCTCAAGTTAAAAATGATATTGTCTAGTTGCACGGTACGTAATATGAATGTTTAATAAAGTGTCCTTTGCGATTTTTATTCCTTGAAGATTGGACGCAACTTTCTATACTTGGTTAATACAGAGAGATAGAAAATATTTTGCGAATATTAAATGAAAATGTTGTTGACGTAGTGACATTTTGCAATTCGCTAAATCGTTTCGCGATGACTTCGAAGTAACGGAACAAATATTCTACACGTCCGTACATAAAACGTTTCCTTTCGCACTTCCTCGTTCCTGTGTTGATTTATCACATAAGCGCAAGGTATTAGTAGAATAAGTATCGAACATGTTAACAATCGCGGGAGCATTAATATTAATAGATTCCCAGGTAACGTCTAGCGCGTGTTTTGCAGGTGAATATTCCGCGCGAATATCCGGCGTGCCGTTGACAGGATATTTCTTAATTTCGCGTTGGCGTTAACGCCATATCATTAGAGTCCATTAGACAAGCGCGAACATCATCGCCAAGCCCTGGTGTAAGTTCGTCGATACGAACTGCCGGTTAGACCGGCTTGAAAAACTGTGCATCAAGTCACGTGTCACGGACGCGGCAGGCGAGGCTAATCGCCGTAATTCATTCCGAAAGCCTTCACTCGCGAGGAGGTGTCAATGACTTTTCTTTCCTGCCAAATACCGCGTGAAAGAAAAGGATTCGCTCGGTGGTGAAAACTCGACGCGGAGAGAGTGTCGACCTGAATGCAGTGTGTTCGATGAGCTCGAAATCGTTATCGACGCGCGCGCATCGAGGTCGCAAATGCGCTGCCGATTAGCGAGCGGGTATCCGCGAAAGTGATTTGTTGCTCCTGCCTGGCCGACAAGATGTTATTACGAGATTTTTAGGAACAACGGGAGACGCATTTGCCTTGCGAGAGGCAAAATTTTGCGAGTCGCTCGTTGAGCGCTATCGGGGGATCTATGGAGGTCAACGAGGCAGGCTTGTGGCGTGGGAAAGGATATGCAAAAGAATATTAAACATTCCGAAAAGTGTCAAATACGCGCTGCGACGACATATTTTCTGAGAGCGCTGCGATTAATATTCTCGGAGAGTTTAGGTGTTTAAGAATCTTTAAGAGGATCTTTAAGGACGCGTGAGAGAGCTTGTGACATTCTTCAAAGATTTTACAACGAAGATTGGCGAGATATCGTATTCTTGATATCCGTAGAGTGAAGTCCGCTTGTTTTCCAGCGAGTTCCTTTCCAAATGTACTTGCATTATTTTGCGTGAGAATGTTTAGGAAGTTGATCGCACTCTCGTGCAATTTCAACGTCGACATTTGCTAATTCGTATTATTAATCGTCGCGAGAACCGCACTGCGGTATTTCAGAGAAGTTTTTGAGCTTCTCTTACTTTGTGCGTGCCTTAATTACGAGATGAGATGGAGAGAAGAATGAGGATACGATATGCGGTTAGAGGTACTGTTAAATTCTCACCCTCTATTAGTAACGAGCCATTAATATTAATTAGATCGCGTAATCTTTTAATTTAACTTAACTAGGAAGTTCTCTGCTGCGAGGATACCAAGTTTTTGTCTTCGTACGCACTTATAAACAGCTAAAACTACTTTCATGAAAATTCCAAACAGTTTTAATTAGCTGTCATGTGCATTGCGTATATGTATGTGGCTTTTATTTGGATCAATATAATTAAGGCTGAATAAAGGATACATTACAATTATAATCTTGATTTTGTATAAGATCTAAATCTTAAGTTGCACCTTTTTCCATATTCTTAATTAAATGGCGAATTTAACATCAATAAGTATTTAAAGTCGCTAAAATTTATAATGATGTTAACTTCTAATTCGTTAAAATTGTTATCTTGCTCATTTTATTTTTCAGGACGTAATGAGCGAGTACGAACGGATCAAGCGTTCGTGCTTGAAACGAGGTGAGCTCTGGGAGGATCCAGAATTTCCAGCGTCACAAGCGTCCGTCTTTTACCATCAGACACCGCCATTTCAGTTTCAATGGAAGAGGCCGAAGGTTGTTTCCTCTTTTTCCTTTTAATTTACATAAAGTTTACTTTTTATTGCTCCCAACAATATATTTTTAATTAGTTAAATATACGCGACGATATAATTATACGCATAGTAGTTTAATAAAAAGTTCATTAACATCTTACTGCTCACTTTATATCTAAATTAAAATCTAGATTAGAAATTAGCTTTGCTATCTTATAAAAAATTTGTTTCCATCAGTCAAAAAGTTCTGTTCAATTAAAACTGTGCCAAGGAGGACGCGTACTTCTTTTCTTGTAATCGGGGCATAAACATTAAAAGATTTATTTCTCTGTTAGTTGATGCAACGAAGTTGTTCCTTCGGGAGCAATTTAGAATTAAACTAGCTTCTCCGGTTCGCTCCAGTTCCTAAAGAACGGAAAGACGTGCAACGTGGAACTTAGGAACCGTAACGAAAACAGTTCGCAACCTTGACACGTAGCTCTGTCGCCTGCGTGCTCATAATCGTGGAACAGCGTGTCTTTTAGTCCGAGCAAAACTAACGGAATCATTCAGTCCACCATAAGATCTTGAGTTTTTTTTTCACAATTATCTTTTCTAACATATAACTGCATTTTATTTTAGAAACAATTTAAAAAGTATTTGTATATATCTAAGATGTCTAACTCTCGATCATCTCTTTTACGATTGTTCGTATCCGTAATTTTGTTCATAACAAATTCGTAAAAGTTGATGAAAACTCGATAAAGATGTTTGATCTGTTGATCTAATCTGCATTGGGATAAATTTCAAATTTCGTTTTCAAACTCAACCTCATTCCTCCTGAGTGGAACGAGGTCTTTCGAGACTCATCTACGAAGCGGTCGTGATTGTAGAATATCGAAGCAGGAATCAGACGGCGGGATCAACGATCCTGCGGCGTTAGTTGCGCAACCCGCGCGATGAGAGACGAGCGGGCGGCAAGTGAAACCGTCGACGCGTAACCGGAGTCTTTTCTGCTTACCGAACAAGACATTGCGTGGCCGTCGCGTCGGATATGACGATCGTAATAAAAGTCACTGACAGCTATACATTCCTATGACAAGGTCAACAATTGCGTGAAGAACGCGTGCATGGTGTGCGCTTTTAGAGTCACTGAAAGATCGCCCTCGCGGATCGCGATTCCCGTCACGATCGTGCCACCGACCGGAAATACGCGCCGAAAGAGGATGGTATTACGCCAGCACGGGATGCAACAGTTGGAGAACAGTTATTTAATATGGCCCCGATTATTGCGATACGGTGCCTCGCGTTAGTATCTAGCACTTCTCCATTCGGCACAAGGTAACACAATCGAGACGCGTACACGTGATTATTTTAATGGACAATTGTTCCTTTCGACTGTACAATTGCGGTGCATATTCCAGTAAAAAATTAATAGGATGTAAATGTTTTATAACAAGTTTACAAGACGTATAAAATTTACACTCGCAAGTTAGCGCGGACGGTCTTGTAACGTCTCATTAGTTGCCATGAGTTTACGAATCGAGAACATCTAAGAGCTACTTGCAAATGATATTTCGTTACACTTTGCTTTTTAGTTTGATAAAATAGTCTACACTATACACTTATACTTTACATACGTGTTTATTGCTTGACATAAGTGTGGAGTGTTAAGTTTTATGGCACTCAATTATTATAATATTAATTAATATAATTAATGTCATAGTTTTCATTTTGTGTGTAAAACTTTATGCATATTGAATTACTGCTTTCAAAGTATCATACGTTCGCCTGACTTTTTCCTAAACGAATGAAATTATCTGAAATAAATGCAATTCAGTTTCAACGGAGTTTACTAACGCGTGAATTATAAAAGATAATGCGATAATTGCGCCAGTAGTGCAGAACTATTGTGTCAAACGAGCGTAACAGCGAAAGTATAAATTTTGGTATTCAGAGTCGGTTAATTAATGAAAATTCTATAAACAAACTGCCCTGCTTGGTGTGCAAGAATTTTGCCGGAACTGATCTCGAACTAATAGCGCAAATCGTGAATCATGAACACATCAATAGGAAAATATGCAATGAGAATCATTCTTTGTAACTCGCATAATGTGCAGAACGTATTTCACATTGCGCCGCTCTGCTATGCCGGATAAGTAGAAACGTGCAATGAAATTTTTATGCAATGACAAGTAACGTGTTACATTCCAATAAGTTTAGTAATATATAATGTAACATAACTTTATATAATTAACATTAAAATTACATCGGACTCTTAATTCGTTTATAAATTGTATTCATTATTTATATAAGTGCGTGCATACGTGCTTACCCTTTGCTATTATATTCAGTAGTTTCAACATTTTATTTTTGCTGATGTTCTGTATCTTCAATTTCTTTTTTGTATTATCCGAGTAATTTATATTTACGTATAATCATTTAAAATTTAAATAAGTATGAGCGTCAACTAGTTAGGAAGAGGGTAAAGAGAATTTTCTTTGTCACAGGAATTGTGCAATCGACCTATTTTCGTCAGCGATGCGCCGGCTCAGTTCGACGTTATTCCTGGGAAGATGGGTGAGTCTCAAATGTTACTTACAAGAGATAATTGTATTCCGAGTGACGGGGAGATTAATAGAAAACGCAAGAAGGTAGGGGAATATATTTTAAAAACTTGACCAAAGTAAAATGCGCATAAATAAACGACGTAAGTAAAGACATCCGCATGTGATAGAACTGGTCGTTCCGCTGTTGCCTTTCTTACTTATCCCGACAGTACGGAATTCCCTCGATAGACATAATGATATGTTGCGTTCTTACACGCGTGTTTGAAAACCTTGGTTTCTACCTAACTCCTTTTCTTCTTGCGCGACGAAAGGTTACGCGAGTTCACTACCACAGGTCTGTAATCAAATATTCAGCTTTCACAGCCGCTGTTACCTAAATTTCGATAAAGTATCGCTTTACAATTTGTTATTTATAGTTTCTATAAAGCATCTAATAATATTGATTACGTGACCAAGAAAAATATATACCGTTCGAGAAATTTCTAGGTCTTGTTTGATTTATTCGTGCATAAAACGGTGTAAATATTTTATTCCCTTGGAGCTACGTACTTTTTCTGTGATTAAATAATGTGGGTTGCAAAAGAACCTTAAATGTTTTTCTTTGTTACTCTTAAATGTCGTAAGCATTGCTTTTGTAACACAGGAGCAAGAATTGAATCTCAATTGCGGTGACATAAAAAAACGTTGGCGTTCCTACGTTGCGTATCAGATGTACGTGCGTAATTGTCATAATTCTTGTAGGCGATATTAATTAAGCAATTAAGAAAGCGGTTACGTACTGTTTTTGAGGGAGAGGCTGTTACGTTATAATTATGATTTAACGTGGATAATATTCGCAATTAAATAAACTAGAATGACATTAACAGTTTAATTGTAATTGGAACTTGTGTGTACGCTTGTAATCATCTTCCGACAAACGTAACCTTTGATATATATTCAGAGCTTAGTATGTACTAATTAAATTAGAATTTATGCATCTGTGCCGAGTACTTAAACATGCAATTTACTCGTGAACTTATTCCACTAATTACTGAATCATGAAGATCGTAACACTTGTTAAATGTTACGTATCATATCAAATATTGAAATTATTTTCTCGTGATATATATATATATATATATATGTATATAAACGCTATGATAATATCGGCAAATAAATAATTTAACTAATAATGTCGATGATTTAGCGCCAAGCAGATAAATCGCGTTTGAAATTCTCGACTTCTACCTGGAACAGGAAATCGACGAGAGGAAACCAAACCAGTTTTCAACTCGTTACTAGTATAGATTGGCAGATAATAATCATGACACTTCTTTTATTGAACGCCACGATTAGTATAATTAAATTCCACATTCTTGAGAGGGAAGTTCTGTTTTTAATTTCTTTTTGTATATGATAAATGTATATTTATAAATAAATTTAACTGCTGTCAAGCACATTACATTATAATTATGATTCTCTATTTTTAATTTAAATATTTAACGACAAATATGAAAATGTATGGTATATAAAATATATTTTATCGTGAAATTGATTAATTAAATTAAATTAATTGCACAGTTATTGTATCTTCTGCTTTTGCTATATAAGTAAACTTTAGATTTTTACCAAATTAATTTCACGTTTTATCGCGCAGCGAAATATGTCTACTGCTTATTGTAATGCGTTGCAACAATAATTTAGCTTTCATCGGATTTTACTCACGACTACAAGCGATTCAACCGGAATAATCAGGAAATTAAAACGGAATGCAACTTTGCTTCGAACGCCAACTAATGCACCATAAAACGTTCTGCGACGTAATCTCTCCCCGGTTCGGATATAATTCACGAGTGTTGCACTGAGCCGCCGGAAGTCGAGCGCCCTCGAGTAAGCCATGCGGGCGCATTCCTGAGGATATAACTGCGTTCGCTGTAGCGCGCGGGACGTGTCCCGTTAACATGTACGCAACAGCACGCACAGCCAAGCAATATGACAACATGTTATAATTTGTACCGACCTACATAACAGCGTCGCAAAATTCGGCGATTTACCTTCTGGTGCGCCGAGACGTCTGTCCTTTGATCGACCGCAATGAACTTTAATCGAAGCAGAGAGATATTTTTAATATACCGCGAGTTAAATGCATTCGGAATGAAAAATTATAAAAAGTATGTAATAAACTGTTATTTTAATATCATAAATATTTAATGATATATTAATATATCATTTTAATGTCGTTAATATCGACAGAAAATAGATATCCCAAAGAGATAAATCGAACGAAAGAAAGAAAAAATAATTAAGATTAATTAACATGATAAGAAATGAAAGTGAAAGTGATAACAAATTAGCGTGGATTATTACTTACAATTAGAAGCGTATAATAAAATTAAACTGTTACTTTTCACATTTTGTTTAATGTTCTTCTAAAGGCCAATCTTAACGAAACGTGAGTCATTATCGAAAGTGGCCAATGTAAATCCGCGTTCGAGCAATTTATTCTCATTTTCCTTTCTTTCCTTCAGTCGAATGACAAAAAGCCGGTAAAAGCGAACGCTCGATCAACGATTAGACCTTCGAAAACGAAAGTAAAGCGAGTGAATGCAATAAGATAGAGCGGAGTGTCGCTCTTGGACACTGGATCCTAGACAATTTCTCACGACATTAAGACACGTTCGACGATCCATTACTCGAGCCATTTCGTTTTTCATCATCTTTAACAATCCTTAAAAAAGAACGTATTTCTTTTCATCACGCAATTCGGTGCCGTTTTAAAAAGCGTTGAACACGGTGGTAAAGTAAAATTCCACGCTTATTAAGAGTTTAATGAAAGGTCGATAACATCACCGGCCATTTTAAAGTATAATTAAAGAGTTTACTGAAGACATATATGTACACGGATAACTTCTTATTAAGAATGGTTTAAAAGCAAATTTAGCTCCTACTTTATAGAACATTTAGATTTTACAAACAGAACAATGTGTAAGATATTACCATTTCATTGACAGGTGACAAGTGGCTGGTGTCATGTCTGGGAGTGCTGCACCTTAGCAAGGGCCTCTTCTACAGGGTAGTACCAGCCGATCAGGGTTTCGGCAGCGGTGGAGAGCCATCGGGCTCGCCGACCGCGGAGTACGCCGGGGTGTTCAGGTTTCGATTGTGGTGGTGCGGCGCGTGGGTGGAAGTTCTCGTCGACGACAGATTACCGGCGGTTCACGGAAGGCTGGCTTTCGTGCAAAGTCGCCATAGTGATCAGTTCTGGCCGGCGCTCCTGGAGAAAGCGTACGCCAAGTAAGTTTTCTTCGATCGTTTTTTACGTCAGATCTTCACGGGCAAATGAATCCGCGGGTAGATAAACCAGAAAGATCGCATCTACAAGAAATATGGCACTTCGTTGACCCAGATAAAACAGATAACTGAGAAGAGTTATTTATTGATGAGTTAAGCGATTATGCGGCTTCGACCTCAATTTTCCAGTGCTGTTTTCCAGGTTGACGTAGAAATTGTACCTTTAGTTGATATCGATGCGCGAATGTTGTATCTTATCTAACAAGAAAGATATCTAAATTGTTTTCATTGACGAAACTATTACCAGCATCAGCGAATATGTTATTGTAAGTTAAATGAAAATATAATTTATTCAAGTAAAAGAAGATTTTCTGTCTGTGTTTAACTTAACCGTTCATCAAGCACTTTTATTCGTAATCTTTGATCGTCGCGTAAGATCATGGAAACAGAAAGCCGAGATGTTGCCTTTCTAACAACGAAGGTAGTTTTCGAGCCAGTTTGAGACGAACGGCGAACTGCCGTGGGCGGCGTAGGCGTTCACCAGGTGGTTGTTCAAGGTGAACTCGCGCGCGAAGATCAACCTCAGTGCGTTCGATCGATGAACCTCGATCACCATCGCTGTGGGACGTAGTGTGCGTGAGATTGTGAGTGCGAGTGGTTGTCGATCGTACTCTGAGATGTTATTCTAAATTTGGAAGATGGAAACCGTTAGATGGAACCGTATACGGAAACGAATTGATAATAAAAATATATTCTCCAAGTAGCAAGATATCTCTGCATTGCAGTTACCGTTTCTGAGAAATTATTTATCAATCCTTCATCCTCATCAATTTAGGATGAGAAAATTAAATGAATGGAGAATTGAAACTTCGCACAAGTCTGCACAGTGTCATCTGAAATAATTTTGCACGATTTGAAAAACAAACTTTTTTTTTCATGCGTTCAATTTATAATTAATGCACAATGCATTACGGCGCGAACGTATTGCATTGCAGCTTTGCTCGTTGTGTGCTTTGACAAGCGGAGCGAAGAGAGACGGTGATGTCGAGCCAGTTTGGGCGACGGACAAAAACTTCATCTCGCGAACCGTTGAGATTCGTGACGCGAGTAATCGAGGCGCGCGATCTCTCGCCACGAGATAGAAGATGAGTTTACGCGGACGAACGGACGACGATGACCGGTTCTGTCGGAGGTCCTTGCTCCTCTTCTTAATCTTCCTCTGATGACCGTACGTACCTCCTCTCCACCATTTCCTTTCCCTCGTTATCCTTGTCTTGCGCCATCTTCCCTCCTTCTCTCCCTTTCTTTCTCTCCTCTTCTTCTTCTCGATTTCTTGCCCCATCGTGAGTGTAAACCCCCGCCTGGGCGTTGCTCTCGAAACTGCCTGCAAGGTGATGGCATCGAAAAGAGAGATGACCTCGTCCCTCGTCAGACAAAAGGGATCCGAGAAAGTAAACGACGATCGAGAAACGATTATTTAGCGATTTTTGCGCAAAAGAGCGAATTTTGTTTTGCGCGTGTATTTATTCACCACGTATCTTTACTTATCTATTATCTTGAGACAATAGAGGGAAAATTACCCGTTCCAGCGAAATAAAGAGTGATAGTTTTCCCATTGTGGGAACGAGCTGTCTTAAGAACATTATGTAATTTACTCCGCAAAAATGATTTTCTTATCATACATATAAATATAATCATAAAACATACGGATATTATGTTCTTTAAATTTTCTACATAACAATCAACTTTTAAATAATTTTCATATGAAATATTATGCTCGTTTGAAATTATAAGACACAGTTTCTTTTAATCGGTAATGACATTATATGTGGGGGATGAAGAATCTAAATACTTTGAAAAATGCTCTCAAATTTTACATGTCATAGATTTCAAAATTATACTAGAAGTTTACACGTATCGCTACTATATGTTGAACGGGTCTTAAGAAGAAGCTGTTAAGAAGTTTTGAGTGAGGCTAGGTAATTGCAGGGTTTTCACACTGTTTAACTATATCTATTTAAATAATGATGAGTTTCATGAATATGCGCATCCGTTACGCTCGAGGAGGATCACGTACACGAGTGCTTAGAATAAAAAAAAAAGCTTAGTTACTTTTCCCATAAGTGTGCTAAGGACGCGCCATTTGTTTAAATAATATTAATCCCCATAAATCTCGGTGCCTAACAAAACGCTGCGCTGGAAAATAGTGATATGTTCCCAGTTAACAACCGTGAACGCACCTCGCTATAATTTCATCATCAAACGCACCACTTTTACGTCACAATACTGCATACACGTGCGTAATGAGAGATCGTGGCTGCGCTTGGTGAAAGCAGAACAGGATGATGGCGGGTTTCAAGCGAGAAAAATTGCGTTAGTTTTTCAAGAGGTGCGCGTTGCAGTAATGAACATTAAATGTAATAAACTTTATTATTTCGAAATTATTTTTACGGGCATGGCGATATTAACGTGATGCGCTACTTTATGCACTAGAAAAATCTTACATGGAATCTGAAAGTTTATTATTATTGCGATGCGTTTACAGTGTTGCATTTTTAATGAATTAATAGAGTCCTTTGAATCTCACAAGATGATAGTATTTCATAAATTTCTATGCCGTCTTATTACGTCCACGATATTAAGTTGGATTTCTTTGCGTATAGCGTCAATTGAACGATTGATATGCATCGCATTTTGTTTTGATATGCGCGTATTATGTTGAATCGACTGTGAAAAACATCAGCTACACACATCGAGGTCGTGGCTCGTTAATAATTGACCGCACGTAGCAGATCCTCGGCGACTTCCGGCCGTCACTGTTGAAATATACAGCGCGGTTAATTGATGCTGCAGTTTCGATTTAAAACGCAATTTGAAGCTGCTAAAACGATTTTATACTCGCGGAAATATAATTTTCTACCGCAAGTGTCGATCGCAATTACGATTACGGTAATCATTGCGGGATGATGGAAATATTACAAGTGACCCTACGCAAGTGCGGTAATACTTGCACGTTGCGAGTTATGCGAGTTATGCAGGCGTAATAAGTTTAGCGCGATAATGTTTATGAATCCGTGTGTGTCAGGAAATACCGTATCACGCATACGCCTGGTAGTTTTCACGATAAAAAAACTGTACAACGTAATTTTAGTTATTACAGTATGGAATAATCGCGCGATGCATCGCGTAAGCGACTAGTTGAATAATTTAGTCATAATCTCTACTTTGCGTGTTAAAGATAAAAGAAAATTGTATTAACGCGTTTATCAACGGCACGTTTTGGTGACAGTCGTCCCTCGATACTCGCCGAGTATTTCGTTCCACGTGATTTTCGCGCAAAACTGAGAATACCTGAAGGGTACTGCGTGTACGAAGGGATTTGTAATTAATCGCGTAAAAAAACCCGCGTATAAAAAAAGTACCTGGTAAGTCGAGGGATGTACTTCGCAAGTTGCATTGATTTTTTTGCGTAATTATTCGCGCAACACATCGCAAGATTGCGCGTCAGCCATGTCGAACGCGATTACGTACGGTAGATTGTTAGCGTAAAACAAATACGGACTGCCCGATTAATATTATAGCGCCCGGCATCGCGGCCTGTTGAATTAAATTTATAGACGTATCATCGACACACTTTCGCACACCGACGCCATATATTTCTCGATGGAATCGCGGCGATACGACGAATTAATCCTGCAATAGTGTCACGTCGTGTACGTGAGCCGGTAAATATCTCAACGATGACATACATCCACGCCGGTATCGGCCGGAGAATCGCGAAGGATGAGTGGGCGAGAAAGAGAAAGAAGGAGGCTCGTTCGCCGACCTTTCCTCTTTCGCCGCGACCCTGCTGTAAATCTGGCCGATCCGGAACGATCGGCCGGCTTTATTAAACCAGTAGCGGCATCGAGAATCGGTTAGAAAGCCCGCGCGCTCTTTTGCGTGCCAATATGCGCAAGAAGAATATATGCACAACACGCTGCTCCGTCGATTTCCATTAGAAAACATCGCTTGGCTCCTCTCGGATCTCGCTCGGCCGAACAGGACCTTATCGTTGTTCATAAATTTCAGTCGTTTTGTAGAAAGTGTTGTAGTGTTGAAAAATATTGTAAATTACGCGTACACGCTCGTGGAATGGAAAGTGAGCGCGGAAACTAAAATCTCAAGCGGCGAACTATTTATTTTCGCAAACTGTATATTATAAAATACTGCAGTTATAAAAAATATATACTCTTTTATTGTTCAGCTCATTCATATGCTGTATATTCTGTTTGTATTGATGAATTATTAATGTTAAATTTAAATGGAGTTTACTACGTTATTTGACTTGTAAGTATTAAAAAAGATTAGGTGCTAAGATGCGATACACTTAGCAAGGAATATTTGTAACAGTTTCCAACACGTGTTTCCTCTATTTTAATTCGGGCCGAAAGCACCTCGACCCGAAAAGAAATCACGCGGCGAGATACCTTCGTCGGTCCGATCGTATGTTGAACGTGCGTGACTCGCGTGCACGCAGCCACGCACACGCTTGGCGCGAGAGTGCGCCTGGTGAGGGTACACGGAGGGCCCCGATACTTTCACTCGGCAAGTAGTCGGTATCGCTGCTTGCCAGCAATGGATCGGAGGTCAGTGCACCGGTGACCACAGTCCACGCTCGTGTCTGCGAGCGCAAAACGGCTACGAAAGCATGCCGATAATCCCTTGAAGGTGGATGCTCGCCGGTGCGGACAGATACAAGTCGATCTTGCCCCGTTCGGCTCTTGGTATCATTAAGATCTCGCTGTTCGCATGTTCGCAAGATCATACGAGTCATCGTGCACGCTAGATATTCGCTAAGCGGTCGAGTTACTTCTCGATCGCCGCTTTCTATATGCGAGAAAGATATGCCGCGGGCTTACGTAAGAGAAAATAGAGCGGGATCTGACGGACTAAATCGCGTGACGTGCGCATGTATGAAAAGTTGTTGATTGAGAAACGAAACGCGGGTAAAAAGTGTTGCCGATGTCGCAAGGCGTGCAACACAACTTATTAGCGATATTCAGCAGGCCGGAAATAATAGCGTGATCATGACCGGTTGGTGAATATTTCACCGTTATTTTTAATAAGCCGATGCCGCGGATTTCTCATTACCCGTTTCTCATTTATGCATATATGTTTATGAATATTTCGCAGTTATATTTTTAACTATTTAATTATATTTCGCTATTGCGCTTTTAATATTTCCCCCTACATTTCCTTTAAGTGCCAATGCAATTAGTTTGTTTCACTTTGCACTATTTGATATGACGTGACAATAAATGTATATCATGATCTCTAAATTTTTTATAAACTCATTTTGATCAAGATAGTAGACCTTTGGTATGGACTTCTCGATTTGCTTAATAAAATCGTTAAAAGGAAACGACTAAAAGTAAAAAGCCTGAGGCCCGAATTGTTAAATATAATAAATGAAGTCTGGAGTATCCTTTCTACTGTGCAGTTTTATGAACGAAAGGAGAGTAATTTTGTGATTATACATCATCATCTAGTCACGCAATGATCTCAAGAATGCTACTGCGAGTAGGATGTAACGAGTACGTAGTAATAGCGGAAGGCGATTGACAACGATGACGTAGATGATTGGTAATAGAGCGAGGCAACGTGACAATGACGTTGCAAATACGCGTGCGACTGCGTCGCTCCGTTAGACAAACGCGGAACGGAAGTGCATCAACAGACAAACGTGCTGCTAACCGTTGAGTCACAAAGTGACGAAGACGGAGTTAGATGGTCACCGCGGTTGCACCTTCGGTCGAAAGTGCGGTGACCCTTTTACTTGAACTCTTGCCTCTCCATCTTTCTGACATCTACCGGAGATGACGTTCGTCTCATTATTAATTTAGCTCATTATTATTTGTTGAACGTACACCCTCAGAAAGGATTTCTGTTACCAAGACAAAAAATATTCTTGACGCATATATATTTCTCGCAACCTCATTTAGTGTAAAAATAAGACACTGTCAAAATAAAATCAATGATTCTTATTCTCCTCTATCGAATTAAAAAAGATTGACTTACTATATTGAGACAAGAGTAACTTATACAAACGTAAGCTTATACAGGGTGAGTCTTTCCATATCCGACAAAATTTTTGAGAAGGTAGAACGGATCGAGATGAACGGAAAAGTCCTGTACCATTTTGCAATTTTCGTAATAGTTAACGAGTAATTAATTATTAAAAATCGTTGTTTTAGGCCGGCCTACCGCCCAATTCGAGCGCGTGGCGAGATGTGCGCATAGCAATATCGATCGCCGGGCGGTCACATCTTGCCACGCGCTCGAATTGGGCGGTAGG
>NW_011967241.1:2542655-2589706 GCF_000949405.1 Vollenhovia emeryi | reverse complement strand
TGTTTTAGGCCGGCCTACCGCCCAATTCGAGCGCGTGGCGAGATGTGCGCATAGCAATATCGATCGCCGGGCGGTCACATCTTGCCACGCGCTCGAATTGGGCGGTAGGCCGGCCTAAGACAACGATTTTTAATAATTAATTACTCGTTAACTATTACGAAAATTGCAAAATGGTAGAGGACTTTTTCGTTCATTTCGATCCGTTCTACCTTCTCAAAAATTTTGTCGGATATGGAAAGACTCACCCTGTATATTCTTACGTTTAGAATAAATTTTCCCTCCATCTTACGACGCACGAAGTTGGCACCACGATATTCGATAAAAGACGATACATGCTGACCCTTTATTCTAGATTTTAGAATTTTTCATTGAAGATTAAAGTATTCCTTTCTCTATAATAAATATGATTGGCGCTATATCGATCCTATTTTAGGATACATTGAAGTGTAACAACATTGGATCCGGAAATTTTTTCTGTGCGAGTATGTAATAGAAATTTCATAGAAAAGTGCTTTCTACACAATATTTAGATATTATATAGAAAGATTACGTAACAGTTATATCTTCTCTTGCGCCATCTTCCAATTTAAATAGCTTTTCCAATTAATCATCCCGATGAAACATCAAGACTTTGTTTCATGTTATTTGAGTTAACTACGCAATAATCGTTTCCTGTAAATCATCAGCACGTAATTAATCACATGGATAATAAATTTCGTATATTATTTATGGTCTTACAAGAAGACGCAAAGATGGAAGGGAAGTAGAAAGAAGCGCTCGAGTTGACTGCAACACCGATCCATTTGCACGCTCGGAATCTTTTTCCCTGGGTGTTACGTACGTTTTCCCTGAGAAAATACTCAGGTAACACCCGCGATCGTGCGTGTGAATGGTTACGGTTTCCAGATTGACTCGAATACGCGCAAACCGCACGCGCGATAACAAAGAAAAGGCGTTTGAAACGAAGCGAGCGCTGCGCAGGCCCCGTTATCTCCGGAATGTTAATTCCCGCAGGAACGGCACATGCAAGGAAGATAATATCGTTTACACGTACACATACTTGTGTACTCCCTTGATCTCACTCCGAGTTCCGACAGGTTCACTGAGCATCTTCGTGACCTTCTTCTTCCACTTCTCTCCACCATCATCCTTTCCTTTACTTGCGCGTCGCATAGGTCAGGAACGGCCCCGCATAAAATATCAATTATATTTTCCGTCTGATTCAATATTAAAAGCTTCGCTATCACCGAGATTATTGCAATACCAGCGACTATGGAACGTTAATGAAATTATGCTTCCTCTTTGGATTCCGCGTGGAAGATTATCCTGGCTGTTCTTACGCTTTGCTTTCAATATATTTGTGTATCGATATTTTATTTTCACGATATTTCTCAGCAATTTATCAAAAGAAAGAACTATATTTCTTTTCAGTTTTGTTAAAAGTTGTAAATATTAGATAAGTTTTAGAATCATATAAAATATACTGTTACAATATAATGTAGTGTTAAATTTTAAGAGAGATTTAAAAGAGTTTAATAAAAATGTTCTATGTATTTCTACGTGTATATGTAAGCGTGATCTAGTACACTTCTTAGACACAGAAGTGGTTAATTGCGAGATATTGATATTTAAAGCATTAAATTATCAAACATTAACTCGAACAGAAATGCTTATAGCAGCGATATGAAGATATTAAGACTTTCCTTACGAGCAAGCATTCAATTAACAATTTTGTAATATACCTAGTCGGAAGTCTCTGTGATTGCGACATTGCCATATTTACACGTGGATTCCTCGCAGACTGATTCGATGAAAGCGGTTCTTGCGTAGTTCATAATGGTACAGTGTAATATAATGTCAGCGCTGAGAGGTCATAAGGGGAAAAGAGAGAATCCACTCCATCCGCTTTCCCTCATCCGGCCAAGTACCCAGCGATTAAGAAAGTCCATACCACTACACGCCTCAAGTACCAATGCAATAGTGGGAGAAATCACCGATCAATCTTTTGCCGTCACGATAAATCGTGTCTGATGAGCGATGGCAATTTTATTGTGATTAATACACTCCATACGTTATCTCGAGATCGACAATTACTTTTTCTGCGCATTTATTTGTGTGCTCAGTCAGTTTGTTAATTCGCCTACGTCTTAAGTGGTCTAATTGTAAGTAGCATGAATGAAGGAGACAGAGAATTAAGCGTGGGCGAAATTCTGATAACGGATTGTCACCATTAAATATAATATTATGCTGCGTGATTCATCGTGATATTTTTATTTTTATGGAGTTATTAAGTAATATTTACATGCATATCTAACTGTTACCTCAAATTTTACTTAAAAGTATTTGATACTTTTTAAATGTCTTATTGATTACTGAATGGATAATGTCGTAACTGTAAAATAATAGACATTACCTTACGCTTATATGCATAAATATAAAATAAATGTTTAAATGTCGTTATTTTCAGACTTCACGGTTCTTACGAGGCACTGAAATATGGTACATTACTGGATGGCTTGTCTGATCTCACGGGTGGTATTACCGAAAGCATCGCGATTCGTCAGGATCCCACAGCTTGTGGACGAGCGTTGTCGAAACTCTTGGACATGACGTCTCTTATTACTTGTACAGTAAATAATAATCAACAACAGGTACGGGATATTCAAAGAGGCTGAAATTCTTCCCAACACTTTGCTCATACGCGTGTTTTTCTATCTTAGATACGTGCCAGCACAGAAAAGCTTGCTAATGGAATACAAATGGGAATCAATTACAGATTGTACGCGATTGAGAGGGTCAGTATGTCAGTCGCATTCTGCATTTTTATACGCATCTAAATAAATCATAGGAACAACGAGATTGATAAAATGAAATGTCTGAAGGAATGGCATTAATCTCGGTATTGTAGGTGGAAACTTTTGGAGGGGAAGCGGTGCAATTAGTAAAATTAAGGAATCCTCTTGGGCCCGGTGGGGAATACGTTGGTGCTTGGGCGAGAGGTGGGCTTGAATGGGACGAAGTGCCAGCAATGGAAAGGGAACGACTAGCTGTAAGAAATATGGCCGAAGGAGAATTTTGGTGAGTGCACAAAGAGACAGCGGAAGTATAATTTCTAATGTATCGCAAATAATATAACGTCAGAAAAGCGATCGAGTTAGCTTAAATTGGCTAAACGCAAATATTATGTTATTTATTCAACGAAAATAATTGAAGCTGCAAATATTTGGGATTAGATGTCGTTGAATAGTTTCCGCAATTAATGCCCGAGTTAGACTAAACTTTGCTAAAGTTATGAAATGTTCCAACTGTATTGTGTTACTGTTTGCAGGATATCATACTCAGATTTCGTTAAGACGTTTACTCACCTGGAAGTTGTGCATCTGGATGCTGAAACTTCGAGAGATGAACCGTCGTTACACAGTAAACACACTTGGCAAATGAAATTGTATCAGGGAAGCTGGAGGAGGGGCGTCACTGCGGGAGGGTGTCGAAATAATCAAGGTTCGATTATTGCGTTGCAAGTCTGCGCGTTATCACTAATACTATTGCATTATCACTAACATTATTGCTATATGAAATATAAAAACCATAATCAGTTGATTCGAAACTCAGTCTATTTAAGTTATATAAATAATTAGCTAACGATTGCGTATTCTTTTTCGGCGCAGAAACCTTTCATATAAATCCACAGCTGCATCTGATTCTAAGCGAGATGGAGGAAGTGATCGTTTCATTGAATCAGCATTCGATTATGGAGCCGAAAGTAAGGAGCCTTTCCGAAATATTCCGAATATCGTCCAATGTGTCTCTTATCAAATTGGCTTATCGAACCTTCGCCTCTGCCTTCAGGTGATCGGCTTTACAGCGTATACGCTGCCGAAGAACAGCACCGAATCGATAAACAAACAGTTTTTCAAGAAGAACAAGTCCTTAGTTAATTCCCAATACACGAATAGTCGGCAGGTGAGCCACAGGTGTCAGCTCGAGCAGGGTGGTTACCTGCTGGTACCTACGACCTTCGAGCCGACTCAAGAAACGAGTTTCACATTACGGGTCTACAGCAGTAAGCCTCTAAAGCTCAAGTAGGTATATGCATTTGCCGATGTCATATATGCTTGCACGAGGCGGCACAAAGGATCGTATGGCCGCCTCGGTGCATTTAATGTGCAGCATACATTAACTCGTGTGAGGATATGTTATACGCCCGTCTTTAACTATAGTTTTAAAATCCTCTCTCAACCATATTTCAAAGGACGTATCATGTAATTGCCTCGCTCGAGCACAAATCCTTTTGTTAAGGAAATGTAATACATCAAAAGTTTTATCTTCGACGAAATGATTTGCTGCCTTTGTATGTTCGATAGTCTTTTCTTCTTTAAGTGGCTTTAGTTTGTTATATACTATTCTATTATTAAAGTTGCTTTGTGTGCGAAATTTAAAATATGTAAAATTTTGCTTTCGGATTATCATACATTGTGTTCTAGACTGGAAGAGGGAGTGGCAAGATTCCGTATTCTACATATGTACATATCATCAATGTTTCAGATTGTTAGACACCCCGCCGTCGTTAATGAAATCGGCAATTGTTAAGGCGCCTCCCCTCGAAGGAAAAGGCTTCTCTCAATACGAAGCAGTGTTTCTGCAGCTCGCCGACGAGCACAGAACTGTAAACGCCTTTGAGCTGCAGGAGCTTTTAGAAGCCTGTTTACCAAATGGTATATCGTAAAAGATACAAGAAACTTTGCCAGAAGTAGAATGCACTAAAATATTGTGTAATATTAATCTAAATAAATGCTTTCTCTTTAATTTCTAGATTACATCAAAAGCTGTGCCTGCATGGAAGTCTGCCGACAAGTAGTGTTAACTATGGATGTATCCTTTCAATGAAACTTTACCTTTTAGAATATATTGATAACTTTTTATCTATAAATTTGCAGTCTATCCATAGGCTTTTTATTAGACAATTGTTTGTATGGGTTAGAACACAGCTTTATGTTTAGATAATTTACATTAACGGCACACGTCGATATTTAATTAAAATTTTATAAAATCTATCTGTTAATTTTTTTTACTTTTGGATAATGGAATATATGACAAACAATAATTTCCTTACATTTCTCGCGCCTCTAAACAGAGTTCTGGGAGTGGCCGGTTGAAGTTCAATGACTTCAAAGATCTTATGTGCAGTTTAAAGTACTGGCAAGCTGCTTTTAAGAATCATACGAAGGAAAAGACGGGTATACTCAAGGCGGAAAGACTGCGAGATGCTCTGCTAGAAGTCGGTACGTAAGAAGAAACTGTAGTACCGTGCTGCAGACTAAACATTCTGTTTTATCGTCGTGTAATCGTAACTTCTACCTCAGGTTTTCAATTAAATACGGACGTATTATCCATTTTAATTCTTCGATACATGAGGAAAGACGGTACTCTTCGATTCGGCGACTTTGTGTCGGCGATCTTACACTTGAGCGACGCATTTGGTACGTTTATTATGAGATTCCCTATTATTTCTTAATCTAATCTGATTTATAGGCTTTTAAATATTTTGTGTTAATTGAGTATTTTACATTCACCCAGGAATATTCGAGAGTAAGGATCCTTTGCAAAATGGAACGATAAAATTAAGCTTGTCAGAGGTACATAAAAATTCTATCAAGAATACGATATCATTTTCTTTTACGATTACGTAGGACGTAAGTTATTCAAAATTACGCTAAACCGCGGATTCTTTTTACAGTGGCTGAGATCATCTCTGATGTGTTGAAACGTCAGTCAACGTAGATCATGTACCTTGTGAATCGTCTGTAAATAACATTTCCTTCATTTCGACATTAGATGTAAGTTTTAGCCATATTAACGATTAGTGCCCATCTATTTACACTTTGTAAAATAATACCATTGTCTCTCTCTTACATTATCATCGATCATCATTCCTTTATGTAATTATTACGTGTTACGATTAAGAAGTTATGTATGATACATCGTTTGTATAAGATTATCGCACTGGATAATAAAGTTAAGTTTATTTTGCATAGTCCTTGCATACCTTTCATTAGATTTTGATGTATAAATCGAACTTCTAGGTTTGATAAACTACGAATTCTTTACGAATGAATAATATAAATTTTTTAAATTACAAATTACATATTAAAAGCAAGTTTTAAATTATTCAAGATTGAAGATTATTAAGTTATCACAAGCAGATCTTGATTTAAATATATGTTATTTAAATAATACAGCGTATGCGCGTGTATCGGAGAGAAGGGAATCTAGTAAAGCTACAATAGAAACATTTATTTATAGAATTCGTTCGAGAGATACAACGAAACTTTTGATATCCTAGAATTTATCACCCACTCCCAACGGCGGAGCGAGGTATAATTCGCGCAAACTGATTAATTTCTTGTCCGAATCGTCGATTCTTAAACAATTCTGATCGAGGGTTTCATCCTGCGCGAATTATATAATAAGTGCACACGAGACACAGATAGGTGGACGGCGATATATAAAAATTACCAGGAACAAACTGGCGCAAAAGCGATCTCGTTTATAATCTCGGCCGATTATTCCAGGCAATTTCACATGTCCCGTCTTTAGACTTTAGATGATGCTTTGATCAAGGAAACTGCCGGGTGCGTTTTAACGATAGATTGCAATCCGGCATATAATGCGTCGAAAAACACGTACGTCATCAACTACGTCCTCATCGATACCCGCGAGCAACATATTCGGGTTGTATGCGACTGTAATATTCTCATAAACTCCGTAACTCCGAGCTTCATCGTGAGCAATTTAGTGCAAAACTAGAATGGTTTTGGCTGTATAAAATATGAGTAATTTTAACTTTTCACTTTGATATGTGTAAGTTTGAGTTTTGACGATAGAAAGTCCGGAGATAGATAATTCGTGTAGCAGCAATTTTAACTATTTGAAATTACTACAGCTTGCAAGTTTTTGGTAACTTAATAATTTTCAGATAATCGTTGAAAAAATAATGTTAGTGTGTAGATACTTTAAGTTATTATATTTACTGATTATATGACATGTTTTAAATTTTAAATACTTTAAATAATGAAGCAACTGTAAGGAATCTTTATATAAAAGATAGCTATTACGTATTAATTTTAAAATTCAATTCTGGTTACACACACACATATGGTGTAGAAATAAAAATTAACCTATAGCAAAATACTTCTTAATGATAATATTATGTAATTCTTGGTATAAAAATATAAATATAAATCCTTTAAATCATCGTAATGTAATCAACTGCGATCAGGCACTTTAGCTGTAAAAAAATAAAAAAATGTTTAGAAATGCACGGAAGAAAATAATGTAAGAATATTGTTGATTATGTTGCTCGTAGGAACGTTGATTCTTCCTTCTACAGGCTTTCGCTTTATAGAGCACGTGTTTTCGTTGGTGCAATGAGGGGAAGGAAGACGTTCAAAGGTATACAGCCGGGGTTCACAGTTTCACACACATATTACGATCGTTTCCAGGAGAGGAAGACATCGAAGTTTAGAAACAGTCTCACGTGCATCGGCGAAATGACGCTTTATCTTCACGAAAATACTGGATGGCGTGTCGCTTATCGTTTAGATATTTACATGCTCGTGAAGATATTTGCAGCAAGATAGTACAGTTCTTAAAGTAATGACCAGCTTGTTAACGAATCGCTAGAATTTTATCAAGTAGAAAAGTCAGTTTGTGTATTACGGGTAATAAATGGCGACGAACACCGATCATTCTGCAATTAAATGTTGTAACATATAAATTTGAAATTTGAATAAATAAATTCATTATACCTGTGTATAACCGGAGAAGCCAGATGAGTGTCGTACTAGAAAAGAATTATTTTTAAATATATAGATTTTCTTCGCTATTATTAACGTTGTTTCTTCTAAATACAAAAAAATAACAGCTTACGAGAATATTTTTTATGATTATTTATGAGCGACACATAATTTCTGGTTGCCTCTTAATAATAACGCGCGAACGTGCCTCCCTTTAAATAAAGCATAATCGATATCCGCTGCCCGTCGCCTTTGTGAAACAGGTATCGAGGTAGGTTTATTTTGAGCCTTCGCAAATGTCGACGTTTAATTGAGCTTTCGCACGAGGTTCGAAGAACTTTCGCGGGCGTACAATAAGTCGTAGTGAACGTGATAATCGAATTTTCGCCGAGGAACCGCGTTCCTGGCATGACTGGTTGTCTTCCGGCCATGCCCATCTGCACGGAACGGTCGTGTTGGCGTAAGATTAATTCGCGTGTCGTCGGGCGGTGCGTACAGTCGATCGATCAGACTTCCGTGACCCTTTGCACGGAGTTAATATCCAGAGCACAGTTGCCGATCGTGTCCGGTGAGTCTGGAAGATATTCCTCGAGCGGCGTAACTCCAGCTGTCCTCAGGTCGTCCCTCACACGCTCTACCTGATGCAATATATTATTTACATCAATGGCATCGTAACGATATTAATGTCATCGGTATAATAATTGTTAATATTGCCTTATAGAATTATTATGTTGTAAGCTTAGAAAAAATGTGCTTTAATAATGTTCTTTTGTGTTTTATTTTTTTATGATAGATTAAAGCTGTGAACAAAATAATAGCAGAAAGTCTCTTCATATGAGATAGCGGAGTTTCTGCTAAATTAATATCATGTGTCGGTCCCATCATAAATTTATTGTCCTAGAAGTGAAATTTGTTTAGTGGAAAATTTATCGTTAGATCATGTAATCGTTGCGAAAAAGAGCTTTGTGGTTGAATTTGGATGTTGAAAACCTGTTGTCTGATAATAGACTTTCCCCTAATAATGATCATCGCGCAATGAAAATTTGTTATCATTACTTTTCACGCTGGTTAAATATTTAAAGGCAATTTATGAATAGAAGAAAGTTATGTAGATGCGCAGTTGTGCAATGTATCAGAAATTCGTAGTGCTACGGTAAAAATATGATGTATTAAGGCCCGCCGAAACATAAGGTATGTAAATATATGTATGTATATATATATGTAACCGCACCTTCGGACTTTAATCGACTCTAACCTGTTTGAGGACTCGCAGTAAATTCAAGCCAGCGACTTTCTTTAGGTCAAGCACGTTCCACTTGCCACTCCGGAGAAGTTCGGCGAATAGTTCGGGATACTTCGAAACATCTTCGAGACCACGAGGAGTTCTACGGAGAGAGGAAGAGGTTTCACACGTAATTAGAAACGCGATTTTCATTTTCTCTTTATTGCGGAGAAAATTATGTAGGAAATAATTTACTGGGGATTAATTCGTCAAAGTAAAGGATCGACTCTTCGCGATCGATTGATGTTTGCGATCGTTGAATTCTCCAGCTTAAGTTATCACTGATATTCGCGCATGCAAATTGCATGAGAATCAAGACGCGACTGCCAATAGATATTTTCAAAGATGTTACAAATAAATTTCACGCCGACTTATCTCACGTCCCCAACGTACTTGTTGATGCCGTCGAAATCTCCGCCGACTCCGATATGGTCCACACCAATCAGGTTTCTAATGTAATATATGTGCTCGGCCACGTCCGAGACGCTGGCTTGGGGCCCGCATTTCACGAAATAATTGTAAAACGTGACCATCACCAGTCCGCCGTTATCAGCCTGGAAACAAGCACGTGAGAATGGAGCGCGTAATTCTACAGTTGTGCGATTTGAACGTGCCTCGCACCGTCGCACCGGGAATTTCAAGCCAGCTCAATGAGAGGTGTAACACGTAATTTTCCGCTAGCGCACGGGGAAAACTGTACCCTAGCCGTGCCTTTGCTTCGGAAACGAAACGTACAACCCCCCCGAGCGACAGAGGGATCGATAAAATCGACGAGCGCCGGAAGGGAGACCTCGTTATCGCGGTACCGCATTCACCGTCGACTCGGTGCCGTTAATTTTCGACCTTGATAATTCGCCTCTTAACGAGCTCAAGTGAACCGGGCGCTTCTTAATGGAGCACAAAACTCGACAATAGAAAGGAATCGCCGTCGGTAAATGTTTCGAGGTGCTATTCGAACTCTAGCCGCCCGCCCCAGGATAATTATCTGTTCGTTGAAAGAAGATCTGAGAAGGCAGATAGAGAAAAAGGAAAGGGTTTTTATCGCCGGCACATCGCGTTGCTCCTTCGTATCGCCAGTTGTCTATTTTCGCGTTTACAGGGCGCGAATTTTGCCGCGAGAAGGTCGTTTAACCCGCACTGATCGTTCTTATATAATTATCGTTGTTGCAATTAGCACGCGAAATGTTTTCTATGAAAGGGTCGTGAAAGAATTTTTATATAGTTCCGCTTCAACTCTTGAAAGTTATATTGTAATTGAAATAAATGTCTCTTCTTTTTACTTCAAGCAATTAACGAAACAACTTCTAACAAAGTTAAATGCATTTTACGGACTATGAAAATTTCTGTGCACTTACCAGTTGCTTAAGAATATCGTCGGGCACGTTTCTGGAAGAATTACAAATAGCGAACGCAGAAGAGTGTGAAAAAATGAGTGGCGCTTTACTGACTCTTAGAGCATCCCTCATAGTTGCCCTTGAAGTATGACTGAGGTCTATCAGCATTCCGAGCCTATTCATTTCTTTAACTACCGTCTCACCGAATGTCGTCAGACCTCCGCCTGAAAGACGTAATAACGTTATTTTATGTTCTTGTGGATCTACGTTAAAAAGACTGCGATGTAAATCTTTTAAGTTAGTCAAACAGTATTAATAATAGCTCTTGCATCATCTATTACATATTTAATATATGTAGTGTTACGCATTAACATTTAGTCACAATTTCTAATTTAAGTAGCCAAATATTGCGATACATTCTATGCCAAAGAGAAAATTTATATGTTATACAAAATATATTTTAATATAATATGGCATTAAATAATGTTCAATATTATATCAAAATAATTTAAAGTAATAGAGTCTGATGTTTAATGTAATATTAATATTGCTGTATTACTTTTAAAAAACGTATCGGAACAAAATATATGAACAGAGACATTTTATTTATTAAAAATTTTTACTGTAGTTTAATTTCTGAACTACTTGTGGATCCATGAATCTTTATGAGATTAAATTCGCAAGTTTTAGCTCCACTCATTCTGAAGAAGATGTTTATTCCAAACTTGCATCTAATTTACCATCTTCATCGTCGTCTTCCACCGACGAACTTTTCGCCCACGGAGTGTTGCAGGTGTGTGTCAGTGTAAGGTACCGTACACCCAACTGGTAAAGTGTTCTTAAAACGGCTAAACTACTTCCTAGACTATGCCCACCCTCCACTCCAATCAGGGAAGCTATTCTGCCCCTCCCGTGAGCTTCCAAAATCTCTAGAAGTCAAAAATGTAGTTGAATAGAGCTGTCGCTTTGTCGATCGTGGCACATTACGGCTCGCATTACGGCGAGCTGTACTTACCCCTTGACGATGCAGCAAATTGCATGTGCTGGGAGTATTTTTCTATGAGCCTCTTAATGAGGTCCACTTGCTCCAGAGTCAGCTGAACCGCGTTAAGATGCTGAGATTCGCATGGCACGTAAGCGGCCCAAAACTAGAAAAGAATCGTTGATGCGATGTTGCATAATTGTTGGAAAAGATTTTCAGATGTGAGTAACCGTACTTTCGTATATTTAAAGAGAAACGTCGAGAAAATCTTCACTTTACAAAAGAAGAATGCAAGCTGCTTGCGCTCTTTGCAGTGTTGTTTGCGTTAGAAAAAGTGTTTTATCTTTTAAATTCCAGTCCGGCACAACTTCCCGCGTAATTGTTGCATTTTATTAGAACGATATTTGTCTCATACGCAGAATTATTTCAAATCTTACTAGCAAAATAAAGAGAAAGGCCCGACGAGATTATTACATTTCGTTTGTTATCCTGCACACAACAACTATTTCCCTTTAGATCACTATCATTTCTACAATATATGTGTGCGTGCAAGCGTGATATGCGCTTAATGCTCGCATCATTCAGACCTAACGAGCTCCTGAGTGCTCGCATGCGATGATAATCGATGCATTCAATCCGTCACGCTCATAATATCGCCGACACCTGAAACTCGCCTAGTCATCTCTAGCATAGTTTCCGCGCAACATCCGAGTCTAGATTGCTTATTACATTGCATAATATCAAACAATAACAAGCCGCTTTCCGAACGCATCTTGCGTAGATAACTACTGGATTGAGATATCGAGAAAGATTGTTAAAAGCATACAGGAACACGTGCATTTTGCATTAAACATGTGAGAAATTTGATAATCAATTCTAATTTTGACAATTACAGACAAAGTTATGCGAGGTTCTGTTCAAATAATATTGAGCTTCATCCATCGAAGAGTATCTTATTAAGAGTAAATAAAATCATCTTATTATTTTACTTAGGAATTTTCTTTGAATACACGACTGTGCGCGTAGCCTTGCAATTACCTGACCGCCGACCATGCCCTGCCGCAGTCTGACCAAATCGGTTTGACTCCACGCGCTTTTGCTCCAGGGCGCGACTTGACGTAGATCCTTGTCGAAATCGAACTCCGCCAACTGGTTATGGAGGAAATTGCGGATGTTCCACGGTAGGTCATTGTGGCCGTCGATCAAAGGCACCTCAGAAAGAACCTGTCGAACGGTTTCCAATCGCTCACGCGGCGACGTCAGAAGCGCGAGCTCGCCATCCGCTGGACGTGGCCCGACTCTGCCCACCCAGGTGCCAATCGACAGTATAATCACGCTTACCGTCCATACACCACTCTGGCCGCCACTCTGCAACAGCAGATAATCTTCCCGATAGTGTTTAACGGATAAAAGGGTGGATAAACATCTGTACAAAAATTGAATATAAACTCTAGGTAAGTGTTCTTCGTTAATAAGCAAAATGTGTGTAAATTTTAAACGTTAAGTAGAAAGCAATTAATTGGAGATGCAATTGATAATCAAGAAAGACAATATAATGCTTGTTATAGCTATTATAATAACTGTATTGGAGTCCTCTCTATTTTCTAAATTATACGAAACGTCCGTTTTGGGCATTGTACAAAAATGAGCTTTTGCTCGAATGTAAATAATGTATACAGTCATGTGTTATTATCATAGTCAAAGAGGCTTTTCCTTGGCAATTTGTTAGATAAATTGCTCAACGAAAACGAACGACTTTACTGATGGTACAAAACGATTTAATACCACGCCGCAAATTTTTTCTTTGACACATGTATTTAGCACAGCATACGAGAATAACGCATTGTTCCCGCGGGATTATCTCGCGTAATGAAGATGGACCGAAAGGGGAAGGAGAGAGAGAGGGGGGGGGGGAGCAATAGTAGTCTACACAGCTCGTCCGTTGTTTCCGCACCTTGCATCCTTTGAAGCCGATGACCTCAGAAACGAGTGGTATTTTCAAGAAAGAGACACGCGGCTTTGACAGGGATTATAAATTATTAAGCCCTGCTCACCCAAGCGTCGGCGGATGTTTGCCTGTCGCCGGGATTTGAAATTCAGCGAACGAAACAGTGAATTATTTCTCGAGCGAGGTATCAAAGCTCTCGCTGCTCACTTCCCAAGGCTCTCGCCTTTGCCAGCAAGGCAGCTCGCAAATATGGAGGAAAATAGTACGCGATGGCCGGGGTTTAATCTTCGCCGCGAGTAATCCGTAGTAGGACGAACTGCGGTACCTTCCCATATGTTATATGATTATATGAAAGGGTAATACAGATGAAGCGTATCCCTTTGTTCCGTACGTTATTCTGTTTACGAGATTGTCGAGCGAAAGAGGAAACACGCTCGCCTTCAGCACAAATTCTTTGGACAAATGATTGATAGTTTTTTTTTCTTCTCAACGATGATTGATTATGAAAGAAGCTTACTTATCATGCATCATTTACGTCGAGGATTTGTATTTTTAATACGCCGCGCCAAGAATTACGACATTAATTTCTGACAAAATAATTATTTGGCTGAATGAAATTCGTCAATCTCTAACGAAGATAAACGCGACGCTTCCTCGCTCATTTTTGCTTTCATACCTCGGCACTTTCACGCGATAGGATCGAATGGCACGAATCAAAAGTACGTACACATAAAGGGGTCCAATCGTACCGGAAAATATCAGCCCCGAGAGCCGAGAGATTCGTGTACAGGAGGGATTAGCTCAGCTCCGTGCTGGCCGTGTACAAAAGAACGAGAATTACTTGAGTGCTGAGCAATGTCGTTTAACTGTATCCACTGCCCGACCAAACGACGACCCGCGCTACTCGTTGACCGCGGGAATGCGGTCTGTTCATACTCGGCTGGCCATACACGTCGCTTTCTGCGCCAGCCGGGGCTCTGAGAGAGCCTCGGCGTTGTTTGAACTTCCGACGGTCTTACGGAAATATTTGCGCGAAGCTAACTTTAGTTGGCAATAATCATTACGGAATTTGCGGCTCATCACACCATATTTTCATAGTACATCGCGGTGTTACTAGATGTGTGGCGTTTTCGTCGTAATTGAGTACAATATTATTTTCCTGCGATAATTGTCAATCATTTCTTGCAAGATAATAAATTGAAATTAAACTTTTATTGTTGTCTTTAGAACAATAGTGTAACTTCTAGATTGAACGTTTATATACGGATTAGAAATGATGGTTTATTGCGAAAAAAACATTTTTTATTACTAAAAGTTTTGTCCTACAGAAAGATAGTGGCAAAATTTCCATTTTGCGCGCTACGAAAATTCGTTTAAGTGTCAATCGACTGTATACAGTAATATAATGTGATTATCGAAATAAGAGATTTTTATTCTCGTCCCACGCGAATTTAATGGAGCGAGCAAAATGCCGAAATGAGATATAAATCCACTATGACGTACCCTACCGCTTGATGATTAATGAATAGAAAGTGATTTAGTGCCATGTGAATGATATTGTTGAAACCCTATCCGTTGGTTCGAACGACGATTATACGATCGCTCGCTTCTATAGACGACTGATATTGAACCAAATCTATTCAGTCACGTTGCTGAATAGTAACGTTACATTCGTTGCACGTGTCACGCTTAGCTTTCACCATTAGCTACGAGTTGGTTTCATCCGCCTTTGAAATAAATTTTCATAATCTCACGATCCGTCTCCTTTTACGAATAATTCATATAAATAATTTCATCCGGCCCTCACTATTCAGATTAAATCGCCCCTATTGGCATATGCTCCAAAGTACGTAGACACGAATGTACAGACATTTCTAAAGTTATTTATTTTAAAGAATTTCAGATTGTTTTGCTTCTTTCTCAAAGGAGTGTATATCTTTTTATAATAATTGTATAATACGACAGGCATTTGAAGAGATGATAATATAACAATTGGTAATATAAATGTAAAACTGTACGACTCGCCGGGAGCCTATTCGCTGAGAGCTATTCAAGAGGAATTGCCGTCATTAAAATTTCGCATTAAGCAGCACTTGCGGCAACTGCAGTTTCATTTTAAAATGTAGAAAATACATTCTGCATGCGAGCCTGTAGTCTACCGTTAATATCCTTGAATATGGAAGCGGCAGTGCAAAAGGAGGTTGGGAAAAGGGGCAGGAATGGCAGAGAAAGTCTTGGACTGGCTTGCATCCAAATGTCAACTGTAATAAAAGACCGTATTAAAAGACTATAGTCGAGGCGAATCATTGGTTGAATGTGCTCGGTGGATGCCGTGCATCAGTGTTTTCGAAAAGATGCAATCCGTGAAATTATTTACCAGGTCGACCGTTTTCATTGCTTTGAGGAGGCAAATCATTGGATATTACTTGGAGAGAAGAGCATTGTTACTTTAGATGAATTTTCTTACTTCGACGTGTATTAATAGATAAACATATCTGTTAATTTTATGACCGGAGTTGAAAAAGCATTGTTATTTATCGCAGTTATTTCATATCGATTAATACTTTGATGGTAAAAATTATTTTAACAGTTCGCCTTGTTGCGCACTTTCCGCTATTTCGTATGAATGGATAATTTGATCCTACCTGGTTCACCAAATGAGTGGGACTGCAAAGGGTTAAATTGGGCGGTCGATTCGGTATTCCGTGCTCGTACGTGCAGCCGCGATATTGCTCGTTTCATAATTAACGCGTCAATTTGGCGATCGACGCCATTTGACCATAAAAAAGCGACGTGCGGTAGTCAATTTAAGTCGCGGCCCGAATTCTAATCGTCCTCCTGGCATGAGGAGGGCTTTACCTCTCCAATGCGCACTGATAGCCATGAATTTCTCTGGACAATTGCGAACGTAACGTACGATATGATATTGAGAGCGCGGTTTAGTTTACGCGAGTAGTATCCGCGCACAATGTCATAGAACGTCGTAGGTTACGGGCTGGGAACATCGTTACATTCGTTATTCAAGTACTTGAACTACATAGGCGAGCGTCAAAAGGGGTCATAGAAGGCAAACTGGGTTTCGCGGCACTTTTAAGTTTCACCGGGAATATCCGGCGTGCGAGCGAGCAAGAGAGAGAGAGAGAGAGAGAGAAGCAAGGGAAAAATTACTTTGTAGCCTCGCTTCCCCGGGGACATCGTAACGTTTGAAATTGCACGGCGGCGGCGCACGGACCCTCTCTCTCTCTCTCTCTTTGTCTGTCTGTCTGTCTCTCTCTCTGCCACTGCAGGTGAACTCAAAAAATTCTAAAAAAACAATCGGAGACTCTCGATCTCCCCGCAACCAGCTTCGCTGGAGCCATTTCGCCGGGACTCGCTGCTGGAAAGAAAAATTACTTCGAGATGTTCTTCCAAAGACGTCGTTCCGCCCGACCGGCGGCATGCATTTTAACGCGTCGAGAATTTATACGGCACGGAAGAAACGGAAATTTGCAAAATTCCTGCCATATGTCTCCCTTATAGAATTATGTATTACGTTTATGCGAGATCAGGGCCCGTTTAGCGAAAGGTACCTTTTAAAAATGCATTTCATAGACGCGTGTAGTAAGCGCGAGACGCATGTTTAATAAATGTGTGTATCGAAATACTCGTAGTCGCGCACATCTCGTGTCTCGACGATGCCTGCAGAGATCCTTCTCTTCGAGATATTATTTGATTTTTTTCTTGTTCAGATTTTTCAATCACGATCCTTCGGACAGAGCGGGCGCACGTAAGTGGAAATTCAGGGGCAAATGCGCGAACATAAGGCAAGTGAATCGGAAATTCCACGGTCGCAATTCATGTTACGTGACTGAGCGCAATATTTCATGGAAATTTCTCTAGGGATAGCGGCGAGGTGAAGATGGCAGCCAATGGTCAGAGAAATGATTCGTATGCTCTTGGAGCATTGAATCTCGCCAGAGAGCATCAGAGATTAGGTGTAAAAACTCTGTTAAGCATATAAAACGGAGGTGCATTCTCTAAGTGTCATCATTACGTTACAGAAAGGAAAATCTTCATCACTTATGGTCACTGTACAGCTGGTGTTTATATCAATTTTGTGCTACGTATATATTTATAATATTTTATTATATTATTTTATTTGATCACTTTACAGACAGTGATTATATTAATTTTATGCCGCCCATATTTATTTCGTTTGATTATTCAATTTGTCACGCGTGCTTAATTCATCTATGCATAAACTATCCGATCTCCTCAACTTTTACATCCTGAATTCTGCTTGTGCCGCTGCTTAATTAAAAAAATTTCGGTACCAGCTGAAACATTCGTATGACAATTTAAATAAACAAAAATTATGCGATGCCCTCTATACGCGGCCTCCCGGTGTCTCGTTTCGCTGTCAAAAATACTGCCGGTGCATATTTTAGAGCGCGACGCGTTCTCGTCACAGTTGCAATTTTTCGACGCGTCCAAGCGAGCGCAGCCGGCGTGATTTGCGACGGTCAGATATTACACATGTAAGCAAGGCACGTCAGTGGCAATATTCCCGTCAAAACTGCGACACTTGTCACGAGGATACGTCACGCTGATCTGTCACGCGAATGTTTTATGATTCCGATATGATAGAAAAATGTCAGCGTGCGCGCAAGCCCGCGAATAAATTACTCGACGCCCGCGTCCGCGATAATACGACGAAAATCGGCGAGTGGATTTGCACAACGTGTATTTTCGCAGGGGCGATCTTTAGCTCCCTGGGAAAAAAAGCGGATGCGATTTTCGCGCTATTCCTGTCGCCGAGGAAAATCGACGACCTGGCCAAATGGATGGGGCTCGGGCGCAATCCGGAAAAGCATCGGCCGCGGAAGCCCCCGTCAAGTGCGATAGTCCTGCGAGAAAACATCGAGACAAAAGGATGGAGGAGGAATCCGTCTGCGCGAAACCTTCCCTCTATTCCGCTCCGTATCCTTTTTTTCTCTCTCTTCCTTTTACCGCGATGCGTTTTGATTCCCGAGTGTACGCGCCGAATTGCAGCTCCCTAGATTGTGGCGTTCGTAATCGATACCGGCCGTTTCGGTGGACACTCTCGCTCCGGCTGCGTAAATATTTCTCGCACATTTCCGAGTTGGCGCGACGCGCTCGTGCTTAAGTTAATTTTGCAGATCACTCGCATGATGCGGAGTAAATTATGTATGAGACTTTCACATGCTGGAGATAGGAATCTGGCATGCGGGCAAAGAGATTTGGGATATTCTGGACGCGACCCAGAAACAGAGCTGGGTCGTTACGAGGGATTTTAATGCTTTTCTCAAAGTTATAATATCTCGTCATTCCTCTCTTATGATGTTTTGTGTATATTTTATATACGAAAAAAACGCTATATGTCTCGGCGTACACATTTAAATAATGACAAAGTATGAGACTTGTTATTAACTGTATTTTTAATAACAAATTTTCTCATAAATTGCCTAGGAAACAAGAGATAATATATTGTGTAAAATAATTCAATTAATTCAATAATAACAAAATAGTTCTGTTTATTAATGAAATATTTATGTTGTGATCTTAATTAACGCTTCTCACAAGTACGATTAATTGTGATATTTCGATCGCACACCCGAACGCGAAATTTTTCAGAAGGGAGAACGAAAAAAAATCTAATTAGGTATTCCATTGTTCATATCCGTACAATAGTTCTATGTTTAAACAGTGGCCAGAAATCATGCTTTTTGCGAAAGAAAATTCTTTGTAGCTCGTGAAATTACGCGATAGGCCGAAAGTGAAGTGGTCAAAAGAGCGACGCGCCTGATCAAGAGACAAAGAAACGGAAACGAAAAAAAAAATAAAAATAAAACCGTTGCGAACTTTTCGGTCTAGAGCCCGGGAACTTTGTTATTTCTCTGGCCGAGGATTCATACGTAGCGAGCACAGCGGGGGTGCGAAGGGTGCAATTTGTGTGCGGGTGCAAAGGATGGTGCGCGCGACGCAGGAGAGGACCAGGCATCGGGGGGTAAGATGGCTCAATGCGAGAACTTGGAGCATGAAACTTCGAGATTGGAAATATTTCGCGTTGCTATTTCTCCATTCTCGCTCGCGCTTTGCATCCGATAGCTTCGCTAGAATTCGCGTAAATCAACAGATTGGAACTTTTCCGCTGATCGTGAGTATCGCTCGTTTCTTTCATAATTTCGGTATGTTATTTCGTTATGCAAATATAGATAAGAAAATTGCAGAGTTTTATGTTTCACGATTCCCTCTACCTCGAGAATACAATTTTACCGCAATGCAATAATTTGGCTGCTCCAATAAAAATTTAGTATTATATAATAGTGACAATAATATTAATGAGACCAATTTTTAATACTTATTCAATAAAGATATCACGCAAACAACTTTAATACAGATAAACGTTTTATTAAAAGGTGGCCTTTTTTAATTAATGAAACACGTGTTGCAAAAACATACCATATACGACAAATTGTACTTCATCCAACACAAGAAAAACCTTTTTCAATATTTGATTCATTATTAAAAGCTTCGCTACAAGTTGCATTTTTATATTATTAGCAACTTTTGTACAAACGTACCGTTAGTACAAATGTATATCTGTTTTTTATTTTATTTGTAAGCAGCTAAAAATGTAAAAGAAATAAGAATGCGTATCTGCAAACACGACAGGCACGACACAACAATGTTGTTGCATATCTCTTGCGATAATCGCCAACAAACGTTCACAGAAATGTTTACAATGAGCAACGTTAACAATTCTGCCTCGCGGTTTAATAAAGCCATGCGGTTACCGTGGATTCGCAAGTGTTTTTTCTTTCAGCTACGCCCCGCCATAGGCTCCGGTCTAAACTAATTTCGGTGTGTTTTACTGCGTGCTACCACGCGTGAGGCGTTATGTACCGCTGTGCACGCACAAAGGCGTGATCATAAAAACGATCTCTACCTGTTTCTCCATCTCCCTCCTCTCTCTTTCTTTCTCCAGTTATTTCCATTCCCTCCACATTTCTCTTTCTCTGTATCCCGCATTTGTATCGTGCATTTTCTTTGCACGGCCTTTGCATTTACATCTGCGAAATTTCTTTTATTTTCGGTATTTCGGTCTCGCTGCTAATTAGGTGGCTAACAAGTGTCTGCGATCGTTCACAGTCGGGACTGCATTACGTACTGCAGATACGTACGTTAACCGAACCATCGTTATAAACCCCGTAGTGCCGGCTTTAATCGCTTTCCAGCCAAACGATTACCGAATTACGGCCACAAATTTATTCCCGTTTCGAATCGGTTGGTCGTTTCTATGCGATTTTTCTCTTTCCGTTCTAGCAATCAGCAGCAATAGTCGATAATCGAGCCTGCCTCGGTGCATTAGCGCGCGCTAATTAAAATATTTTTAACCATACGTTGCCCCAATTGATGCATAATAATTAGATTTTTACATATGATTGACTTGGAATTGACGTTAATTAAAATAAATCCACATTATGCGCGAGTATTGCGCGTTGAAAGTAGAATGGCGGTTTATTGACGGGAAGTCGATCTGTTTTCCATAACACGCGATGGGTGGGCGCACCCACGAATTCACAAATTTCGCCGAGTCCTTTTAGACACGGTGAAATAAAATCTCTTTGTGTATTTTTGCGTGACGTCAAACACGCTCTCGGCTATACGCGTGTTTCTTCGGGCCGTGTTTTTTTTCGATAAAAAACATCGAAATTCAAATCTGTT
This sequence comes from Vollenhovia emeryi, assembly GCF_000949405.1. Taxonomy (NCBI): domain Eukaryota; kingdom Metazoa; phylum Arthropoda; class Insecta; order Hymenoptera; family Formicidae; genus Vollenhovia; species Vollenhovia emeryi. The sequence continues at coordinate 2,568,636 of NW_011967241.1, read as the reverse complement.
ATCCGCAACAATCGAATTCAATTTGCCTAGTGATACAGTTCTGTAATCAATATTCATACGGGCGCGATAAAATTCCGTCTAAAATGTTGATACAGCGAAGATATTTTTTTAAATCCTCAAAAAAAATACTTGTGCCGATAGCGTGACAAAAATTCACATGTGGAACGTTAACTCTGTGATACAACATTCGCTTGATATTTAACACCATTATGTCGCAGGAGGGGTAACGGATTGACGGGCTCGAAAACCACTTTGATACGGTACCGGAGTTGTGCGCGAGTTTCGAATCGACGGTGGTAAACCGCATCTTCGACGCACGAATCGCATGATCCAAAGTTCGTCGAACGCCTGAGGTCCAAAGAGAACTTGATTTCCGATCAATTTGCGGCATACAGTAGAGACCGGCCAAAACAAGTGTGATACAATCTTTTCGGAAAACTTACGTCGATCGTGCATTATTCGCATCGTTGAAAAACGTTGCCCCGTGAATCGACCAGATGGAGATTCGTTAGTCAATATTTGAGGAACTGTTAGCGTATTTTTTAGATGCCAACGCTTTAGTGATGAAACACTATCACCTTCACAATAATTAGAACAATTTTATATAAAAGATGCTTTACACAGCTAGAAACTACATGTGTATTTTATATTTAATATTCTATTATATTGAAGATATTTTTACGATCTTTTATAAAATTAAAAATGGAGTCGAGTTTTTTTTCAATTTTCTCGTCAGTTATTTAAGGTTTTGCCTATACGCAACTTGTTTTGATCCGCATGCGTAAATATTATTTGAAAGATAAAACGATTGAATTGGATCACATTGCGTTGAGGCATAAATAGAATTTTCGGCTTCAGTTTTTGTAATTTTTTTTATCTGTGCGGAAATGTCTAACTCCGCAAACGCCACCCGCATGAAGTATAAGGGACATGCTTCTTCGCGAATAGAACGCGAAAACACAAAAATGTTTTGCTTACGAGAACAGTCGATTGCACTCGTGTAACGACTTTCTATAGTCGGATAGATTGAAATGTGAAAATAGCGCCGAGCTTTGTGTAGGCAAACAGGAAAACAAACCAGCCGGGTATCGGAAAAGCATACGGTGCTTTCAAACGTGAAATATTGTTGCATGGATTCGCTCAGCACGAATTTGCGCACCCAATTTTAGTACTACTACCGGGGGTAGTTATCGGGAAGAAAAGAAGAACATTATTTTTATCGATTCATTTTACAATATATAGGGGTAGAAAGTTATTTATGGGGGCAGCAGCTTGGTTACAAAACCTTAATGTGGAAACTCGTCACAATTTATATAGAAAGAATATTTATAAAAGGTAGACCTTATGTATATCACACATATTTTTAATATATAAATATATCTTCGGCAACAATTACTCGTGGCTACTTTGTGCTATAAACTTTTTCATCTTTTTCCTATCTTTTGCAATTCTCGTGTGTTTTTAATACTTATGTCTAAATTATTTAGTTACACGGAGAACATTTTCTCTTAAATATTATCCTGAAAGTCATGTGAGCGTGAACATTTTGAAGAACTTGATGAGGGTTTTTGAAAATTTACCATACTTTTAATTAGTAAACTGTATACTAATTGTATAAGTATAATTACTAGTGAAATGTATGGTAAAACTTCAAAGAAAACTCCCATAAAATTCTTTGAAATGTCATGTCCCACGATTACAATATTTTCGGAATAAATTTTAAAAGAAAATTCTCTCCGTGTACAATCCAGCGATTCATGCTAATGGTATTCGTAACTTGTGAATAATCACAAAAATGCTAGTAACCGTACTTCGAAAGTATTGCGTAGTGACAACTGTTGTTCTTTCGGACGTGTTAATGAAATAATTTTCGCTTATTGATATCACAGGAAGCTGTATGCATTGTCAAGTATAACTCAATATTATCCGCACCGCAGGATATGCCGCAGCATTCGAGTGGTAGCTGCGAGCAAGGCCAGATACTCGTGGCGAAGTTATGCGCAGCATTTGCCCGCGAGGACATAACTCCGTGCGCAAAGTTGGCAGAGAACAGCGTTGGCGTCCCTTCCGCGTTGGAATAACAAACCACCCATGTTACAACTGCGAAGCGCCAGAGGTAGATGCTGAATTCGATTTAAACCAAACCTGTTAACTGTTTACTTCCATAAGAATTCTTTTTTTTATTTATATTTCAGAAGATTGTGTGAAATGCACAGATCGTAGATATTTTCAGATATTGTAATTCAATTATTTCATATTTTCCGCGAAATAATATTCTTAAATTTTTTAATTAAATCTCTCATACAGATATACCATATATGTCTGCCATTCTATCTCTAAACTTAGAAATCTCTAAACGTCGTATGATTATAAAAAATATTTAAGCTCTCTCTCTCTCTCTCTCTCTCTCTCTCTCTCTCTCTCTCTCTCTCTCTCTCTCTCTCTCGCGTAATAATATTTCTCTAAATAAAGTTTTACATGCATTCTTACTTTCTAGATCAATGTGTGGTATTTAGGAGAACACATTGAAATATACGTTCATTTCGTAGATTTGAAGTGTGCGTACAGCATCTTTAAACTCCAAGCACGCGAAATACATCTAACGTGGAAAGAGACTACTTGTACAGGATTTACCTGAATATTACTTCTACGCCTTAGCCTGCGCTGCGTACGTGCTCCCATACCAAATGTCGAGCAGTCGGGCTTTGCTGAAAATTGTTCGGTGAAAAGTGTGCGTGATAGATGTTGAGCTGTACGTAATATTCTGGGTGTCGCAACGCGCTGAGTTTTAAAAAAATTGATTTTAGTTTCTGAAAGATCTCAACTTACAATGTCTCTTTTAATATACAATACATATACTATGTACCAGGACTTAAAATCCTCCAAATTAAATTAATCTAATAATTTTTCAGCAGCACATTACAATTAATGAAAATTATGAAAAGATATGGGCGTGTGTACAATAATCATCTTTTTAAACCGGAAAATTCATAATTTCTCACAAATCTTTCATTAATTTGCAGCAAGAATTTAATCCCAATTGCAAATAGCTTAGTGCCAAGGATTTTTAATTTTGTAAAAAATAAAGCTTGATGCAATTACAAACATTCAAATTACAATAAAATTATTTAAATAATTTAGAGATCGATACACATAAAATTTAGGGCGACGATTTCTTTCTTATAAAAATTCTAAAAAAGCTTTTAAAATTTGTGTAGTGAAACAACCGGTAAGTCGTTGCGCTTAATGCAAATACATTGGCGTACAATGTAACATCGCACATTGAGAAGATTAACAGCTCGATTCGCATTTGTATTTTAAAGTAATAGTGCAGTTGCGATTTGTGGCCACTCGCAATAAGCGAGAATTCAAAAAAATTACGTGCAACTCGAATTATCGATTAAGCGTTCGTGATATTGCATTCGTGATTTGAACAGTTCGTAGAAAATTCATTGCGGACAGATTCAATAATCCAACTTGCGGAAAGGGATGTAATTAAACGCTTTTTAATCCGTCTATTCATCCATTCACAGAACTGCGCGATGTGCAAAATTAGTAGTCGCTTGATCCGATCGTGTGCTTGATCAAACTACCAGATCGCCGATCGTCATTCGTTATCTCCCTTTCGGCTCGTCAAAAAAAAAAAGCCGAATGAACGTACAGGTGTTTGTTGTAATTTTTACATTCCACTGGCGAACAATATTACGCGAATGAAACAAACGAATCTTATGTAGGTACACAATTCGACTACCGATTGCAAATCGATAGTTAAAAAAAAGTGAAGTTTGTTACTCGGGACGAGAAATAATGACGCACGTGTAACTCGTTTATCGGAAATTCTTACATTGTAGAGGTAGAAGTTTGTTCTTCCACGTTCCTTTTTCTGCTGACCGTTGTTAGACGAGGTACATATGGCACGCTTCTCGCTGCTGTAACAACCGTTTTTAATGAACCGTACTTGTAATCCTTGCGGCAACGATAGAAACACAATAGCAGAAACCGTATGCGGTGCAATCTAGTGAGTTCAATGCGCCATCGCTTTTTGCAGCCTTGCTGTATTTACTACATTATTTGCACTAATTTTAAATGTTTCGCGGAAATCTACAGAAAATAAAATCTAAACTCGTTACATTTTATCGTAACAACTGTTTACTTAATACAGTTAAATTTCATTATTATATAATGAAAAGCCCGTACAGTGTTTTTCATTAATTAAACAATTTATATTATATTATGTAACTCATTAATGTTACCGTGAAAAGATTTTAATGTTACTTCAGAAAAATGAGGCAAAACCTTAGAAAAGTAATGAATCCAATTTCAAAGATTTGTTCACAATAATATTTTCACAATAATAAAAAATAAGAATGCCTTTCCCTCCCTCTTTTCTCTCTCTCTCTCTCTCTCTCTCTCTCTCTCTCTCTCTCTCTCTCTCTCTTTCTTTCTTTCTCTCTTTTCATCTCTATCTCTGTCTCTTTCAGTTTTGATTGGAAAATTGACGGACTCGAAATCGTTTCTTGCAACGAGAAATTTGTTAATATTCCGTTCGGAAATTAATGATTTCTACTGTCATACTCTCAGGACAGCTCTTCATTATTCACGAAATCACTTGTCAACATCCAACTAGGAACATACCGCCGAAGTGTCGCTCATTATCGGTGACGATTCTTTTCATCGCTAAAACGTGCGCGGCGTTTCACGGGTGGGGGGAGGGGGAGGGAGGATTGTCGATCACGTTCAACCATTCGGCGAATGCCATCGTCTCTAATTACACATCGCTCTCGCTGAGTACTTCTCATTATCGAGCACAACATAGTCTCACCGCGTCTCCCTGGAAGTATTCCGCAGTTACGATGGATCGATCTTCTTCCGCGTTCCAGGACTCGCTCGGGCCGAATTAAGTGCCAGCACTTAATTATTTAATAGCCGGCGGGAAAATGCGATCGAGAAGGGAATCGGGAACGTGACGATTAACAGCTGCCGTGCCGAGCCTCGCAAATCGTGCGCTTATGATAATGAGGCCCGGGTATCTGCGATAATGGCGTTTTCGAGTTCCTGCGCGTCTCAAAGCGATTTGGCGAAGCAGAAAGGGTCTCAAAAAGCTCCGTACCGAAGAATTAAAGATACCGGAATTTAATATGTTCGAATTTCAGATTCAAGAAATAATGAAAAATTATAGTCTCGAAGTTCGTCGATAAAATAATGATATAATATTATATAAAATTACTATATAAAAATCAATTTTGTTCTGAAAATCAGTCTCCATTTCTTATAGTAGAACTTACTACAGCTTCGAATTTATCTCGTCATTTCTGTAGTATGTTTAGATTGGACTTCAGTACTCAATCGGTACACACCTATGTGTATAAATTACGTAATTACGAGTTCCTGTAAAATAAGATCGTACCGCGGTTAATAATTTCCCATCTCAGTTTTTGAATATCGGATGACATTTGAATATTTCCAATGCTTATTTACAAGACATTAGTATGTTCATCAGAAACACGATATCTGAATAATAAATTATTGATACAATTATATTTATCGCGCTATAAGGCTCGTAACAAGCCATTAAAAGAAACATCATCGAGAGATTTGCCAAGGCACAAGAATTATCAATTTTATAGAACTATCGAGGATTCTATATAACATGATCAAATTTATACGCGATCACAGCGTGCAACGGAAACACCTTAAAACGTCCGCCCCAATAATAATTCCCCGGGAAAAACCGAGTGGAAGAAAAGGGGAAACATTTCACGAAAGTTAGACACTCGTGACAAGGATGTGAAAAAACAGGCGCAGGCGGTGAGTCGGAGAGGAAGGGTAGCGAGAAGAGGAAGAGGAGAAGGCAGAGCCACGAAACTTTTAAACGGGTCAGGAGGTCTTGTTCAAAAAGTCGTTCGCGAAAGCTACGCCCGCAAGCATGATATCGCAAGAAAACTCCTTTTTTCCTCTCTCTCTCTCTCTCTCTCTTTCGGTTTCGATAAAAAAAGGTCTGCGGAAACTTCAATAACCCATGCCACGCCGGCATGTCCCAATATTTAAACAACGTCCCTGCCGCCGCGATATTGTCTCGCGTGAATGGACACCTCGCAGAAATTGATGTCGCTGTAATAGCTTTCTTGTTCGCCGAGCGGCATCTGCAATCAGTCCCAATCTCGTCGCGACGATGTCGCATTTCTTTTGCATGTATTTTTCCACATCTCGCCGGCATATGAGATAGCCGCACGATAGGAAGTATCGAATTCAATACTTTCGTTGAGATTATATTGGAGGTGCCGCGACTCTTCTTGCGAACTCTAAACAATCGCGTACATATTGCTTTTCTAGATTAACTTTTTAACAAACATTTCTTTCAATTCGTTCATTTCCTACCTATTTACTCTTGAGCAATTTACTCTCATGTCTCTAGTAACATGTATGTATTCTTAACACGTGACATACATACATTCGGGCTTCCACTATTTGTCGACGACTTTTCTGACATCCTCAATCCCGATTCTGATTTACAATTCTCCGCTCTTCGTCTAGTGCCACACAGTGGTCATACATATTTAATCGACACGTGACTGTTCGCCGGATAAAATTGTACTTTCCCATCTTGCTCTTACAGCTACATTGGAGCCGGTTATAAGACCGACAGACGTCCCTTTACTTCGCCTTCATGTCCTCTCACGGGGGCAAGTGCGGGCGAGAATCGCGCGGTATACCGTCAATTCGTAATCAAGCCGAAGTTCAGCCTCCGTACTCGCGACGATGCTTTCTTCAGGATGAAAGGCATTGTGTCCCTTGTGCGGGATAGAAAATTCGGGACAGACAGTTTCGTCTGAGAGAGAAGCAGAAGATTCTCGCTATACCACTTCCATGGTTATTGTGGAATGAGCGAGAGAATACTGAAGTTTAAGTTGAAGTTTACACGACGCGGCATTGTTATCTGATCCGTCAATGAAATAATACAAGCAGAGACTGAAGCGCCAATATGTGTTTTCTCGATATAACTCATTACTTTTGTAATATGTTATAATAGTTTTATAATTAAAAATCTAATTAATGTTTAAGGAACTGGCGATACTAATGGCCGAACTAGACAATTATTAATATCTCGTAACGAATCTTCGGCACGTTTTCTATACCACTTGAGGTGCGATTCTTACACGATCCCCGACACGTTACCGACAAAATATAGAGTGAAGAAAAGTATCGTTTATCAGCAAGAGTACGTCGATTTAAGCGTCCGGCTTAACAGCGCAGTTTTGTATCGCGCTCTTAGAAGTAAGAGGACGTAGGTAATCCTTTTTAGGGTGTTTGCCGAGAGCTTCTCTCTGTTCTTCTCAGTATCGAGATCTTTTAAAACAAGTACTTTTTCCCTCGCTGCACCACCTGGCAAAAGGTAATTCTCTTAAGGATCTGCCATTTTCATAAATCTCGACGTAAACTCGTGCACGAACTTGCAAATTTTAACGAAAGGCGAGAAAGACTGGGCGTTAAGAGAAAAGATTTAAAAAGTATAAACATAAGTAACGAGCGAAAATATTGATCGGCAATATCAAACGACGATTTCGCATAAAATTTTAGCTGAAATTATCTACTACAATTGAATATATTGCGTTAGAAATAATATAACTGTGACCAAATAAAATTCTAATATATGTCTACGCGTATATTTTCGACTTTTGTGAATTGCGCGCCGATAAGGTCGGCCGTACACAGAACTGTTAAATACGCGATATTTAAGTTTTCCCTCCTCTCTCCCTCCTTTCCCAATTATGTGGGAAACACCATGTTTGAGGTCAATGGCGAATAATCAACTAATTAAAATAAGAATTAATTAATTCAAAATCAAATATTGATCGGATATTTAATGGACTAAACTAAATATTGTCTATGTAAAGATTGGGATTTCTACTAGATTAATGATGTCAATCATCAACGCCAAGTAACTATTATAAAATAATATACAAAATAAGTACAAATAAATCGATAAAAAATTGGTCTTTCAATCGAGACATTTCTTGAGAAATGTGCAATCCGCTTATTCAATCAGTATCGTTGTCTTTATAGACTAGCTTCGTAGCAGTTCGCCATTTCGCAATCCTCCTCTTGAGAAATGTACGTATACTGCGACACGACAATTGCGCATATATTGTAAAGTATGTGCTGCTGTAGATCATACTTGTCAATACCTAAGTAGACCGCTCCAACCGGCTTTGCCTAAGTTGTGCGAAGCCCGAAATACAATTTAGGCGATACCGCTTGCCGAGGATAGCAAATGCAGAAATCAGCTTTATATGCGCTAGTTTACATTCCAGGTGTAGATATGCACGGTATACGCATACAAAGATACAAACAGACCTGCCATTAGCGGGTTTACGTGGGTCGCCACCGTATAGTTACAGGGTAATGGAATGCATGGCTGGTGTATATCGGTGGTCTCGAGATGGGTAATCGAAAACCAGCCAGACCCTACGCTCTCGTAACGCGAGAGCGGTCGAGTACAAGAGCCGGAAGATCGTGCCAAAACACGCTTAACAAGACGATCGCGCGCAACGGCAAGTGTCAGAGATCAGTGTGAACGGGAGCTCTTTTTATATAGACCGCGGATTTATCTTCGCCCTTCGATTTCCTAATGAATTTTGCAAGAGCTCCAATAGCGGAAGAATAATTTCCATAATTTTTTACTTATGAAAAGGATAGTATTGAAGTTTCTCTAAAAATTCAAAGAAGAAAAAGTGTGACCCAAGATATTGGAAAGAAAGTTGCATGGAAAAGTGACTACCGGACGGTTTTAAAAAACTTTCTCACGCATCCAAGGATTAATCATAATATACGGCTATAAAACAAAGAGACTTTGTATCTTAAAACAGAATGCATTATGGATTATAGTTCGAGAGATATATACACGGAGAGAATTTTCTCTTAAAGTTTACCCCGAAAACCATGTACTCGTGGGACAATGTGACATTTTGAAGAACTGTATGAGAGTTTTTTGAAATGTTACCGTACATTCTACTAGTAAAATGTACGGTGAAATAAAAAAAAACTCATACAATTCTTAAAAGATGCCATGTTGTCTCACGATTACACGATTTTCAGGGTAAATTTTTAAAAAAACATTCTCTCTTCGCGCAGAGATAACATTTTAACAAAATTGTGAAACTGTACATCACAATATGCGTATTTGGTATAAAAGAAAAATTATATATTTTTTTTAAAAGAAAAATACATGAAATACGATATCATTCTGTTTTCTTCGACTCGTTTCCATTAACTAAGAATATTGCCCTGTCGTTATATCATCATGACTTATTCTCCGCTTATCTTTCCGTCCGTTGTGGAGTGTACTGTCTATAAGACTGCCACATAGTGCGATTATACATCGCGTACAGTTTACCTGGTAGCGGGAGACAACATCTGCATAACTGCGAGTGCGATATTAGTATTAAATCTCGGTATGCCGAAGGGGGGGGGGGATAGAGAAACATTGCTCGCAATTAGATCGAGACGTTATACGACCGTCGGTCCAGTGCAATCTGCAGTTTGCAACTTTGGCCAAGTCGTTGGAAGTCCCTGCCTTCCTGTTACCGTCTGTGCGCGCGGTGGTCTCGGTTTACGCTATACGGAGGTACGCAAACCAAGGGGGACGCCGCTATGTTTGCTCGTAAACCTCGCGTACACGCTCGGAAACATCCGATGGACAGACGCGCACGAGCAGCAAATCCTCTTCGGCGACGAGCTTTCGGTTTCGAACTTGTTCACGACTTCAGTGTTTGTTTCGTCTCGTCTGTACTTTTTGCGATGCACCTATTTACGTTAACGTTGCTATCGTACTTCGAACTTATTCACGGCGCAAATACCTATCGTAATTCGCGTGTATTTAAAAAGGACCTGAGTTGCAAACTTTCTAATCTTGCTTCCGATGTTCTCTTTGTTAACGTTGTTAAACAGTGCTGCTATCTGACATTAACAGCAATAACGGTAATCATTAGTTTTGATTTATTATTACCAGGCTCTTTTAGAATTCTTTCGGATAATAAAGTGATACACTGAGAAAAATGTTCCGATGGTTAATTTTTCCGGTTACATTTTCCGATTAAATCCGATAAAATGCAGTTACCGATATCGAAAAACCGGCCATATTTTTCATCGGATATACAATTTAATTGGCTGTATCCGTTTGTTATTATTATATGTAATTGGATTATCCGATTATATTTAATCGGACATTTTTCTCAGTTTAGTAATGGAATGAAGCTTACGTTCTTTTGCTATTCGTTGCGGAAGACCCATCTTTTTCTCTGTGATTTAACTTCCCTTGGAATCCACGTTCGATGTTGATGAAAACGATTAGTGGAATTAATGCAAATCTCAGAGGTAAACGTGTCATTTACATGTCTGATTACCTCCAAGCCTCCCGTCGGTTACATCATCGCCATATTTGCCCATCGGCGTTGATTGCCGGAGAGGATGTCGCGGTCTCATAATTACGTTCCTAATCACGTTAACGAGAATTTAAGGGACCAAGTCGTAAATCCAAGTTTGGTGCGTGGATTATTTGCGACAACTGAATCCCACGATACATGGTAACGTTAAGTAAAATCGGAAATTATTTATCGAATACACGAGAACAGTTAGAAGCGAAAAGAAGAAAGTACCAACAGTGCTAATTAACAGAACAACATCTCAATATAAAGACAATTTATAATTCGATGTACGTAGCACAATAGAAGAAAATAATAAAAATTATCATAGTAGCATCATCTGGTCATATCTAATATACGAATATACTGCAATAGATTTTATTTGATTGATGCTAAAATTTGACGCTTGAGTAAGTAAACACGCACGATTAATTTAATTTAAGTAAGTGGCATTTTAAGTGATCTCGTTAGGAATTTTTGCGAGATTATCTTGATTTGAGTAAACTTATTGAAAATTTTCGCGCCGCATTGCAGCTGCGCCGACTTCATCCGCACTGATTATTGCTTTTTCATAAGCGACCTAGGCACCGGCAATTCGATTACCTAGTAATTTACCGTCGAGTAATTAAATTCTGTCGACGACGACGCCGGTGACGGCGACAACCAGTGTCGCTTACTTAACGAAGGACGCTAGATAGCGGATGCTCGAATTTTGAACAAAGTGACATCCGTTCAGCGTGTCTCGATGGATTTTTAAGTTTTTTCTTCTGTCACGCGGCCGCTGTGCGACTGACGAAGTGGACACGGATTAACATATCGAATCCATCTATTACACGTGGGACGTCCAAGCCAAACATATTTTAGGGACCTAACATCGGGAGAGAATTTGCAATCAATTTTTTTCACAGTAAATATGCCGAGAATCATTAGTCGTCACAACTTCTTACCCTCCAATATTCAATTTCTTGTCCCAAGTCTGAGAGACGTAATTTCTCTTGAAACAAAGTGATATTGGCATTAAGTAAAAAACAAAGTTTTCTTTGCGCAAGAATTTTATGCAACTCAAGTTTTAGAAATGTAACTGAATAAGAAAACTTTTTCATCAACTAACTTTGCGGTATAATTTTACTGTTCAAACCCGCCGATGTTACTAATATTATTTCAATGTTTGCGCAATGGTTTGCGCTTTTAATATTTAACTAACATTGAACTTTGTTGAGCTACTTTATGTTACATGCAAATGTAAAACGTATTGAAAATGAAATAATTATGGATTGCATTTATGGATGTTTTCACGATACTACGCCATGGGAACGTAAGAGGAAGCGTAATCCCGATTTTGCATCATATTAGGTACGCGAGCGACAGTAATTTTACCGAAAAATTTAATTTCGCCGAAGCGCTTTGACAGTAACTTCAGATAGCAGGTGGCGCGCCGCGGAACAGGCATTTTTTGATTAATTTTATGAAGACAGGCGGATTCAAGTCTATGTCATTCGCAGGTTCAACCTCTCGGAGAGACTTTCGACGGTCGTCCCCGCCGAGTCTAATAAATATTTTCCGAGGGAATTTAGAACGCCCGCCCGACGCGCTTACTCTTCTTGAGCGGGAGCAAGATCGATCGTCGCGTAGCAGGTGCACTCGATAATCGGTCTCGTCGCACTTCACGATCCCGAAGAGTCCCGGCGTTGGGAACTTAAGCGCTCCAGTCAATTGCTCTGGATGCAATTTGTCGCTTTCGCTCGGCTCGGGTGAAGGGCTCGCCTCGCTTATATACGAATCTTCGTTTACGAGTTTGCGAAGCGTCGCAAACCTCCCCTCATATGCCGCTGCGATGCTAAAACTTGGATTAGTTTGCTTTCAGCTCCCGATGTCGGCTGAACCCACGACCCCACGAGGCGGCGGCTCGCGATGCCTCATCTCGTGGTGAAGTTGAACGCCAACGTTGCCCCTGTTTCGCCAACTCAATGCAACTCGTCACCGCGGCATCTCGGCGCGAATCTTAACACGACGCGCCAACGCACGAAACTCCGAATGAAATTTGCAATTAATTTCGTCTTACATGTCTATAGATCTCACAATCAGGAAAAATGAATCGCCAGAGTACATGAACAAGTACCAACGAATGATTAAAAAAAAAAGTGTGCCGAGTAAAGCACGTTTAAAAAGCTTCTGTATTCATAAGAGATTTTCAGTTTCTATGATTTTAAAATTTCTAAAGTCTCTCTCACATGTCGAGTGCATTAAAAGTATATCAAATTCACGTAAAATATTGCAATTAGAATGGCGTAAAATCGATTTGGCAACGTAGAGATTCAATTGAAATTTTATTTCAGGTTTAAATAATGTGCGAATTTTGTGTACGAGCTCCATCAAGATTTTCGTTTAAATTCACGTTTTCTTACACACATTATATTTGCGCCTGTGGTCGTAGGTTGTCCGTTTTCTACTATTCACTTGGCCCTGAAGAGAATTCCTCGTCTGCGTTCCGTCCATCACAAACGGCCTTAAACTCAATTGATTCTCGGGATGGACCACTGAACAACGCGCTGGTAGATTTGTCCTTAACAAAGGATCCTGATTCGACTGTATTCTATGTTCGACATACCTATGTGCAACACATTTGTGCATTCAATTCGCGTCTCACTGGCAGACGTAACATTGGAAGACCCTGGAGCGTCTCAACTGTTAGTTTGCGAATAATCGATCCAAAGTGACATTTAATTGGCACATAATATGTTCTATAAATCCATTAGTCTCATCGTAGAAACTTTTACTGCACTTTAAATCTTTCCTTTTTAATATCTTGAATATAAAACTCGGTAACGTAATTAATTATAGATTCATTTGAATCCAATTAATTCTTAAGTTTAATTTTATTAAATTTGAAAGGACATTTAAACTGTCCTTTAGGAGAAAAAATGTTTAGCAAATTGTTCATCCTGACTTGTTTGACAAATATTATATCACAAATATTATGTTGGAAATTATATGAAGTGAAAATTATCTGAAATTTCAAGTACACTGCATTAGTGATTTGATGTGGGCTCTTGATTGACAAATAATGGCGTTCCATCGCGTCGTTAATCGACCGGTAGCTAGGAGATAATAGCTTCAATTCGTGTAAGCATTCTTCTTCCTCAATAGCGACTTCATCAAATACCAATCGACTACATTTTCGAGGATCTTAAATACGGGATATTCGTCACTATCGGATTCAGATCAGGAATTTCATCTATGCCCTTCGAGTATTTCCATTATCGACCCTTCGCGAGCTTGCAATACCGAAGAAGGACGACGAGAAAGTACAAAAAGACAGCAGGGAAATTTTTCGATACGGTGGGCGTATGAAAAATGCTGATATGCACTCAAATGATTTTTCATTAAAAAAAATTAATGGGAGACAAAATTATTTTCTGCAAAAGAGCTGTTTAACGCTATGACTCTTTAAAGTAAAGAAATAATTTACAGAAACTGCAAGTACGCTATATGTATACGATCTTATGGTAGAAATGTGTGGCGTAAGACAAAATGTGAGAAGAATGTATGTGGTAATATCTTTGCGGTCGATAAGGAATATCTTTCGAGTATTTGGGACGGATTTTGAGACCAAGTTTCAACCAACTCTCTTATTTCACGCGTGTGCATATGAGAAAAATATTTTTCTGCCGAGATTCTTGTTGACCTTTTTACAGTCAACTTTCGGGAATAAATCGTGGTTACCTTTGCGAAGATGCTAAAATAATAGAAGAATTTTTCGAGAGCCCGCAGCTCGAGGTTCAACGAGGATTACATGAGCGCGAGCCTCTTGAATTCTTTTGTGTAAGTACGAGCCGCTATTAAAAGCTTCAACATTGCTCGACGAGAAAGCCCTTTTGTACTTTGTGCTCCATTGCTGAATCGCACTTATTTCACGCTCTTATTTCACGCATTATAAAGTCTTTATTATATTGTATGGTAAAATATTTTCCCTCGCAGTATGATTGTCTCATTTGATAAATAACATTCAACGTTATTAGAAATATTACGTATGTAACATACGTAATATTTTAGTCACCATTATTTTATACAATGTACGTATAACATAAAATTATTGTGCACGTGTGTGCTTTGTCGCATAGTTTATAGTTAATTTTTCGTCTAAACAAGTTATTTGTCCATTGTTCTAATTAGTTTTAAGTTTGTAACCCATTTACCACGCCAATATTACTTTTAACTTTCAATTTGACGATACAATTTGCGTACATTAATTTACAGATAACATTACTTTCACGTTTTTGTATTCTTACGTGTTTCTATATCTCTAATAGAACTACGTGTATCCGTATATGTATATACAATATGTCTTGTATATACAGAGCCGCGTGCACTTTTAAAGGACCGTTTACTTTGGTCTTCGTGCGTTGATTCTTGCCGTAAATCCGGCTGGTTTTCGCGCGCTTCCAGCATTTGGTAGAAGTGCCAGGACCAGAAATAGGCGGACGAAGAGGCGAGCAAGGGTTCATTTTCACGCAGACGAAGTGTTGTACGGTTTAATAACGGCAGGCAGTGCAAAAGAGTGCGGCGCGATCGTAATAGACAAGGTACGAGAAGGTCTGTGCACAAAGCGGCGGCATGTGCTATTATTAATCATATTTTAACGAGACACTCCGGTAAGTAATATCTTGCCTGTATTTTTTTGTAGACAGTTATGGAATTTACATAAAAGTATTTATGTATAATATTAATACAACATATTTGTAATAGGATTTAGAGTTTTATTACATGCTTATTTTGATAAATTGTCGTCTTCGATTGCCGTGTGAAAAGCAAAAATGAGTATAGCGCATCTCTAATAACAGTCAAATTAAATTCTACGCTGCAAAATGGCATCAACGTTCACGTGGCACGGTTCAATTTTGCGCGAAAAGCAGGCATGAGTTCAGACGCATGTCCCTTTCCCATGTAAACGAAGCTGCGGCAAATATTTTCCAGGCAGATGAGTCAGACTTTAACGCGATTATGATTCGGTAAACCGATATGCAACGCACTTTGTTGCACGAGGTGCCTTTTATCGATTTTCCGTATATCGTTGACAGCTTCCCTTTATGAATCTCTTATCGCCCCCTCATGATTTTCCGGTGTTTTGAGTCTCTATCGTTGCTTAAAGATTGAGTTATTTTCATCAGTAAAATTGCAAGGCGCACAAGGAAGAAGATGTGAACAGCTTCTGCACGTAAAATAATCTGATGAAATTACATATATACATAAAAATCTTGTTAGATTCTTATTTTTTTACTCAATATTACTCTTGCATTCAAAACTGTCAATGTCAGTCTCTAAATGTTGCATGATCCTTAAAGTAAATTTTAAAGAATTAATTTTTGTACGGAAGGTATCCTTGCGACGTAACGACGTTCCATCGCATTTAAGAGCGCTGCGTTCTCCCGCAGGTGCCTTTTCACGCGGTTATTGGAAATGAAATTTCCAACAATGGGGCGCTGTAAGCCGGCTACACGTAATTACTTCAAACGGGAGCTTATAATTAATACTATTTCGCTCAAGTGTCTTTCCAAAGAATTAACGGACACGAGAAAAATCGAATGCAGATATTTCGTTGATACACCGGCAGGACTTTATGTTTAATCATACACACATATTTACACAGGCATATCACACCGACATGTTGCGATGATCTCTAGATTATAAAGCGAGATTAATTCTATATCATATCAAATTGTTGATACAGATTGCACTAACAAACATTAAGCTAATGAGACTAATAAATTGTTCAATCAATTTGCGATGTTATTTTGTTGATTTTAATTATATTGCTAATTGTAATTGTGCCTTACGCTATAAATTAAATTCGGCATTAGTGGCTTCATTATTTCTCTAGATCGTTGTGGCAAATGAGCGGATTTGTTAGCATTACAGCTGGGCAATACGGGTTTACAGTGTAAAAGAACATCGATAATATCACTTGTCGATATAATTATATTCATCGCTTAAATTAAATTTAGATAAAATATTAAAATTTTGAAATAAATAATTTAATAAATGTTTTGTTTTATTGCAATAATTATATTAAAATTCAATATTTGTAATAAAATTAATATTTATATAATAAAATTAATTTAGTGCTACAGCAAAATAATGAGATTATTTTCAGTTAAAAATAATAAATAATAAAATGTCAATATTTTTAAATTT
The DNA here is from genome assembly GCF_000949405.1 of Vollenhovia emeryi. Classification (NCBI taxonomy): domain Eukaryota; kingdom Metazoa; phylum Arthropoda; class Insecta; order Hymenoptera; family Formicidae; genus Vollenhovia; species Vollenhovia emeryi. Next base: position 2,552,023 of record NW_011967241.1, on the reverse strand, counting down.
AGTTTTATTACTACCATTATTACCTGTTTTTATTATACTTTTTATATTTGCATGTTTCATTTGATACGTTTTGTTACGTTTTCTTAATTTACGTAATTTTAATTAAGCAAAATACATATCAAAATTTAATTTGTGTATGAAAAGGTCGCAGAAAATGAAAACTCTCTACCACGTTTTTGTACATTTTAAAATGTTTAAATTTATACTTCATTGAAAATTAAATTATAATTTTACTTTAGACTGCACATATCAATATTAATGATCAAAAAGTTTGTCGGGTCGTTGGTAAAAGTGATTTGCGATTGTTTTTCCGTTATTCGTTTTATTTAACCTAAATATCCAAATACGTATGTTTTTCCAGCATGAACCAATAAATTATCGACATCGCGTGATTACAGAATACATAGAGATTTTGAAGTGATTGAATTTGCCAATATTATATCACGGTTCAACACAAAAATTTTGTTTTGCCGTTTGATTATATAAATACACAAAAAGATAAAGGATTGTCTTAAAAGATTTCTTTCAAATTCGCCCCATTTCCCCTGATTTGTGCAACCAGAAATTTTTGCCAATCGAAGAGAATTTTCTACAAGTGTCAAGAAAAATTGTCGATCATGACATGAGTCAGCGTGTGTATTTGGGGCGTGTGAAAAAGATTACCTCTCTCGAGAGGTACCGCGAATCTTCCGGGTTCGAATTTTTGAAAGAGTGCCACGGGCGAGAGAAAAAGTTCGATGTTGAGTCGATTGGAGAAAGTTGCGAGCAAATCCGATGTTTCCAGCAAAGATACGAAAGTAACGAGCGAAGCAATCTGTGAGGCTTTGCAGGGATTGGACTACTGCGAAGCGGGTGAGTTCGATTTACTATCCATATCAGAAAAGGATGGTCTGTCAAATATTTATTCTTAATGCTCTACGTATATCCACAACATTGACAGCAAAATTCATTCACAAATGCACAAAGATAACTTGTGGAAGTATTAATTTCTATAGAAATTATATTAATTCATTATTCATATTTGATATTTTTTACTTAAACAGAAACTAAATAATTTACATTTAAAGGCATGTGTAATCGCAAAAATTTTGTTAAAGCTTTCTTGAATGTTTGCAATAATGTTACACAAATGATTCTACGATTCCATAACTTCAAATCTTTGACTGAAATAAAATCATTGTCGTATCTAAAGACAATTTAATAACTAAAATTGGTCAACATAAAATTGGTTCTCTCTCGTCGCGAGTGACATTTAGAAATACATATTGCTCGAACAACTCAACGATAAATATGACTTCGATATTTATTTCGTACGAGTTGCGCATTTTATCAATCGTCATCCGCGCAGACGTAACGTCGACGTGATTTTTGGATGCAAATACCGATGCTAACGCGATCCTGGGAGAATCCGTTGCACCGAGAATTGTAGCTTCTATACGAACGCGTGGCTGTAGCGATATACATGATGCGCGCATCCATCCATAAATGGTCTCTCTATCAATCGTTGTCGATTTGACATTTTGCTGCAGGTTTTGCGCGATATTTCTCACTGATAAACTCACGAATAACTTTTCCAAATTCCGCTACGGGAGATAGTTTTAAACTACATAATTCTGTGCGTCCTTCTTGCCTTTTGAAACCAGTAATTTTCGATTAATTGAATATCTCGATGAATTATTCCATTACACGTTTATAGAAATATTCGAAACTTATGAAAAACGTTTCACAGTAATATCTACTTTTATAAAAGATTAAAATAAAAGTACTGTTTGCGTGCTATGTTTTACCGAGTGGTTTTCAACTACGTATTTTGTTCGTAGGTTATTTTGCCGAACGGAACTTCTTTTGATCGCGAAGGTGACTTCGTAGTGCGTCATTCAACGTATGTACGTGCACGGATTTCATTTCCGGTTGCAGAGTGCCCCGAAGTTGAGCGAACAGAACGACTATCTCGAATCTCGCGATTCAGAAGATCATCACGAGTGGAATGGGGGATTTTCAAAAGGACGAAACGGATTATCGGGAGTGCCGCAATGTGGAAGAGGATAAAGCGCCGTCATATTGTAAAAGTCTGTTGTCGAGCAGGAATGATCGCGAATATCAAGATCTTAGCAATACGGATCCGTTCTTAGCTCATGAATTGTAAGTGATAGTTAATATATTCTATTTAGCCTGAATTAGTTTGTTCGTAATAATAGAAACACATTTCTTGCTGCGATGTTTTTAAAACAAGATATTCTCTAGAAATATAATTTCGGTACAGTTAAGTGTAATAAGCGTAACTTAGACTCTTATCTTTATTTATACGCGTGAAAAGTGACTGAGATCAAGTTTTACGACATAATATGGGTTGATTACTTTTACGAGTTTAATGGACTGCTAAATGAGGAAAGCTATGATGCTTACCCGTACAGAGATTATATGTAATTCTCAGGTTCCTATCTCAGCACATAAACGATAATAACTTTCCACATGAAACCTCCTGATTAGATGTAACGTTCATAAAGTCTATGTGCACATTATATTCGTTACATTATTAATAAACGACCTCCTAATTTTAATTAATTTAATTAATTTATAATTTATAATATTTATGTTGTTATACACATTTTATATATTTTATATAAAAGCATATTTATATTATTATTATTATTATTTACAATTATAATGTATTATTATTATACATTAATTTTATTATTGTATGGATAAATAAATGGATGTCGTGGAATATAACAGCAGATTGAAATAATAGGATAATTTAAAAAGTAGGAAATCAAAGTATCTTATCAACAAAAGTTTAATGAAACTTAGCATTTCTGTTTCACTAAAACTTCTGTGTAGTTGAGTTCAAATGAAGAAGTATGTGTAATCGAGATCAACCGTGGATTTTCGTGATTTTGAGAAGGTGGGTTCCTGGCAGAACCAAAATAATATTCTATCGATCGTACGTAATTTATAGTTACTTAACACAATTTGCAGGTTATCGCGCTAAAGCTTTATCCTATTATTACCTTATCTTGCTCGCGCTACTTCGTGTTCGTTAAATGCATGGATCTCGTAGGTGCATGTTAACGTTCACCATCCTTTTAGAAATCTTCATCTCTGTTTATGTTACATATTTGACATCCTACACGGAAACATCCTACACTTTTCCGCGCATGAATAAAAATGCGATCTCATATAAAATAATCGTATTTAATCATAAGATGTAGCTCTCATTTTGAGCAAAATTTTATTAATAAGAATAATTTCGATATTATTATTCGCAAAAAAGTTTCGTTACTTGTGTTTCTAAAAAAATGTGATATATATTTTCAACGAAAGGCAGTCTCGCTAAAAATCAATCTCTCTGGCTATTATTGGGCAATCTCGCAGTTACTTTTCCGCCAATTTCCGCTCAATCGCCACCTCACCTGAACCGCCAAGAAACTGCAAAATAGGAGGTAAACTCGCAACCGTCCACGCGCGCTACAGTGGCCGTAATTAAGCGGGACGATTGCAGTAACATCTCCTGCAATTTCCGTCTAATCGCCAAAAAGATACCAACAAACATTATATATAAAATGCAGTCGTAGCAAATGGCTAAAGACGATCGAACCGATCGAGACAATTTTCTTGATAATTTTCGTTTGCCTGTTGTCGCATTTGTTACAGATTCTCTTATTCTAAATTATGCCGATATGTTATTTCGCTTGATCAAAGTTCAAATAAACTATTGAATAAGATATATCAATATCTCATAATATAAAAATTTTCTCCATAAATTTTATACATTCTAAAACATGATCTTACAGTAAAAATTTGTATGGTTATCAGGTACAAAGTAAAATGCTTATATATAAAATATTAAGCATTTAATATAATAATTTATATAAGACTACTGTCCCTCTCTCTCTCTCTCTCTCTCTCTCTCTCTCTCTCTCTTTCTCTCTCAAAATTTTATCTTAGATATACAATAGTATGTTCGATCGTCAATCAGTACGTCCGTTTATTGTTCCTTTCTTGGTTTTGGTGCTTTTGTTTTGTCAGAAAAAAAAACTCGAGCTTGGAGCCCGAGAAGCTACGACTGTTCTCCAGCGATTCTTATTTCTCCTTCGTGATTTCCGTCGATTCATCTCCGGCTAGACCTAGAGAAATCACGGAGATCTGATCGCGTGTTTTCCCTTCTTCACAATCGCTTTGTTCGAAATTCCTTAGATTTCTACCATACAATCGTATGCCGAAACCGAGGCTGTACTGCGCTAATGCTGAAGATGCTGAGTGCACTATATTACCAAAAAGACCTCCATCGCCCATCAGGTTTGTTAAGAAATAAATTTGAATGCGAACGGTGTGTTTTAAAATAAAAATAAAAAATATATATGCAAGGTAGTTAATATTAAAATTACAATTTAAAGATCGGAGATATATTATCAGTTTTCTAAGGACGAATTGCGAATTTTAATAAAATTTGAAACTTTTTGACAGACTTATTTTGCCCGGAAGATTCGATCTGCATGCTAGAACCGAAGAGTTATTAAAACGACGAGGCATTGCCAAAGCTCGAAAGTATTTGCGGGAATTTAAGGATCGAATGTCGCAGAGCGTGAAACAAGTTTGGGATGCGGACGCCGATTTGGATTTGGTTATTTGCACGCTGGTGCTTCAGGCGTTGTGTGAAAATGTGACTCTGACAATGGCTGGCACAGATATAGGAACTGACATTCATACTTTTGTCAATATGGCCGTTAGTTGGACATTAGTCGACTTACAAATTTTAGATCTGACTATGCTGGATGAGCAAGAACGAGCTATGTTCACTGAAATGGAATTATTCGACGCTGACGGTACGTAAACATAAGTTTCTTAATTTTTGTGAGCCTGGATAGCTGAAAGAGCACTCGCCCGGCAAGCTCCCAGGTTCGAATCCTGGTCTAGTCCTAGCCAGTTATTTTTTTCGCCGAAAATTAATAAGTGGTACGTCTTAATGCCTCTACATCCTCGAGGATACACCCCTATTTATTACTATGGAACTTTAGCCACTTAAAAAATATATACACATATTTATACTTTGTCACTGCTGATCAATTAGCTGTAATTTGTTACGTGAATGTAACGTATAATCGATCGTGGCTATAGAGACCGTGTTGTAGACGAGACGCATCATAGTTGAAGTATCGGGAAACTAACTCAAAACCACACTTAACTATTATATACTCATTAACATTAAACTATTACACACAAAACTTGTTGCGATTAATATATGCGATAATGTATTATTTGTAAGCCTGAATATTCATCATAAATTCGTCAGGGCATCCGACAAGCCGCGAAATGGTCGTCTCTTCGAAACTCCGTAGAACTCTCTTCGAGGTGCATCGCCCAAAGTTTGACCCGCACGTCTCGATGCATTTGCATCGTAGTTTACCGTGGTCGCTGGTCAATCCGGCACATCAAACGGGTGTCGTCAAATTTTACCCTAACGTGAGAGAACGAATTGGCGAGAAGTTACCGGACTCGTCGCAACACGTGAAATCAGTCTACGTAGCGGACGTTACGTGCTTTCACTCCAGAGAGTTGTTTATATGACTTAAGAAAGAAATTCAAATTTGAGGGATTAATCGCGAATAGGATGGCAAATTGTTTATGTAATTTTTCTCTAAAATTATTTTCGAGATATTTAGCCTTTGTCAAACTTTTTGGACACCCTGTACGTATATAATACTTCAGATTGCAATTACTTTATTGCCACTTGAGGCAGAAAATATCGCAGAATTTATTCTGAAAAGATTCATGAAAATAATTGAGAAATGGAGATGCAAAAAAATTAAAGTTAAACCATCATGAAATCTATGGGAAATAATTTGAGTAAATTTTAAGTTTGTATATAAAGTTAAATAAAAATAACAGAAAGAAAAGTAAAAAGCAATTTGTACCATTAAATTACAGTTAGTTATGCTAGTAAATTACAGTTTCATATTTTCTCTGTAACTTCTTTTGTGAAATAAATGTCTAATTTTCGTGACTTCTTTATTGTTTTCGAAAGCAAGAACATTTCTCTTTTAAAGTTCTCCTTAATAATAAAAATTTCTAAAACTGTGATTCTTGCAAGTTTTGTCACAGATATAATTAAAGGGGTCCTGCATAAATAAATACCCTGAGAAATATGGTTTTAATTAATTACCACTATATTGCGATTCGGGTTCAAGAAGCCATAAATATTTTGCAACTGGGGAAATTTCGCTGCGAGTATCGCAATAATTCACGTCGGTCGGCCACCTTCTGCGCGATGATGAAATTTTTATGATCCGCAATTTCAATCTATGGAACTCGTTAGTCGGACGATCGTGCGGCAGTTAATTAATTCAACGAAATTAATTTGGTAATATTAATTATATCATTAATTAATTCTCTAAACGATCGTTTTCGGCGCGCTTTCGTAAAATTTCCCAGGTAACGAATCAAAATTATTGGCGTATAAAGCTGTCGTCAATTTTACCGGAGTGCTTCAGCATCCGTGCAAAATTGCGCGGACATTTTCGATGCGTGCAATATTCACGTCTATATTATCGTTCGATCAAGTGGAAAAATGTAGCTAGCGTTGCATTAGCACGACGCCCGAAGGTTGTCAGGTGTGCTCGGACCCTAAAGGCTCGAGTTCTTCGCGCGCGAGAATCGATGCACAGGATCAGAAGGCGCACCTGGGGCTGTCCCTGGTAGGAATATAAACTGGCCGCGGTGACGAATATCGCGGGCGCGAACGTAACGTGAAGAATAAAGGAAGGAGAACAGCGACGATGTTCGTCGGACATTTAATGGACTTTTCGCCTCGCGGCGCCTCGCCGACTGCTTGCGCCGACTGCTGATTCAGCGTGGAAATTACGTCAGCTTCCTCGAGAGGATGGAGCACATGCGGAAGTGCCACGCCTTTCTCTTCCTCTTTATGGCATCTACCAGTCCTCAGTCTTGTCTTCAGCCGCGACGGCGGCTGAACAGCGACTTTTCTCTCAGAGGATGCGCGAGTTACGCGTCCAAAGTAGACACGCGTTAGCGGCAAGTTGCCACGGTTTTGTTAAAAACAAAAAACTAGAAATATGACTAGTTTAAAATATCCGCAGTGTTTCAGATAAATTCGTCTCGGTTTCTACATTATAATTACAATTAGTTTTGTTGTCTGTGTCTCTGTCACGTATAATGTACTTCTAATTAATTTAACTCATTTATTTATAATACAAACAACTTGTCAGAACTGAATTGAAACGTCTCTTAATGCAAAGGTAAATTGCTGAGAGCAAGAGACATAAGCACTCAAAAGTTAATACAACTTTTATGATCTATTTCGCTTGTCGCAGCCGTCGGAAGCCAAACCGCGAAGGCTTTTTTCCACCGAGCACGATGACTGGAACCTTCAATTTTCCATGTCGCGAAATCGCATTTGCGTCGCCGGCACTTTCGATATCCCTCCTTTAACACGGCGCCCATTAATTGCTTAAAAGCCTCGGGTTACTGCATCCCGTTAAGAACTAAAATATGATTATCGAGAGGTAATTAACGATCCGACGTGCACGTTATAATGAATTATTCATGTATTGTGCATAGCAAATAAATTTAAATTCTGTTAAAGTTGTTGGCAGCAACGTTGGTTGGATATGCAACGTACATCAGAATAATTTTCACTCAATAAAGATTATTTCCAGTAAATATTTTAGAGCTTAAGGTGTAGAGGTAAATTTATGTTTCAGTAGAGATGAAATTCTTTTTACGCGTATCCGCGAGAATTTTCAATACGCGAATTACATCCTTATGGAAATAAACGTACCTTCACGTTGTACAATATCTATAAAAAACCTGACGTTTTTAAGATCTCTTCGATATCACGCATTCAAATATGGCGCCGAGAGATTGTAAATAATAGGTATTTAGAATGTAAACCGTAAGGTAATCAGCAAATATTTGTCTAAAATAAATATCCTGTAGCTCATCGCATTTCATCAACGAGGAAGGAAAATATCCGCGGGAGCTGCGCCCAAAGGGGTTTAAATATTCGCAACGGCAGAATTAGCTACATGCGTTCGCATCCTCCATCCATTATCTCGTTACCCTCCCCCCCCCCCAAACAATACATAAGCTCGACATTGTCACGCTGATTACTCGGAAGCCGCTAATAACATCGTATACAATGCCGAACTTGCAGAGCCGGTCGAATCAATGCCAGGCACTCTTGCGGAGGCCACCACCGGGGCTGTCCTCGAAGCTGATAAATATTCATGGCTCACCGTGGTTGGCACGATTTCCTCGTCGTAAAACGGCCGGATGACGCGGGGCGAATCCGTGCGACAGTTCCATCGTTCCGCGTCGCGATAATCGCATCGAGTAATGCCGCGCCCGCTTGAATCGTTGAACGCGTCGTAATTGAACCCTCGCTCCTCACGGGGCGGCATTTTTGAGCGAATTAAATGGCATGCGGCGCTCACAGCCGCGGCGCGTAATATTGTATCGCTAATTACGAATTCTGCGTATCTGCATATCGGGGCGGGGGGGGGGGGGGAGGGAGGGGTTCAATTGCGAACACGCTCGATGATTTAAGCGGGCGATTTAAGCGGCGTATCTTAGGGAAACGTTATGGGGAGTGAAATGCTAATGAGAAGTGACGGCTGGCATTTGAATCACGGAAATGCGGAAATAGAGATGAAGAATTGATAAAAAATTCATCTCGCTACACGCCCGCTCTACAACAATCAAAGGATTGTCTTACGATCGTTGAATTTTCTATTCTTTTCCAGCCTGATCTATTCAATTTTAATTTTCACGACGAATAACCGGGATCAAGGAGGCTGAATCTATTGCTTTCATCGGAACAAAGTACGAGAGGGACACTTTTCTACCTAGCATTTGGGGGACGTTGTATTATATTTTACATCACTGAGACGCGTAACCAACACTTTCCGAGTATCTACACGGAAAAAACTGATTTAGTTGATTCAGCAAATCTATAGCTTGCTGAACAAAATTAAACGTTTTAAAGAAGTAAATTTGCTAATGCAGCAAAGAAGTCGTATGTAAGAGCAATCGTTACTTTGTTCATAAAACAAATCGATTTTTGCTGAAATTATCTTATTGTTAGTTACTGCAACAAATCATTTTCGCTAAGTGCGAGACGTAGCGCCAGCCTCTGAGTAGTTCGCCGACCGCCGCTAGGCCGCGCATGGTGGCGGCCAAAAACTCGGAAGCAAAATTCAGTCTCGTAGGGTATATAAGAAGTCCTATTTGGAGACGATACATTTTCTTTTTAGTATGTAACGTCTCCAAATAGAACGTCTTGTTCTCTTCCACGCCTCTCTTTATACCCTACGAGACTGAATTTTGCTTCCGAGTTTTTGGCCGCCACT
>NW_011967241.1:2537464-2541597 GCF_000949405.1 Vollenhovia emeryi | reverse complement strand
CTTAATTTGATGATGACTTAATCCTTCCCGGAATGAGAATCCCCCAATATATGGTATATTTCCATTAAGTGATTAACTATCGCATAATCGCATCCTAATGACCATACGCACGGGCGTACGTATATATGTGAGGCCGGCTTCTATGAATTCGCGTGCGCGCGCGCATCGCTGCATATTACATTTTAATCCAATATTAGGACGCATACCATACATTATAATCTCGGATCAACTGGCCAAGGCTAAATGCAGCTTGTGTGTACTGACTTCGTCATTTGGCAGGCTCTGCGCTGTCCGCGAGTCGCCGTGTTCGATATTAATGGGCTTTCCCTACGGGTTAATATCCAAGACAGGATTACGCCGGCGAAATTAAAAAGGATCTGACCGTTCAAGTCGTAAAGCTGCAATAAGATTACGTATACGCGCCGGTAAGTGGCCGTATGTCCAGTTTTATCTTTGCAATTGTGCACGAGAAATCGTATAATTACACACGTATACACGGAAAAAAGAATGATGCATCAACAAGATCAGTGTGTAATTTGTATAATATTACAAGATTATATAACGACAATGTATTTATATTTTAATGATAATAATTTAACATGAGAATAGAATTATCGATGAACAAAAATGTATTCTAGATCAAAAGTGTAACGCCGTTTAGGAGTAAAAGTGTACTTTCAACGAGGCGACGCGACCATATGCGACATAACAAATCGCTGGTAATGAGGCTAAATAGGGACAAACATTTATCATCCATCCGACGGGTGTTGCTGGCATTGCAGATCTGTCCTGATAATAATAGTTCGCTGGCTGCAATACCTTTCTGCAACCGGAAATACCGTTTATGATATAACGATTAAGGTATTAAATAAGTTTGCTTCAGCATCTCGATTTTTTTCGCGTAAGTCTAAATATTAATGTAACCTGTAGTTTCGTTGGTCTCTATATAATAATTGAAACTTGATGCGAGTGGTTTGTTATTTGTTATAAATATTACGTTTATAATATAAATTAAAAGTCAGTAAAATAAAGCAAAGTTTGTTCGTTATTGTAAAATGAATTTCCAATTATCAGAAAGGTTTAAATACTAAGCGAGCTATAAATATCTGGAATTTTAGTTCCTTGCTTCAGACTGCTCGTCTCGGATCCGGCATTATAGATCGGCAGTGCAAAGCTTCCGATGAAAAAAAAGGCGTAAAAAAGCTGAAATGAATATGGACCATTGAATAGAATAATGATGAATGCATATATCTCCCAGTGGAGATGCGTGATCGCTGCTGCATTTATCACTAGTTTCGTATGCTGACGTTTACGCTCTTGATGTATATGCTGCTTTCATTTCTCTCATGCTGCACTTAACGCACAAATTACCATCTCTAGAAATATTAAAGGGAACTCTCAAGTTTAATACTTTCTGTAAAATTTTTATTACGGCATTTAAACGAGACGAATCAGTCTAAAGTAACATGTATTTTATTCCTAAATTAAATCTCGAAGAAAATATGTGTAGAATCCTATTTTTTTTAATTTTCTTTCAAAATACATAAATTTCTACTGTAAAATATATATTTAACGTCTCTTGTCCTATACTTAAAAATATCATTAATGGATTCAATTTAAAACTATTTAGTTTTTATTTAGCTTTGCTTTGCACTCAACAACTTGCACTCAAGTTAATTTTGAACCGATTGTATGTTCCCGGTTTATTCTGTTTCCAAAAATTCTGGTTTGTTAAAAGAGATCTAACAATAAGCTTTTTCGCGCCAACACCGACGTCCGTCGCCGTGAAGCGCTTAGGCGAGACAATGGTATCTGATGGAAAGAAAAGGGTAGTCAGCAAAAAAATTCAACGCTAACACGATGTGGCAATCCGTTTCAGCGGGATTCGGTCAAGCCAGTAAAGGGATTAGACCGCGGTGTCTTAAGCTGGAAGAGGCACAAAATACCGCCGAAGCAAACGTATACCGACCATTTCTGCCGCAATCGTGGGCTACAAACTGCATCCTCATAAATAACGCCGTTACATGACGGTGTTGAATTCGTTGAACGTATTCGCCGGCGACCACGTGTGGCAAACTGTGAGCCAACTTTTGGCGAAATTTGCACTCGGCAGTTAGTTACAGTCGGTTGGAAAGAAATACTATTATTTTCACGCTGAAACTACGCCGGTCTCTATGTATTTTGCGCCAGTTGCATAAAGAAAACGAGAACGAATAGCTTTCTTCCGAATGTCTCTTGACAATTGACGCGTGTTGTGTTGTTTCATAAAATGCATACGTGTACTGGCGTATTTGATCTCACTATCTAGGGAATGTCCCTTTCTTATAATACGGGACGGAATGTTATGCATGTTTTACGTAGTTCCGAATGGAGTACGAGGTAAGCGAAATTTACAGGGAATCTTCGACTTTCCGAGTATTAAATTTTCTGTTACTCGCTACTTCATGGGTTATACTTTGAATCATCTTACGTACTCTGAATTCGGAGCTTCGTAATTCTCTAATGAACAAATATTCTCGCTTCTTGGCGTATTGTCTTCAAAGTTTTGCTTTACAAGGCTTGTTTAATTACGCAATAAGTTTTAATTACGCAAATTTGATTAACGTTACATTCTCCAAGAGGAGAAATTTGCATACAAATAGAAAATGGCTTGGGTTAAACTTTGTTCAATGTCAGTATTAAAGTTTGTAATTTATATTTATGTTGTTTAAATATGTGTTGGAAATTTTAGGAAATTCTAGAAACATTTGCATCGGTCAAATATGAGTAATGCAATTATTAATTAAGACTACTAACTTAATTTCTTATATATTTGGTCATTCTATAAATAATGCGAGGTAAAAGGGACTTTATAATTTTATCTTTAGCTCAATATTACAAAACTTTTATCTCTGAGGAATTGAAAATTTAAGATTAAATTGAGAAGAAGTCGTAATAATGGAAAAAATATGTATATTAGGATTAAAGTTAAAATATCAAATCTTTTTCAGAAATTAAAGCACCTAAAAAACCACATTACTTATAGGATAACCAAATATATATCTTCAGGCGCAGGAAAATGATAATAATTCTAGTCTAAAAAAAATACTGTAATTAAGGCAAAGTAAAATTTTTAAAAGCTTCAAGCACACAAAAGAGATTACGTGTTTTACCCATAATATGGAATTAAAAAAGTAAAAAAACCGTACTAAAGAAGATGGTAAACATTAGAATTATGATATAAAATATGTAGACAGGAGCTTTCTCTTTTTAATAGTTCCACCAGTAGTTTGGTGAATGCTGGCGACGCGCGCTTAATCTACTTATATTCATTAATGCAGTACTACTTTTAGTACCATTTCTAATCTGGCTTTGCGCGTTAACCGGAAGGTACCGCGCTTGCAAGCTTGCTCGACACCGCGACCCGTCATACGGTGCCACAAACAACCCGCGGCCGTTGCTTTACGCATCCGAAATGCACCGTGTCGCTCGGAAAGAAACGTGAAAAACACGACGGACGTATTCGTGCCCGTCTCGCCGAGCTTACACGGACGCGCGTTCTCGCATCGCTAACGCGAAGAAACTCATTGTCTCTTTTTAATGCTCGTGACGAGACAGGTCGTCCATCTTTTTCTCGCACGCTTTGTCAAAGTATGATCGCCGTAGCGCAAAGAAATCACAGAACTGAGCACCGGAAGGAAGACGTAATACAGAAATGAAAGCGATGAGACACGATCAAGCTGTGCGAACTACACATATATGCCATTTGTCCTATTTACGAACAGTTCTTCTCCATCCGCCCTTTTATCTCCGCTGTTCGTTCACAGTGCCTTGTTTTATCAAGCTACAGTTCTTTGTTTCTTTATCTGATCTCTTCCGGTGTGAAAATATTTTGAAATGGATTGTTAGCTCGGACGAAGGGAATGGAAAATATTTCAACAGATTTTCAGCGAATTATTCAGACTTAATAACAGCATACATAATAAATAATAATTATATTGGATATTTTAACAATTTTAAACAACAGAAAACTCTTCATTTATCGCTACTTCTTATTTATAAATGTGTAGTTACGGTAACGATTTATATTTATATTTTTGGATTTATAGTTTTGGATTTCTCGTAGTTATGATTCAAAGTTAAAAAGATTTTCC
>NW_011967241.1:2527440-2536977 GCF_000949405.1 Vollenhovia emeryi | reverse complement strand
CATACATAATAAATAATAATTATATTGGATATTTTAACAATTTTAAACAACAGAAAACTCTTCATTTATCGCGACTTCTTATTTATAAATGTGTAGTTACGGTAACGATTTGTATGATTTATAGTTTTGGATTTCTCGTAGTTGAGATTCCAAGTTAAAAAGACTTTCCGAGCCAAGAGATATTAGGCACAATTGGAATTTCTGCCACAGAATAATATATCAGATTTAAAAAATAAAAAGCAAGTGTTCTCGCATTTGCCTACTGTCTTCTTCGTTGTTTCGACCCTTTGCTTTTACTTTGGTTTCGGTGAAATTCGCAACAACTTTTGACGTTGTGTTGCATCCAGCATATTTTCCTCATTACGTCTGACTATCCATCATGCGTCTCGAACGTGCAACAACAGGCACTCTTTATGCGCGATATGTCGCTCCGGTAGCGACATAAACTGAAAACGCAGTAATCCAACACTGTAATGAAGAAGTATCAATCTCGTATGTCGCGTCGGGTAAAACACCCGAGTTTCCGTATAAATCACGTTTATGCTACGCAAAATGTGAGTGCGATAGGCATCGAAACGTGTGTCACGGTCCAATGCCCGATATAAATTGTGCGAAGATAAGGTTGTATGTAAAATATATATTGAGAATAGTATATTTCGATACTTGGATCGATTTGCTCGCGCGTGCAATTCATGCTGACAGAATGTGTGGATCACGTTTTCAACGTAACATGTATATTATTTCTAACATGTAATATATAAATAATGTATTACATGTTAGAAATAATATACACGTCAATATCGTGCGAACAATATATTCATTACATGTTAGAAAGAAATGTTTCTTCAATCTCTCTTTCTCTCACTCACTCACTCACTAGCTCTTATTCTCTTACTAATCGAAAAATGTATTCCAGTGCGCGACAATATAGCTGTCTTATATAAATAAGGCAAATGCCATACTGACAATAAATATATTTCTTCATAAAGTAGCATGCATTTGAAATATCCGACACGGCGCGCATTGTAGGGAAGAAATAACCGCGTAGAAGAGTATCGCAGATAAAAGATGTCTCGATCCCCTGTTTTCCTTCTTATGGAACAGAACGCAAGATTCATGACACTTTCTGAACAGCGTTTACGACTCGCGTCAGGTCGAATAGGTGATAATATTTTCCAAAGTTGTTTCGTGCTTTACGATCGCCAGCGCGCAGCGACGCGATGCGACGATAGTGGCGTGCGAAGAAATACGCTAAAGGATAATCGACAAACGAGGAACAAGAGCGCGTCTACATATGGTGCCGAGAAATAGATGGAGAACTAGGAAGGAGTTCGCGGATAGCGGAGTTTCATCGAGATTTACGCGCGATCCTGTTTTTACGAAGCTATCATTTCGAGCAAGGCGGTTGCTTCGTAGAATGCAAAAGATGTCGGCCAAGTGAATACAAATTACATGCGCATACGTGTGCATAAAGATGGAATTGATCTCATCTCTCTTGCACAAACGGAATTGCAAAATTTGTTTTAATAACACGGCCCGGTGGGCTTCGTGCACGGCGCAGCGCAAATGCCGGACAAGTATGTAAAAATGGCAGCTAACTGCGCCGTAGAGTCGTTGCATCTCACACGGAGGGTACGATGACGGAAAATTCACGAGATAAGGTTTATATTAGAGCGGACGACGTATGCTTCTCTCTCGCTGTGCGCGCGCGTCTCTCCCTTTCTCTCTGCTCGGCGGTTCGCTCGTTCTATCGCGCTCCTCTGAAAATGTCTCGAGACAGGGCGCTCTTGACACTTTTATCCCGTACATCTCCCTTACGAGGACGTTTCAGGAAAGAATATCTCGTCCATGAGGAACTTGTCCTCCCGCCGTAGAGAAATGAGTAACGAACATGCGCCTAAATTATGTGACACTTTCAATTTCATTTATATCGCCGTGGAAGATATTCATTTCCGAGATGATGCGTGCGAGACAGTTCTTTTCTTACGTATGCGATATCTTCAATTTACGTGGAATAAAAGTCGATTTGAGTAAGTCTCCGTCGTTAGTAAGTACCGTGCATAACATTACAGTCAGCAGTAATTAATTTTAATCGACGGGAAATACTTATGTTAAAATAAATAATTAGAAATTACAATTATCGCGAGTATCTATTTCTCAGAGACAAGATCCCCAACCAAATTAATTGTAAACAAGATTTTAGAAAGAAACTTATACAACGTAAAAATTTGAGCAGGTTTTTCACAAGTTCACGTTGTTTCTCGTGGAGGCCGCCTTGAGTCTGTTAGAAGCTGCAACGGGGGTAACTTTAAAGTCAACTACCATAGACGTGACAGCCTCGCGATCGCGAGAACCATCTGACGAGCTCGTTGCTGAAAAGGCTCCTACTTCATTCGGCCGGTGAATATTGCAGCGGCCATTAACTCAGCGCCGTCTCCACGGCGGGTTTGTTAATTTTTTAGAGGACTCAACGATCCCTCGCATACACATCGAGGGATCGTTGAGTGTCCGAGCAAGCAGCGGCGTTTTATTCGTTTCCTATTGTGCATCAGGTGCTGCTGTTGTACGGAAAAGGGTCGTACGGCACCCTCTTTCTCCCATGTGTGTATAAAAATCATTTGTCTTCGTCCGACCGAAGTAGCCTTATCGCGCTGCGTGAAACGCGCATGATTATTTACGAAACAGAATTCCTCTTCGGTCTTATATTGGAATGGATTATGCGTGTGTGTCTTATATCCCTACCATAATTTATTTTTATCGCACACAGGCATTTCTATAATAAGATCTGTCTTATATATTTGTGACAAGTTCGATATATGCTTTCTTTTCGCTCAATAATATTTTAATCCATCTGGTAATACATGATTCTGCGCGCATGTACCGCAAAAGTTAAATGGAAATCTTCACAAATGCATTTGACGCCTATTTTTAAAATTCGATGCGATGTGAGGAGTAACATGATGTAAAATATGGAATAAAAATGTACAGAGGTACGACTTAGCTTTCATTTAAACACACTTTTGATGGTCTCGTAAATATTATAAATTATTATAAGCTTCCTATGTTTGTTAAATCGATCGCCATACATTTGTCGGCCATTGAACTTGCAATTACAAATAAACGCTTTGTATCATTATGTGCAAGAAATAATTTCTGTCCTTCCGCTTCCGTTTCCGTTCTGTAAACAGGATACGGCAAAAATGGCAGTTACGGAAGATACGACTTGGCGGCGTATGCGGCAGAAATCACGAGCAGAGCCGAGAAAATAAATTGTGTACGGGCAACGAACGAACGAACGAACGAACGAACGAACGAACGAACGAGCGAGCGAACCAAACGGCTGCCCGAAGGTTTCCCGTGAGAGCTGTGTCCTGCGCCGACGGAGATCCTGGGAGCGGGAAACAGCGAGCAACAGGATATTAAAGTACAAAATTCTATCACAAAAGTACGTTTTACGTATGAGGCGAGATAAAAGATAGTGGTGCAATAACGCTGTCGCGCGTCTCATATTTCAGCTGATCTGAACTATGAATACTGAACAAACCGGTACTTGTCCTTGCATTTTTCACAAGGGTAAAAAATTGCAAGTGAAATATGTCATCTTGTCATTACAATCGCGAATATTCAATTATATTCAGTATGTAATAAGGTGAAGATAATTGGTGCAAAAATGAGAAAAATGGCGTTCTCTTATAATTAAACGTGAAATTGTAAGCGGTTTGCACTTCAACTGCTAGTAAACTGCCGGCTAATTTCCATTATGCAATATCATTTTAATAAGCAATATTTGCGAGCTCACAAGCTTTTAAGAAATAGCGCGATAATTTCGATATCTTTTTTATAAAGTCCTTTTCTTCCTTCGTTTCCACACCACGGACCTCGGTCGCTGCGTGCACATCCTGTGCACCAGGCAGATCAGTCCGGAGAGAAATATCGCGAAAGGTAAATTGTACCTGCGAGGGTTAAATCACGGGTGGCACACGGGAGGGAAGTGCGCGAAACGAGCGGCTTGATAAGCGATACGCAAAAAGAGCAGGCGGTATCTCACGCGGTTACGAGAGGCATGCACATAGTATGTACATAGTCGAGTTTGGGGCATACGTCACGAGAGGAAATTACGCGTATATCATTAAATCTCCGCGAGCAGGGGATGCCGCGGGCTGTTTCCGACGCTGCGAGTCTCACGTTGATGATGTCTGCGAGCGGCAAACGCGATAATGTATTCCACTTGCGCCGCTTATTTTTCGAGATTTAGCCAGATTCGCTGTACTGTTCATTTGTTTTCTTTCAAAGCAGAGAAAGCATGTGGTCCTCTTCATCAACTCCGTTACTTATTAAAGACGTATGTATCATTTGCGAACGTTCTTATAAACATTTATTAGTTATTTTACTAATTTAAGATTATGGCACGGTAATTGTTGCAAGACTATTTTAGACGAGCCGCTTCGCTGTGTCTGCGTTACGTTCTCGCGTTTCCTTTATCGTAACTTCGTATTATCGTTTTTGTGTAACGTAAAGCTTCCGAGAAATAAATTGATGCCATTATACCTGACATTTAAGTATTCCTTTACTTCGTTTAAATCAAGCGAGGGGATTCAGGAAAAGAAGAAAACGGCGAGGTCTTATCTCCTCGGTAACACTGAATTTTTTTCTAAGGTTCTTTTTACGTTTGTCATCAAGATCGAATTGATATTATTCCGAGAAAAAACACGTCTGCAACGTAAAGCCGGCTATCGGGGATCTCGGCAGGCATTATCTATAACAAGTCACGCGGCGCGGAAGTGAAATGTTAAAATTCAAAGAACGCCGAAGAACCCCGAAGACTCCGCGACGCTGATCCCATTGGCACCGGCGGTGCCATGCAGATTATGTGACTTCATCTTCCCGTTCTTCGAACCCGTCCTATCTATTACTTCGGCTTTCCTTCTTTCCCTTTCAATACCGCGAGCAAGATCGAGCAAGCCAGTTACGTTCCGAGCGTGGACTTTACGTACCGCAAAAATTTCCTCGATGAGAACGCGACGCTTAAAGCGAAGGATATAAAGAGAAGGAAAAAAAACGACGGAGACAGGGTTTAATATTAGAGAGACGAGTAAGCTAGAAAATAGGAACGAAGAAGCAGAGGAGCTGGTTCCGGGCTTCTTTTTTCCAGTATTATCACGGGACTTCTTGGATGGACTAATCACCACTGTGCACGGATTATACATCAGGCCTGTCGTTTGTGAAATGTAATCGCTTAATATTTAAAAACTATTACAGCCTCGACATTTTTCTATTAGAATTTTTGTCTTGAAAGCTTCTAAAGAATTTATGATTAAAAGGACATCCGGTGGTTTCAGTACATTTACTGTTGCTATGTAATCGATATATCTTTATTCTACTCGCGTCTGACCATAGCAACTTTTTTTCACTAACTCCATTACACTAACATCCCTACTTGATTACGTCTGATCTATTTACACCTTTTCTACCGAACACGATTGGAATATATTCCTAGTAAAAAGAGAAATTTATAGAAACTAAAATTAGTTTGTCAATTTTATAACACAGTAAAAAAACAATTCATTTCTCTTGCCTGAGAACTAGTCAAGAATTTATATTAAACGGTAATTCATAATTTAATTAAACAATCTTAGACAACGGTTGCTGGTTAATAAAAATGTATTTTTTAAAAAGTAAGTAGAGTATCCTAATACTGAAGTTGAAGGTAACGTTATAATGTTTCATCGGACCATGTTGCACAAGCGTTTTCTTCCTTTCTTCCTTCCTCCACAGTGACTTTGCCTCCATTTCGCGCCCTTGTTATTACAATATTAATGACTCGCAAATTGTAACAAGTTGTGTTCCATAACCAGCTGTTACACGTACATCGAGCCATGTTCCAAAATTAATTCCGTGCAGTTCAGTATCGACCGGCATGTAAGCCATGCTTTTTCTCCTCAAGTAGCAAGCATATCTGAGAAATTTTCTTGTCCGTAGCGCAGAATACATATACCACTATTATCTTTTAAATAAATTTACGTAAAATTAACAATGTACTTTCAATTTTCAGATATTGCTTTATCATTACATGCAAAAAAGACATTTAATTCTCCTCTCTCGTATTGCTAGATTTATACATAATTAGACCTTTCAGTTTCTTATATACTTATATTTTTTATAGATAGTGAAGTTTTTAAATCCTTGAAATCCCCCGTTTCTCAACTTCTTGCACTCACAGCTCTCTATATCTGTAAGATACTTTGAGCCCATTATTTAAGTCTT
This sequence comes from Vollenhovia emeryi, assembly GCF_000949405.1. Lineage (NCBI taxonomy): Eukaryota > Metazoa > Arthropoda > Insecta > Hymenoptera > Formicidae > Vollenhovia > Vollenhovia emeryi. The sequence goes on along the minus strand of NW_011967241.1, from coordinate 2,530,713 downwards.
CGAGTCCCGAGATTCTCGGCTTTCCTAGATTTTTGGATTCTTGGATCCGTCACGTACTGTACTGGACAACAAGGGTTTAAGTTTGTTTTCACCATGGCTCGTGAAACACAACCTGCAAGTGCGCCCGGCAGTTAACGATAACGGCCCGACAGTTGATTGTATTGCGTGATATTATTACGCGACGATAACTTGCACGCGCATTATAACGTCCTTTGCGATAACTGTCGGCATTGCGCGTGCGAAATCTACAGCATTTACGGTTCGCATTTAATATACTCGAGAGCGGAACGCGGGTGCGTGTGCGAAACTCAATGTAATATCGTTACACGCTGACGTTGGCCATCCACACGGTACGGCGTGTAATTTAATACCGCGTCGCCGAAGCAGCGATGCCGCGAGAACGCTTTCGAATGCATCCGCGGAAATATTCATGCGAGCGAACTCATGCAGCTTTGCGATGACGCGCGCATGCGAGCGAAACGCGGTGCGAAGCTTTTTCAAAATTTTCTGCGGGCTTTATGGCGGACCGGTTGATGGCAGACGACGGACGCGTCTTTTTTTCCGAATTTTTGCGAATCGCATGGTCGCGCTCGCTGGTACGCTTGACGGTAGTGTAAACGCGCCAACTTTGGTATAAATAAAAGACAAAAGCAGCTGCGACACAGCTGAGTTGCGGAATCGGCGGGAGAACTGCTGCGGGAATATCGTGAATGATATTTCGAATTATTATTTCAGAGACATTATCAATTTTGGAAAGTCTGCATTGTGCAAACTTTATTGCAAAATTACATCACCGTCCAAGAGTTTTGTGAAAAAAAAATATTAAAAATTGAATCACGCCTGGAAGTTGCTAATGCACTGTTGGATTAAAAGAAGTTTATGATCAGTTCATAATAACATAAGAAAATGCAATTTGCTTGGTGATGAAAAATTTAATGCAGTAATTCATTCAGCATAAAAGTGAATATACTGTACTCGCTTTCTCTCTCTCGTTGTAACTAGATATCTCTTTAGTTTCAGCTTACGTCTCGAATATTAGTATTTACGACAGGTTCGGATAATTTTAGTAAGATTATTTGTAAATGGGTAAATCCAAAGCACAAAACAATCCATGCGTGTATGCGGGCAGTGTGTTATTTTATAATGTACTGCACGAATTAACAAAGTAGTCAGCCGCTAGGTATGTTCCATTAATTTTTTCACGTCAACGTGTTTAAAAGCATCGTGAAGAATATGATAAGAGTATTATTAAATGCATTATTCAATTATTAAATTGCTTCCGGTACGCTTTAATAAGTAGTAAAGCAAAAATCGTTACAACTGACTGTATAATACGCTTCAATGAATACATAAATTAGCAAAACTTTCACAACACCCTTTGTGGTAAAGTTTCAGTACTGTAAAAAATACAGATAAATCTCAGAATATTACGCAGTCTCTTTCAGGCGGAAAATGAAGGTTGACTTTTTTCCGCGCAATTCTGGAGCTCTCTCTCTCTCTCTCTCTCTCTCTCTCTCTCTCTCTCTCTCTCTCTCTCTCTCTCTCCAATCTCGTGTAATGTAATTATACAAAAAAAATTCCTTGGAGCACTCTCCGTGCTGCTTATGCACAACTTTTCTTACTGGAATCACCCAGCCAAGTTAAGTAAAAAGATTAAACGTGATTCCATAAAGTTCGCGCGGCATTCTCGAATCTATCCTAATTTCCAGCACAAACCATTTCCCGCGAGGATTTCATCAATGCAAAAGACGACATAGCTCTGGACATTTTCAGAGATGTATCTGGCAAAGTGCTGCGGGCGGGTTTTCTTTCTTGTTCCCTACGTATAATTATATACAGCAGCGGCCGTAGAATGGAGTTGGGTGAGAATGAAGCAGCCCAACTTCTCTCTAGTCGAGTGAAATAAGAGACGCGCAGAAAGTACGCGGAGAGGCTGCTTTCATACACCATTGAAAGCTCTTATCCCAACTCTCGGAGTCACGTTTGTCGTTATTACGCCATTACACCACCGACTGAGGTAGATCCGACGGTCGGGTGGGTTAGAAAAATTCCTCCAGATGTTCCTCAATCGTCTCGATCTTATCGAGCACATACTTGTATGTAGGCGCGTGAGACACGAGATGAGAAATTGTTCAGTTAATGGGTTCTTGGTTTTATAAAAACGTTATAATAATATTTTATAATAATGCAACTTGAGCAATTAGTTCAGTGAGTGCAGACAAAATTATATTTCTTATTGTAAAGTTAATATTGCCAGTTTGTATTGTCATTTTAAAAGTTGAGTCACCAATAAAAATCATTTATAGAATGATTTAGAATGCGTGTAAAAAGTAACACGATATAATTTGATACGAGAACTCGCAAAATTCTTTTACATAAATTTTTATCAATTTTTCTTCGTTAAACCTCGAGCGCGCGTTAAATAATTAAGATAAAGAAGTTCCATAATTATAGTTTCGAGAACGTTTCTTTTCATAAGCGCTTAAACTTTCATTCAACTCTCCATTAATGTCTGTATTGCTCGTAGATAAAGTATCTCCTCCACTCATTACTTCCATTGTTGTTAACTACCGGCGGTACGTTCCTTTTGGACGTTTTTCAAGTTGCCGCGCTTGTGTAATTATACATACCTTCGGCTGAAACGAGATAGCCGCTGAAATGAGAACGAAAAACTTTCCTTCCGTTAAGGAAAAAAGTAAGGGATCAATGTACACGCGAGAACCGAGACTACTTCCACGGGTCATTGAAAGCCTGTACACTCTCTTGTTCAAGTTTTGCACTCGTCTCGTCGTTACCACCCTATTACAGCTGCAAAAGCCGCGACGAGTGCTGTTTCTCTGTGTGTCGATATCAAAAGAAATAGTTTCTACCTGTGTGCGTCTTTCCACGCTTGCTCCTTTAATTTGTCGTCTGAAGGAGTCTAAGGAAAAATGACAACTCGCAACTTGCACATGTAAACTTTCTTACATCCTGCTGCGAAAAAGTTATTTATTTCCTCGCGCTACTTAAAAAATAACCAAGTGTCCGTCACAATTAATTTATAATCAATCGAAATGCCAAAATTAGATTTTGCATTTCTGTCTTTAAATAAAAATATAATGAAACATGTTGCTGGCATGTGCGAGCACGGAAAAAAAAGATTTGCTATGACAACCAAAAATCCTGCTAGTCTAGCAAATTTACCGCCGTAATATACGGACAGCCAGTTTGCTATGTTGCAGTAATCAAATCGCAAAGCTGCATAGGATTAGTAATTATCTAATAAAATTTGTT
>NW_011967241.1:2499332-2526743 GCF_000949405.1 Vollenhovia emeryi | reverse complement strand
AAAAACTCGGAAGCAAAATTCAGTCTCGTAGGGTATAAAGAGAGGCGTGGAAGCCAGGGCAAGTATCGCATCCAAGCAATTTTTATGCATTTGGTGGTTGCCGTCTCACAGCGGGAGGCCGTTTTTTTTTTGTAAACCATGGGCTAAAAATTGCACGAATTTTCGTCTCTCCTGATGAAAATTCGTGCAATTTTTAGTAGCCGATGGTTTTATACCCGCCTCTCTTTATACCCTACGAGACTGAATTTTGCTTCCGAGTTTTTGGCCGCCACCATGCGCGGCCTAGCGGCGGTCGGCGAACTACTCAGAGGCTGGCGCTAGCTACGTCTCGCACTTAGCGAAAATGATTTGTTGCAGTAACTAAGATAATTTCAGCAAAAATCGATTTGTTTGATGAACAAAGTAACGATTGCTCTTACACACGACTTCTTTGCTGCATTAGCAAATTTACTTCTTTAAAACGTTTAATTTTGTTCAGCAAACTATAGATTTGCTGAATCAACTAAATCAGTTTTTTCCGTGAGTGCGTTGAAAATCGAGATCCAAATTATATACTAATTTTGAATAACGTTTTGAATAGTGAGGATAATTCGAGAAGGTAGAATCACTCGTCAGCGTGAAATCACTGCGCGTTTTACATGTATGTGTGTAAATGAAAATAATAATTTAAAAAAAATAATAGTTTCCCGTCTACAAACTATATTAGATCCGGTTGCACCAACGTCACGTAACTTTAGCTTCATTCACTCTTCGTCTCTTTCCGTTAATAGAAAGAGACCAAAAGTGAATTGGGTTAAAGTTAAGCGACGTTGGTGCAGCCAGGCCTTATTGTTAGACATAAATTATTGCGATGCGTCACGTCGTTTCGACTTAACAAATTTTATTCCTTTCGAATAATCCGCGGAAAAAGTAATCGTCCTCCAACAAGCTCCAATCAGAGTCCCCAAGTGAGTTTGAAAAAGCGGAATGCCTCTGTCTACATGCAATTGCTCATTTGCGAGCCATCTAACAAATTTAGCGAACGTTGCGGAGCGTGCAGTGAAAATATTTGCCTCGAGGTGCGGTGGAAACTTGATCGAGTTTGACATTGCTGTTCGACATGCGGTTCGGCATTTAGACAGCATGTACGTATGCGCTGGCAGCCGAAATCGCATTATACGTTCGCATAAATCGCGCGTTCGTCGGTGCGTCGCGATGCGTGATGCGTGCACGCGCGTGTGTGTGTGTGTGCTGTGTTTTACGAAGTTTCATTGTTGGCGTGCTCGAAAACATCATCAGTCCCGCGGCGAAATGGTTTGCTCGGTACAGGCCTGCGTGGCAGATTTACGACGACGCGCGCCCACGGATATGCGTTTTTTATGCCGAATTAATGACAGCATGAATTTTTTCAGCGGTGAAATATTAAAACGCAACGCGATACACTCGCGGATTCGTAACATGGCCAGCGCGGTAATACGACCAGCCTCATACAATATTCCCGTTTGATTAATGACTTGAATAACTTAAACGAGCACCGGGTCATTATTGGAATGTAATCATGTCTCTAATTTACGTTGCGGTAAAATTATTTATTATTAACTATACGTTGCTATTGAGTTTTTGATCGTATCGCGTGCACGCGAATTTCTATTTGAATAATTTAACATACGATTAATTGTTTAAATATTATTTCGATTTGCGCATATCCTCTGCATTTACATCGCTCATTTACAACTGCGATGGGATTAAGCAACTATTTGTTTCAATAAACTATGAATTTGCCATTTGCTATACATTTAAAATCTGTGCGCGACCTCTCTCCAACCACTCGCGCGCGGCATATTGCGTTAAAACAAGATTTTACCTTTGACCAAAAAAAATTATTATTAATATTAAAGCCGCAGGTTCAAAGGGACGGTCAGTATAAGTACGAGTAATTAGATGTCCGTAAAGAGACTCGGAGATCGGTCATTCGGGAATTGCCTGGGAGCGATTTTAATCTTAAATGCGAGAGAAACCCCGATCGCAGCCTACGACTTAGCTTGAAAACCCCGGGATCACGTTGGTTCGCCATCAGAGAGATGGATTCATACGGATCAAATATAAATTAGGTCCGAGTTACAGCGCGGTCGCGGCTAAATCAAGGGCCCTGCGTCGGGCGTGTACGATGTAAATTTGCGTGCATCGGAATTTCGGACCTGATCTACGCGTCCGAGTCGAAATCGCAGGTGATGCATATGATCTGATTGAACCCGGTTGGATTAAACGCGGTGCCGTTTCGATCCGAATTAGGATTGCGCTCGCTCGGATCAAGTGTAAATTGATCTCGGTTCGCGCTCATTTTAAATATCCGTAGAATGGATCTCGGCGAATGCGAAATACGAGTCAATTGCGCCAACTTATGTAACAGTAATGTATTCAATTCTCCTTAATTAATAACACTGATAAATGTAACGGGACACTTGCATTAATATCCTCATACTCTATTTCCACAAGAATAGCTTAATTATTCGTCAAGGTTCATCATCGATTAATGAAAGGATTATATTAACGCTTTAACGCGAGATTCTGTTTGGCAGCTCGACTTCATTTCGCGAGAATCGCCAGAGTCGCGCGCAGAAGCCGAGTCGCAGAAATATTCGACAGTCACGCGGTATTAATTAGAAACGCGGCGAGACAATGCGATATGTTTTTCTTCGGCCAAGTACAGCACCGCAGCGAGCGGCGGTTCCAACTGGCGTTGCAGTTTGGGCGTCCCCGGTTATTCGTCCTACTGGGAGTTATTAATAGCCGGTACCCCAGCGGCGAGAGTTGGTAGCGGCGGCATTTATTCACTTGCAATAATGGCGTCCGCAAATGAAACATCCGTTTTGTACAGGGGAGGGCAGGGAGGGACGCGTCGTTGTTGCGGCGTTGCTGCGGTCGCGGCAAAGATGAGTGCAAGCGTTGCGGTAAGGGGTGAGCATGTGTTTCCAATGATCCACACGGTCCCAGAGTTCGCCGCACTCTCTAAATTCAATCTCGCTTTAATTCTGCCGTAATAATTATAACCGTGCGAACGAACGAGAGACCGCGGGGATTACATCTTATATTGATCCGAAACACCCGATTTTATTTAAAATGTGAACGGCTCTGTCCGATTTCTACGACAAAACTTTTCATGATTTATAAAAAAAAACAGTTACATCTACGTTGTCATTTTGCAGTTTCAAGACTTAAGCCAACGGCACTATTTTTTCCACTGGATTGCTTACGGGAGCCAATCAGGATGCAGAGTTTTAGATCGGATGACTTAAGGCTAAATCCTAATTGGCTCTCGTAAGCAATCCAGTAGTTTAGTGTACGCAATCACTGCATATCTAACTGCAGGACGTTTTCTGAGAAAACGAAAAGTCTCAGGCAAATATAATACTTGAATAATTTATGACAGCATAATTATGATGAGTGGGAACAGTCAACAGCGTTGCCGGAATATTTTGCGTCGCAAGGATTTGCCGTTGGATTTAAAATGGTCTGCTTTGGTCAGAGGGTGACCATACGTATTCTCGTCGGACTCGCTGATCCCACCTGCGCTCTGTCCGCGTGGCATAAATATTACAAATGAAAGCAGAGAGGCGGAGATAAGGCAAATCTTTGTCGGAAGCCTTGTTTTATTTTGGGGATTTTCCATGTCGAGATTAAAGGACACCGGGTACTGCTTGCGAGAGGATCATAGTTGCGACCGCGGATTTCTTTTATGAAGATTCTGAGCCATCCCTCTCGGGGGGGCATTAAAAGGACCCGATGCAATAGAGCGGGAGCCGCTTCTACCGAGGTCATTGTCCACGTAGAGATATGAATTAGCCACGGTACCTCGCGAGGCTTTTTCAAGGGACTCAGCTTTCAAAGGGAAACACGGTATTTCTACGAGTCAATAACGTCGCGGAATAAATCAATCGGAATTTGTGCCGCAGACGGATTACTAAGCGCCCGTTTCGATTGACTACACATTGATCCCAAAACGTATCCCGAGATTTAGCTCAAATAATCGAAAAAAAAGGTTTCTGCTTGCAAAGAGATGAAACTGTGTGCTCGATACCGTGTCGCTCTCTTTCCTCCTTTCTCTCATTTCCTCGAGTGCCTTCCTCCTGTCCGTTGTTTTCCGTTAGGATCGATTTTCTACGTGAAAACGCTTACGGGATTATGGGGCGCCTGGTGACGACATGTTAACGGCAGTCCCGGCTCAATTAGTTTAGCTCAAATAATTGGGGCAGGTTACGCGTCAGATTATCGAGGTGGCGGTAAAAGATAATATGCTGTTATCAGCACGTGTAATGGCGAACGCAAATGTCGGCGACTTGTCAATGACGCATAAATTGAAGTTTTACTACATTATCGTTAATCACACTATTAATTAGTAATGCATGTAATAGTTCATTCGATATCAATTATTCGCCATTTAATTTCTCATCATTACCTTGCGTCATGTTGTGCATTATTGATCAGTGTATTGGTACAAGTACGCCGCGAACAATAAAATTACATTAAATATACAATTAATTATTTATCGCCGCCTGTTAATTTATTATTTTAGACTATAAAAGAGATGTATTAAGTATGTAATTACGTTAAATAAAACAGCTTAACGTAACGATTTATTTGTTTATATGTAAAAAAGAGACAAGCTTCAATGAAACATTAATAAATTGGGAGACGATATGGTGAAAGAAAAGTTTTTAAAAATGTTGCTGAGAAGCTGCGTAGGTACGGAAAATATTCCGATTAATGTCTAGCACAGGTTTTACGTTAAGTTTAAACCCCGTGAATTTCGCGAGGCATTTTCAACATAATTCTCCGGAGGATGCGACCTCAACTCGCATCCTTGGAGCCGCGTGATGGCGAGGGGGTGCTTTATTGATCTTAGGCGAATGGCACCATGGGGTTCGGCTATATTAGAAGGTTCATCGCGGTGAGTTGCCGCCAGGTATCATTGGGTCGCGAACTTTTCCAAAAACATCTGCCCTCACCCTTGATTCTTTTTCGATACTTTCCCTCCGTCGAATAAAGTTACCTTCCTTGACTAAACTGTCGGGAGATAAGCTTCCCAGATAAATGAAAGGAATTCATTTTAAAATACAAAGCGTAATTGTTTTAATAAATTCAGAGTAACTTTAAGCTACGAGCCAAACGCGCCGCGAATAAGTTGTCGCGTCTCCGTTTAAGTGTAGTAGATACGTGAGGTTTATATCGTAAACTTCGTAAAGTCTGCGGAACTCTATGCGATATCCAATAACTTATTCATTTCCGATCTGTTCTCTCGACGATGGCTGCAATGAAATGCATGTAGGTGAAATAAATTGCCACTCGACTTTCGATCGCAGCTTCTCTAAGCGTCCCTTTCGCAACACGTATCTCGCGCAACGGGAATTCGGCCGAAACGTGCGCCGGTTTAATCTCGGAACAAAATTAATCTCGGAATGTGCAGTTTCGCGCGACGTAAGGGTGGGATTTATCGACTTCCACTTCAAAATGTGAGTGTACGCGATCAAGGGTTTCGCCCGCTTTCGACATCTGCTACCCCCTTCCGCCGGTCTGCCCGCCACCCCAGCGAATAAACGTACCTGCGCGCGCGAGAGGAGGCAGGGAACTTGAATCGTTAAATTTTACGGGCATATCCCGCATATTTACGATCCGAACGTCTTTATCGTCGTCGCAGTAATCTTCAGTAACCGGCAGTGTCAATGCTGAAGCACTGCGGCAATGCAGGTGACGCGCGATCCCGGAACTACAACTGCAGTACATACCGCAGTTATCCGTCAAGATGTGAAGACATTGCCTACATGAAACAATTGTCTTAGATACCGTCTCTCATTTGTTAAAATCTCCATTTTTCAGCTTCAATCGCCAATTATTGTTACTTTATTACTCTTATTATTTTATGTTTTTAATTACAATAAAATATTATATGTACGAGTAGCTGCTTCTTTTTTGCCTGCATATTTATGTTTTAGATTATTATTCCGCCATTTGCTTTGTACTTAATAAATCGCAAAGTTCTCATACTTTGTCTAAATTCCTAAAAATGATCAGAAATGAAAGAAGCAATAAAAATTGCTACATTACGCGAGAGTTGCATTTCAAATTGTAAGAATCGGTTAGTATGTTGTGTGCGGATACCAGACATTGAAATAAACGTCTGGTGAAAAACGTCCGCGATAAATCGTTACACCGCGTCGAATGGTGATCGATTATCGTTGTCCGCGTAGATTAATAGTAGCAGATATCGATCAGTAGAGACAAGACAGCGCGTATATTGCAGAAATCTATTGTGTGTGAGAGTGTGTATTGAGGAGAACTCGTTTACAGAAGCGTACCGGCGTATCACTAAATTTACAGTTCCTTATGGACCAGTTTAATATTTTCGAGTGATATACCTGATAAATGTCTTTCAGTTCCCGATTAAAACCTAACTCATTACATATATGAAACACTCGAGACAAACTTTATCAGATTTATAATGAAAATAACTGATTTATATGTTTAATAATTACTTTACAATATTTCATCTCTACAAATACAAATGTGATAAGAAATTGAATAGAAAGGGTTTGTAAATAATTATTACGTACATAACATTACGTATTTCTATCTTTTTTTTATAAGTTTATGCTGTCTATTTTGCGCTATACGTGTTACATGTATGTTAATATTTTTATAGTTTACATACATTTTATATAAATTAATTTTATACTAACATGACATAGAGGATCTTCTTTACAGAATATTGGTTTTGTTAAAGATAAGTGTGACTGTGACTCTGCTGACTTCTACCAACAAGATAACTATGACTTCTAGTCATAGTTAACATGCAATATCCAATATTCATAATTTTCAATTTCTACAGCGCGTTGTATGCGTTATAAAAATATTTTCGTGTTATCACAGCGGCATATTGTTCGCGTTCATATAGCTTCATGGGCCAGCTAAGCCGCGATAATGGTTTACAACGCGACCATGGCGGAATCTCCGGCACGCCAGAGTTAATCGAAAGTTCATATAACCGGGAATTAATTTTGCAATTGTTACATACGTAAGCGAAATGCACGGTAATCATTTGGAGGAAAATGTTGGCTACATATAAATATTTCCGTTGCGCCGGATATTTTCACGGGAATTATGCATCTCCAGATTTTCGTACCTATGGGTCTTGGTATGACGTAATTACGATAACAATTACGGTGCTTCGCGGACTCAAAATATTTAGATTGAAAATTAGATTGAAAACATTTTGGACACAGTTTCTTTATACGCGTATATCCTTTAATTTACCTTTTTTTATAAAAAGAAACAAATACGCGCGTACAAGTAATGCATAACGAATTTTGTCCTGCAAAAGTTTCTTTCAGACAGGAACCAGCACTCAATTATTACAAAGATATATATTGATGTAATATTGTTCTAAAGAATACACTTACGGTGTAAATAATATTTCACGTGTAATAATATTACAACGAATTATATTGTTACGTGTAACAATATTTTTAACGTGTTTTACACGTAATATTTTGTGTAACATAGCAAACTTCAACTTGGTTTTTTTTTAGAACTTTGAGACGGTCAATTTTAATTTAATTAATCTTATTTTGCACGTATTAATGTAAAGAATAAACTGTAAAAATTTGAAACAATTCTCACATAAATGATTTTACGAAGCAACTACCTCAAGTTTTCGAAAGATGTGACACTAAATTATAATTTATACTCGCAAATATATACACGCTCACATACATAGGTGTAGTGAGAGAGATTGAATGACGTCTTTTGTGTTAGTCGGAAGATAGCGGATGTGAACCAATTGCGGTGCACATCGGCTGCTTCTAATTCGATGAATCGCAGTCTTGATCCCTCCGTGTGAGGGATCAACAAAGTAATAGGATTGTGTGTGTGTGAAGAGACTCCTTTCACTATGTAAGCTACCGATTATGTACTGTATCGTTCCAAATCTCTAAAGTATCAACGTATTACAACTATATGTTCTCTCGCGGTCGTGATAACTACACGAGAAATTCGTATTCGTACACCTAAACGTAGGAAGGGCAAGAATCCTGCCTCCTTCTTCCAGTCCCGAAAAACAACAAAGAAAAAACGTTGAGAATTCGTTGTCCCGTCTACGAAACAGGAAATTCTCTACTTAATATTTTACATTACTTTATTCCGTGACTGTTACTACGTTTTGTGTATCATTCTGCGGACTTTCCATTTTGCTCGACTATCGTTTTTTGTTTCGCAATTTCTGACGACACGCCGGTGCAGCAAATAATTAAATGATAATAAATTACTTTGCTTATAATGTCGGGCCGTAGGAACTTTCTCTCCGCGGATAATATCCTCGACAAGGGTGCAGCCCCCGTCGGGAGACCAACACCGAGAGTCGTACGTACATATGTAACACGGGCAATGTTACGCGTGGGAATTCACGCGTTCCTGCGACTTGTTTCCTATCGAGAGTGTCCGTAAAGAATCCTTGCCGTCCGTGTTCCCGAGGGACGTTAGCCACCCACTCTCTCGTCGCTACCAGAAACCCATATTTCTGGCGTGTCCGGAGGAGCACTTACCTTGCTCGCAGTTTTCTCCCTTGATTTACTTCCTGTCGCGTTGACTTTGCGAGAATGTGAAAAATTTCATCAACAACTCGGTACGAATAAAAGCTGGGATTGAAAGCGATATAATTTCAACGGGCTCAGATTGTACAGTGCCGCAGATACCCAGAAATGGATTTGTCTGTGACAGCAGGAAACTTGCTAGTTGTCGAAAGATATATTTCTCTATACGTTTATGATTAAAACGTTAAAAAGCTTGTTAACATTGTATGTTGGTTTTCACTTGAAAATAAAACTAATTCTTAATTTTATCCTACAAGATAAAGCACTTTACTTTTATTAATTTTAATTTTATTTCATAATTTGTTCCTTTTATGTTTCAGTGTGTTCACAGACTTTGACATATTGAATAAATTGTTTTATCTATTAATGTACGTCACCTACTATTAAATATATTACACAGTTTTAATATTTAAAATCACCAATAAAACGTATTATTTTCGTCTTTTTGCGTTGATTTTACAGGAATGTGAAAAATTTCATCAACAACTCGATACGAAAAGCTGGAATTGAAAGCCATATAATTTCAACGAGTTCCAATTTTGCAGTGGTGCAGATACACAGACGAATGGATTTGTATGTAATAGTGGGATCTTGCTATTTCTCGAAAGATACGTTTACTATTAAAATTGTAAACTAGGTCAAAATACTTTTACTTTAAAAGTAAAATGAATTCTCAGTTTCTATTCTATATAGAATAAGTTTACATGTTAAATTACTTACTTTAATTTCACTTGATAATTTATTACTTTATCCTTCCTTGTTTAATGTACGGACGTTGACACATAATAACGATATGGATTAATAACGTGACGTGTCGAAGGGAAGGGGAAAAAGTTTCGTTTGTACCACTGTTATTTTGCTCGAAATTATTGTCGCCATTCTGAAGTATGTAAACGATCGTTCATATTTTGTTAGTCAAATTTTAGCGGAAATTATTCAGTCGGATATCGACGAATTACTATCCGTTGACGCATATTTCCTCATTTTGACCCTGATTCACCGAGAATATCATCGAATATTCGATCACGTGACAGCAGCATTACATATATGTACATATATACGCTCTGCAGCGTGGATAAAATGTACATCATACATATGTAATATGAGCAAACGTGCAAGGCATACGAACGGACCATCCTGTATATCACAGAATCCTTGCGAATACTATGCGAAATCGCTCCTCCTTTCGATTCCGGGTGCTTCGATTTTCAGAGCTCCGTTCACCAGAAGCGAGCTTCGATTTTCAAATGAAAGGGCACAAGTAGAAATAAATAAGTAATATTATGTAGATGCGCAAGGACATTGGCCACTTGTTGTGATGGTAATGTCCGCAGCAAAGCCGTTGAAAGGAAATATTAAGAATTTTAACAATATCCTAGATTAATCTTATAAGAATTGTGTTGTAAAAATAGCAAATAACTTGTACGAACTAAAAGACATAATAATCAATAATAATCTGTAGCATATATTTGAGTTAATAAATAACAATATACGGATATGCTAGAAATAGTAAGAAGGTGCTATTACACTTGGAAATTAGTTTCAAACGTAGCGTGAAACTTAATCCCTATTTCACCAAAGTTTAATTTTTGTTTCAAGGTATTGTATTCTGCTGCTCCTTTGTATCCCAAAAGTGCAGCATTAGCGAAAAGAGCGCGCCCGCGACTTAAGCTTTAGTGCGAAGTTCAATTCCACAACTTCCGCCCCCATCGAGTTTGCCGAAGTAGAAATTCTTGAAACTTCGCCTGCCCAAAAATATACTCTATTCTCTTCCACCGTTTGCGAAAGTTAAAAATGAGCTCTTTCGCCATATCCCGCGAATTCGACGCCCGCGGATCGAGCGCGCGAGCCCGCGCAACTTTCGGTGTCGAATGAAAAATGAAACAAGAAGTCGCGGTTGCGCCAAAAGTTCGATAACTTTGCGATTTATATTTTTGGCGGCGGAGACTCGCGTGGTCCAAGTCGCTGGATTGAAAAAGGATCAAGTTAATCGCGTTGCGAGCGCGATAAGAAATTCTAATCTACGAGCTCGAGTTTTCACGTAATGTGGCACGCAACGTTGCGATATCTATCGCGTTGTGTAGATAAAGGATGTAACATACTTTATGAGGTGTCAAGCGTGATATGAATATAATACGATGTGCTACCCGATAAGTTACACCGCATTACACTATGACGTACTTTGTCAAAGAAAATCCCGTCACATTATATTACAGAGAAATTTCGGCAAAAGATAATGTTCTAAATATAAATTGAATACATATTATAGCTAAGCATGTAAGCGATATATTTGACATACAGTAAATTACGTGAACGAAATTGCGTTAAAAATTTTTCACTGAGAGGAAACCTATCTTTTATACTCGGTTATAGCAGTCAAGATCAGTTGAGTTTCCGTGATTCCATCGGCTAAATTGTAAACGTAAAGGACCATAGTTTGATCTCAAGAAACACTTTCGCGAGCTACGAGTATTTGCTGCTCGTTCAAGAGAATCGTTTGGTTCCGGCTGATAACTTCGCGGGAAGGCGAAGATATTTCAAGTGTACTTTCTGGTAAAGTTCCTTTCAAAATGGCAGGATCGTTAATATCTAGATTGAGATATTATAATGTTGTAGATTATATAAAATATTGCGATAAGAAAAGTTAAATTATATTCCTTATTCAGACAATATTACGTATTTAAATAGCATTATATACAATTATTTATAAAATCTTTTGCGTACATAACTCAGAGTTTTAAATATTAAATAGTAAATACGTATATTCTTTCATCATAAAAACGTCATTCGAGTATGAAAGTATATTATTATTCGTATATTATGAGTCACAAAGTTTAAATAACTTATTTATTAATTTACTGGAAAAACATTTTAGGTAATTCAATATGATAAAAGCTTCGGTACAATCTCATCTGAATGCTTATTTTATATCGCGACACGTCACGCAGTCAATATTTAATCGGAAATATCGGGAAAATGCAACGTTTGACGTTGCCGGTGTGTAAATTAAGAATTATTTATGAAATTATTCTCATTTCGAAGTAAAACCGGTTTGGGATTACGTGCATTTTGTATTTATCCGATCATGATGCGCCGTACATTTCGTTTCCTGGAAAATTATATTGCTGCGGTTCCAAAATGGTCGACGCCTCGGCGGAAGCGCGAGCGATGTTTATGGTTTCCTATCTTGCGACCGCGATAGCTGGGCAATTACATTTGCACCATCGGCATAGGCTATCGCACAATTTCGCCGTCGAATTTTCATCGCTCACAACATAATATATACATGTTCTATTATAGTGCAACTTGCGTAGCTTAATGATTATGAAATGATTAGGTAACTAATGAACCAGAGGCAAGTTTTAGTTAAATATTCTTACCTCCGCAGAGACTGCGTTATTCATAAAAGATGCTACCAGCAGAATAATAAAATTGAAGATTAAATGCAAATAGAAATAACATAAAATATATTCAATTCTAAATATTCTCTAAACATTATTTTCTCGTTTTTCGCTGGCAAAATAATATTAAGTATTTTTGCGTAGGTAAAACTTGCTCTCGTATTATGAAATTTTAACAGAAAGTACACAAGATAAATTTTCCAGATATTCTTACACTGTTTGGTGGTGATCTAACAGATTTAAAAATGCTAATTTTAATGTTACGTATAACTTCTGTTAATTACTATCACCAACAAACATTAATTGCGGCGCAGGGATAATCTCCGGATCGAAGGGAAGGGTGCACGCCATTGGGTATACACAATCCATCAGGCCCCGGATATAGGTTTTCGCGGGTACCTAGTTACAGAATAAATTAATGACCGCCGAATTTGCTGTTCTACGGTACATAGAGTTTGTACATAATCGCGCCTCTCCCTCCCCCTCTCTCTTTCTCCCTCTCTCTCTCTCGCTCTCTCTCGCCACGATCCTATGTGGAATATCGAATCGATGTTCAAACTCTGGCCGAGGGAATATGTTATCGTAACTTAAAATTAATTAACATACGGTGCAGAGATAATATGGCACTAAAAATATTCTTCAAGTTACACGGATTTACGACTGTAACATTATTGCCAAGAGAATACTGTTTTCCCAGCTTATTGAGCATTATATTAATTATAAATAATTTACTTAATTATCAGTTATTAAGACGTTCATTGACTTCTATGTGTTGCTCGCGCAATTTTGTATTTTATATAATGCGGTCCACTCCTCGGTATCGAGAATCATATAGAACGGGTTTGATACATGGCGATACATTTATCGCTCACTATAATCACCTTTGTATTTATACGGCCGAAACATTCTGCAGAACCGCGGGATATTTCGGCACTCTGTTTTGCGCGGCCATTATTATTTTGTTTGATTAGCTTAATTTGTGGCTGAGAATGCGCCACGGCCCAGACACGATAACGTTGCGGCTCTGTGGGGTTGCGCCCTGGCTTTTGCAGTGATGGAAATGCGCAATGGACCGCACGTGACTCATGCATTGCACGGCTGCAATTGTGCGCGCTTGCATTTTGTGCACAGGCGATGTGCACTAAAACAAAGAAGGCTGTACTGAAAATTACTAATGTCCCGTGCGAATTGTCGGCCATTACATATCATATATCATCGGCTGATAAGAATCAAATTAAAGCCTCCTGCTGCGTTTGTCATTTGTTTGCCACGACCTATGCGTTAATTTTAATATGGATTTCGACGATTCCATTAAAATTTGTCAATCACATCGCAATTACTTATGTCTCTTATTATTAACTATAGATTTCTCCTTACATGCATATGTATATATTTTTAAGTCTCATAAAGTCGACACAATCATGAAGTATAATAATACGAAGAGCTTCATATGATATTAAATTCTCATTTCTAAGAATTTACGTAAACTTTGGCAAACTCTTAATCCGAAGATTTTTTTCTGAGAATCTTAGGATTCTAAAATTTTTCGGTTTTTACGTTTAGATCGGACATAGAGATGAGGAAGTGCAGTCTTTTTTAGTCTGCAAGGAAGAACGGCATTACCGTTAAATACTACTTTGTATGGACATGTTACGCTTTCCTTGGAAATTCTAGAGGTAACTTTCTTCCCCGTACCCTCAGTAATCTTCACAGAGGTAATTTCTAAACGGAACCGAAAGATACCCTCTCATAATAGCACAAGAGAAATTTCATGAGCCGCGTACAGGTGTACGTGTGGAGATGGTCGCGACCGATATAACCCGGCATTAGTACGAACAACTACTGGTGTTATTACTCGTTTATCGTTGCGCGATAAGATAAGGGTAGATAGGGCGCGCGCTCGCGCGCACGATATGCCTCGTTTACCCGGTGATTTGAGGGAATTGTTTCACCCGGTGTAATTTCAAGAGTGTCTGGCCATGGGAGTCTTCTAATTCCGTTCAGATTAGCAGCGCGACATCTCGAGCTGCGTTACTCCCTCATTTACCTCGCCCGACAATTACAGCTGCATTAAAAGCCACTCGTTTTTATCGAGCGCAATTGTCTTTTCATCGCACCTGCTTACCACTTTGCGAATGGGTTAGCTTCCACTATCCGCTGATAACAGAGCTAATGGAGCTTTCAAGAATATAATTTACAGGATTGAGAATATCATTTTTATCCTCACCTTAAGATTGTACAAATATATAACTTTATACTTGATTATACTTGGTTGTAGAAAATTTTATAAAAATTATGAATCTAAGCTGCTAACATTTTATTCACCTTAAGATTGTGTTAATCTACATACTTGATTGTAGATAACTTTATGAAAATTATGAATCTGTGCCGTTAACATTTTAGACAAATGCCAACGAATTAGAAACTGCCTTTCTATTTTGTATTTTTTCTAAACCGAAGGGATCTATATAAATTATTAATAAATACTTAAAAACAAGAGCATTGCAGCTACAGTAACATGTTTTTTGAAGACGAATAACGCGTTTTACCCGAAAGAACCGTGGTAAATATTAGGAAATTACACGTCGTGTCAGGGCGTTTTATTGTAGGTGAGCTTACTTTTCACGCTAGCCCGGGGTACTACCCTCGCTAGTTAAGACGACTTAATACTCCGAAGGGGGTCTCTCGCTTGCTGCACGGTACGTGCTACGTGTTGAACATGTCCTGTACATGCATGTGCGCCGGGGATGTGGCGGACACACAGGAAACGCGTGCTGCTGCGCCCAAGCGATAAACATGGGTAAAATACGGCGCATCGGGATCATTATTTACCGTTAACAAAGCGTTCAATAAAATAATTCGCTGTAATCCGAGAGGAAAATGTCGGCTGATATTTCGTTGCATGAAAAATATTACTGTTGTCGAGTAAATGCACACGCAGGACCAATAATGGCACAGACGTCATAGGGAGGAGTAAATCTAAAACACTGAAATGTAATCCGGGACTTAGCACAGAGAAATATTACACGACCTTTTCTGCTGTAATTGGCTCCTTGGGACGTTTCTAATTATTTTTTCTCAGTTGTTTGTTTCTCCTCTCTCGTTCTTTGTGACGTGAGAATGTGAAACAAAGTAGCGTATTTGCGAATTTTTCACATTTTTAATTTCTTAATTGTAGTAATGAAAAAATTAAAACGTTTGATTTTGCCCCATTATTCATCAGAAATGTGGCATATACTTATACAATATTAACATTATTCACTTTATTGTTATTGTGTTACTACTATAATATATTAAATTAAGTGTCGACGCAACTTTCGAAATATCTTGCAAGTTTGTAATTCACGAAATGTAGGTTCGATTATAGAAATTCATTTCTTGATTGTGAGAAGAAATATAGGGGGTGATTTCATGAGCAGTTAAAAGTTGCGGAACGTTTTTAGCGAAAACACATCGGACTGTCCAAAAGTCCGAGCTTTGCAGAATCTTTCGACGAGATCATCCGGAATTCTAAAAATTTTGTTCGGATCTCGGAAACACTGTCGCAGCTTCGGATAAACAACGGATCGATGCAACGCGTTTTCTCGAGCCTCGGATGGCTCTGCTCTCGACTGCATCTCCGGTTTTTCTACAACGGTTCTATCCACGAAAGCCGCAAGCGCGAAGCGACTGTTTATACCGCGCGATCAGCGTTTTTCGCTATTTTGCCAAAATATAACGTCAAGAAGTACAGTGAAGTGTCGTTCATTTTTACCCGGGTCGACAATTTGACAGTTTCGTAGCGCCATAAGTGTCAGAATGCTGTTGAATTTTATGCAATACCTTTCCAAGAACAAATATGTAGGTGCTTTGCCTCTTTCATGATGCTCAAAGTAATTTGTGAGATCAAAAAGATATTCAAAATTAAATTCTGTATGGTATTTCTTCATCTCTCAATCAATATTAAAATACTTTTCTTCAAGTTAAAGCAAAAAAATGAAACGTTGTTCAGTTAATTTAGTCAGTCAACACGTGATTAATTAATCGAACTACTAATTAAATATTTTTATTTACAATATTATTGACATAATTTATTTGAATAATAATTACTCGTTATGCAAAATAAGTCATTCGGATTTGAATAATTGACTGCCATTATTATTTCGGATATGTGTTATTGTATAAATTTCCCAAAATACACCTAATAATTATTATATAACTGTAAATGGCATAATTGCGAGATAAAGAATAATAATCAATTCAAATAGATACCATTTGTGCTCTAGCACGCATCTAATAATAAATCTTTAAATAACAATTTATGTAAAACATTCCGGCAATTTTGGTACATATCGTGTTGAATATAACAATGCAAATATTTCTGCTATGCATTCGTCATATGATGCTGTTTATCGACGAAATAAGCTGTTTCCCTCCTTCTTCCTTTCGCTCCCCCAGCTCTCCCGTTCTTCGCATAATAATGAAATTTGGAAACTTGGTAATTATGAAATTCAACGGAGACCCGGATACTATCGCTTTTTAAGATTCACCGGATACCGCCCCTTTCGCGACTGCCACGAAGTTCCCTTTAATTAAATTTTTCGAACAGCCCACGGAATAATTTGCATTTATTCGCTCATTGCTATTCAACGCTATGTCTATGTACAATGTCTCCTCTCTCATCGAACGCTTTCTTTCCTTGCCGAATTCGAGAAATTCAAATAGAGGTGGTGCTATCTTGCACACCGACAACCTTCTGCTCGCTTGAATATGTCATCAGCTTTATGCTACCGCTTATAAGTCACAGTTGTCGTCGCAGCGGAATTTCTGCTAGTTAAACGTTTCCTCTTTTATCGCGTAAATCTTTCTCCGTGAAATATTAATCAAATAATAAGATTAATTAATAAATATACGAAAAAGATCAAAGAAGATTTTAACATGTGAGGGACATACAACATGCTAAGTTCTTAAAATTGTACGGTTTATATTGTTTCAAATTGTTTTGTACAAAACTGTTAACTTTAAGATTAAAAATATAGTCGTACATAACGGAATAGAGTGAAATACTTTTGCAAGAATATCGTACATGAAATTTTCAAACATTTCTCTGTTTTGTGCCTTTCAGCATTCCGACATAGCGGCACTTAATTACCGCGCCGACAGGAAAGAAGCTTTAGTCAGTTACGGCAAGTTCGCGGAAATATTAAAATAATTGTCAAACATTTCCCGACAGCGACGCCCGTTTTCATCGACGTAGCAAAAAGCGAAACATTTTCGCTTCCGGTTTGCGCCCAGCGCTCGTTTCCCTCTCTCGCACTTGTCAGGAAAAGGGGCCGGAAAAAATTTCCCGCTTTTTGCATCCGTCGCGAGCTTCGTATCGCTCTTTCACGCGCGCGCGCGCTCGGCTGTTATTTTTCATTATGTCAAGGAGTTTCCACTTGCCATGGTGCAACGGTTCTCGTTTGAGGAAATATATCTTTTTTTCCGGACGGCGAAATAGATCGTGTACATCGGCACGTTCCATAAAATCCTACCAAAAACCGTCGCGCTCGAAACTGCATAAGGTCCTTGAGCAGGATAAGTCGTAGCGGAAAAAGTCAATTTAGCGCTATGTAAGAGAGGCAGCAATATATAGCGGAACGCAATAATGCTCTTGGCTAATTTGAGATCGGGTTTTTTTTAAATGTTAATATTATCCAATTCTTAATTGATAATTGTCAAAAAAATATCAAATTATTAATTTAGAACAGTGTACATAATTTAAAGAAGTTTACCGTACAATAAGTGAAACATCCTAAATGTTAAACTCGAGAGACAACTTCTTTAGTGTCTATTCAGGAAATTTGTGTGCAAGAAAAAGTTGAGCGCTACGAAATTATCTTCGGTAACTCAGTATCTAAGTGTGAAGAGTTTAGAAGCTAAAATTTGTTATTTGAACGCGAGATAGAATTTTTTCACACGAAATAGTGGCGTTGAAGAATACAGTAATCCTTACGACTGGCATCTCAAGGAAGTGCGGAGCGCGAGAAATTTAATAAAGCAACTCATAATCATGCTTAAGCAAATAAATCCCTGCGACGAGAGATCGTAAAAATCGTTGCTCCGGATACGCTTGTTCGCGTAAATAAGTGCAGGAACAATAAAGGCTCCAACTGCGCGTCTTCTGCATGCAATTTCATTAATCCAACTCAACACTCTCCCTCTTCGCGTTTCTCTTGTCTTAAAAATTTACAAACTAAGAAAATGGCTCTTGCTCTCTCGTCCCTCCCTTACCATTTCGCGATAATTTCCTTTTGGTTTTATGCTTCCCGTTTTATTCGCCTTCCAATTGGCCGCGCAAAGTTAAAATTTATCGGTGATATTCGATGACGGAGTTGGAGAAATTTCCTAGGCTGCACGCGCTCGCGATCTCCTGACTCCCATAACAGATAGGAAGAGAAAGGAAAAGGGAAGGAAATGACGCAGAGTTACATCCTACCCTAATTCTCGCGATACCGCCGAGCTTGAAACAATGGAATATTCTGTTTAATTATAATTCGTTGTAAGTAGAAGGACTCGCAGATAGAGGGAAAGAGAATTCGTATCCAACGCCGGTTCGTGTACGGTATGAATAGTAATGAAGAATAAATTATGAAGAATTCGTTTACGACACGCTCACGTTGTTCAAATTAGTGCGGTAAATTAAATTAAATTAGTACACAAAAGCAGTTGCAGCGGAGAGTTACGTATACTTCTTTTGTAAATATCAAGTCCCTGTAGTATCCGGCACGATAAATAAATAAAACCGCGCCCTTTTATCGTGTTATTTAACTCTCTCTTTTCCCGGTGCTTCCATATATAACATTTTTTTTAATAAGGAATAGTTTATAAAAGCTTTAATGTAGCGTAAAGTATGTTTAGGTACTGTTCTTTTTAATCTTACGAGCTCGTATATGTCAAAATTAATCAGCGTGATTAATTAGCGTTGCACAGGGCGAGCTATAAACTTGTGTCGTAAAGAAATTATTTATACGTTGAGTAAAGATGAGTGGTGTGCTACAATTTGAGGGTGTGTATCTTTCTCAATGTATTTTACGGCAAATTTAAAGTAGTCTTAGTAATGTATTATAGTGAATTGCATACACGACATATGCGGAGACGTATCTGTGCGTTAGCACAAGTTGTTTGTCTAAAACGAGTTGTCCGTATGTGCAAAACTCGAGCTGCTAGTATACAAGAGTTAAAGAGAGAAGGATTAGATTCTCTGAGAAGCACCTCGTACTATCTTTCACTTTGCAAGTACGGAAACCTAAGCCATTCGATCGATACTACCAAACTCGATACTGCTAAACTACGATATGCATTTCGAGACGGTCTTAAGAAACGATCGATGTTGGATTTGGGTGTATTACATCGAAGCGGAGGAAAAGCTATTTCCACGCTGGTTGATGGCTGGAGAAGCATGAACAACGGACGAGTAAATGCACTCGAATATTTAAGAGCTGCGCAGCACCCAAGTATAGTTCCCGCCGTCTCCTCGCTCTATCTCTCAATTTTCTCCCCTCATTTATTCTATGCGTAGATTAGCATTAATTGCGGCGAGCTACTATAAACGGGGGGGAAAAAGTGAGAAATGGTCCAGCTGCCTCGGTCCGCGTCTCGCGAGACTGTCGCGTGTTTTCCTTAAAGTGCATTATATTAGAGTTTGCGTCACTTTATTCGGACCGGGGCGTTAACTTCAAGATTCTATTCAAAAGAAGTTTCATTTTAATTTTGATCATTTATACTTGTTACCTTTATTAAATTCTTGTGCTCGCCGAGATTTCAAATCTTCATCCTGTCCATATTTAAATTACTTTGTGATTTTAATTATCGGCATAATTGTTTCTCTCAAATTATTATTGTCCGATTTAAAAACCGAACAAGTTTTCTATTATATTTTTCATCGTTTGATAAAAATAGTAAAGTACAATACGCGAAATTTTGCAACTATTTATGATAAAACTACCTCGAATTACGACACTTCTGTGTTCAAGGACATTAGGAAAGATACATGACAGAATAAGAAAAGGTAGTCGGATCTAATTACAATGAAAAGTAGGAAGTGTAATTTTAACGGATTAAATGAGGTGTATATCTGAGTTTGTACAGATGATCCTTTGGTAGGCATTTATAACGACAAAGTCACTTGCAATTACGCGGAATAATCGGTGCCACCGCAAACTGTTCAAATATACAAAAGCTATCCGTACAATCTAACCGAGTAATTTCAGACGTAGCATCTTTCCCCGGCATGGAAATTACAAGATTGCTACTAAATATGCTAATCAAAAATACTAAATTTCCTCCTATGTGCCTATTTGTCAAAGAAATGTCCTGGAAAATATCTACATTTAATTCTATTTCGCGGAAAGAACTTCTCTAATACGTCACAGACATTAAATTCATCGAGGAAAAACCAGGAAGATAAGTGCGTATTTTTTAATTTAAGATCGTACTTGAGTCTCGAAGATATTTCGTCGCGTTTGTTCAGTTAGTTTAAAGTTATAAACTTTTTCAATCTAAGTACTCAGAAGGTCATAAAATCGTATCGCGACGAGTTGAGAACTGAATTAAAATTTTGACATTGGTTTGTGGCGCGAGAGGTATCCTTAGTTGTTATTCCGCGGTTTAAAAATATGCTGAAACAAACCACGCCGTTGCGCAGGGTGGTTTCCGGCGCAATTCTACTTCAGTGGCTTGAATAACGTAAAAGTGTTAAATAAAAGCGGTTCAGTGTACACACGGGCGTGTCTGTATTTGTCCTCCATTGAAATTCCCCAGCAACTACACGAGATCACGTCGCCAATGTGAACTTCTTCGGCGTACAAGCACATTCGAGTCGGTTTAATATCAGTCCCATGAAATTTCTTTCTACCATTACCACCCGTTGTTTACATAAGCCATGACTCCGTGCCTGTTAGGAGATGGTTACGGGGCTTTTGCGTTTCTTAACGCTCCAATTGTCCTGACCTACTGCTTAATCCTTCCAATTCATTTTAATATATACGTTAGAGGAACGTAATCGCACGATAAGACCACACAATGCTGGGAAACGTTGACTACATAGCTGTATCAGTGAAATATCGGATACTCGCGTGAAATCGTAATTTGAAATAAGCATGTAACTAATATCACTAAATCGTGATGTGGAAAAAGCAACGGCGAGAGCTGAACGGAAGCGACTCTGGTGATTCTTTATTTTCAAACACGGCGGAGTAATATATCGTGATAACATTTGACAATGGAGTAACTTTAAGACCAATAAACCCTTTCGTTAAGCTTTCACAGGATTAAGAGTTCCAATTATCATCTGCTGTAAAGATGGTGGCGCAAGAAAACGAAAACTTGTGACGTTGCCCAACACTCCACCGGGGACAAAGGGTTAAGAATATCGATAAATGAAAAGCGTTCCTCTCATTCTACACAGAGGCGAAACTGGAATAGCGCAATATCGGATTTCGTACAACAAAGGAATCGGAGGAGGTCAAAGCGTTCCACACCGGTATGAAAATACGAGCGACATCGAACGAGTTCTTTTCTTGCAAAATTTCGCACTGCGGAAGATTAAAAGTACACGGTACGAGTCCCTTAACGAGACTGTGTAACCTGTGAGGACGTAGCGTTTATCCGGCGATGTAATTAATTCGCAGTGCGTTTTTTTCGGTCGAGCGACGAGTTAATTGACGCAAGCGCTAAGTAAGAGGAATTGAATTTACACGGTCGAAAAACGCAACTTTTTTTTCCTCTCGTCATTGAGATACTCTGTAATTAAGTAAAATGTAACCAGCTGCCCGCGCTACCGTGCGCGTTTTCGACTAGTTATTCCCATCGTGTGAAAGAAGACATTTTGTAACGTGATGTTGTCCGCTCGTAAAAGCATCAGGTTTTTTTTTCCAAGGGATTAGCTCATCGCGGTTATTAATTCCATCGTGATTTAATTTAAGATTTCTACAAAAATTTGATATTTACCGCTGTGTATCTAGAGAGAGTTTCTATATGATGCGGTTACATTGCATCAATTTTACAAGTTGTACATTAAAAATGAAAATAAAAAAAAATATATTAAAAGAATTGTATGTAGCATAAAATGTTTGAAACTTTTTTCCAAAATAGTGTTACGTAGTATGAACACTTCTGCGAACAGATAGTTCTATTTCATTACGTATCATTAACTAAAAGGATTAGTAGGTTTGTTAATCTTTCTCAACGGATCTTTAAAATTGCATCCTCGAATTCCATTATTCCTTTCGTGCTATAGAAACCGGTTAGTAACGAAGAACGCGATCCTCTCGAATCTTTTCCTCCTCTCCGACAGCGAAGAACATTTTAGCGAACTATTAATCAAACTTATATTCGCTTCTTCCTCGATAGGAGAAAATGGCTGAAGAATTTTCTGAAATTACAAAGTGAAGTTTCACTATTCGGCGCTTTAGTTGAAAGGAAGAACGATTGAGGCGCCAAAAAACGCGTTCGCGACGATTCGGTGAGATCGAGCTGACTTACATGAGAGGAACGTTCGCCTCGTACGTCATTGAAATTCCCCGCAATTACGCGAAACATACGGCCGGGAGAGCATTACCAATGGTGCAACGGACGACTTCTTCGGCATTCGAGTGTGTGGGAGCTGATGTAATGTGGGTCGTTCTTGCCATCTGGGAATCTCGTTCAAATCCCACGGCACTGATTTCTTCCATTGGTTACTGCTTTGAATTTAGAGTGCCTGCTCATCGGGCGTTATTTTAAGTAGATTCGCCCGAATTTTCGGATCTTCCCGCTTACAATTGTAAATCATTTCGATTACGTTTTAAATCTTTATGTCGGTCTTGAGACTCTAAGATTTCCATTGGCTATTTTTGATTCCAATTTTTATTATCGGAAAAACTTACTTGTTCACACACACACACACGCGCGCATGCATGCAAAAAAGTACTATTTAATTAAACAAAAAATTGCTTGAAAACGTCATAGGCTGACAGTTTTATTTCAATTTTATTCATCACTGGTGACTTTAAGTATACTCCTCTACTGGTTGATTATAATTAAACTTATTTTTCAATAATTAGAGGGATAGATTTTATTTTGATGTAAATCAATAAGAAATAACGTAGCCAAAAGTCTGAACAGGATGCAGGTAGCTCAGTGGTTTATACAATGTGCGAATGTTTAGAATACATCCTGCTCCGGGCCGCTTATTTCTTATTGAATATGATATAATTATTTTATATTATATTAAACACATATGTGATAATTATAAAGTAGCTGATTTTATAGTTAATAGGTGTATCTATATGTATATATTAGTTATTATTAAACAGTTTTGCATAACGTTTAAATATAAGAATAAAACGGGAATTAAAATATCAGCATAATTATGAAACGCGATAAAAGCAGATTGAATCTGTGCGGTAATACGTTTGAGCGTTAAACGTTACGTGTATGTGCGTGCATGTGTGTGACAGTAAAATGTCGAAACCATCATTTATTGCATAGACATAGCATTAACGGTGGCGGAACGAGAAGCAGACGCGTGCAGTGGTAATAAAGTTGCAAAATAATAACTGTAATGCTATCTGCGAAATTCGTGTGTATCAAAGACAAATTGCGCCGATATTACCCTCCGAAATACCGCGTATAATTCCAACATATTACAAGTCCCATCGGCTATGTAATCGTGTATGATGTACTTATACTATGGACAGGACGCAAAATCGCAAACCAGCTTCGAGTTGAATAGACGACAATCTATTAACAAAAGCGCATTTAGCACTTGCCTGTACCGATATATTAAAGATATTTCAATAATCGCTCCCGTTTTAGCAAAATTGTTTCTCGAGTAATAATTCGAGTTATAATTTAACTACAATACAATACGATAATTATGAGATGCAAAAAGTTAATCTGTTTAAGCATATTAACAGAGTCATTAAATGCTTAAAAGAGAGTCACAAACGTTTGTGTTTATTATTAAATTTATTATTTGTTATTTAAAAATATTACATTTATTATTCAAAGGATATTATTTACTATATTATTACACCAGATTGTGTGTGTGTGTTCTTTTGAATCAAGTCTATTAACTGAGTTTATTATAAAAATATATACAGAGGTCCAGTTTTTGCTTTCTTCTATATATACACCGCAATTTTTAAACTTTTGGAATTAAATTAGAAAGGGAGAGAGAGAGAGGGGGGGGAAACTTTTTACAATAAGCTTAATTGATACGAGAATCAAACACGTCTACTAGATAACACGTACCAGAGAAATGCGGAGTAAAACAGATTGATCGGACCTACGCGTTTAATCCCGAAAATCAATTAAACGTTGGACAACGTTCGGTTTTAACAACAATTGAAATGCATTGCGCATTTAGTCACAAAACTGCAGCGCGTTCATTATTCCGCATTTCGGTGAAATACGGCCGAACTGTTTTCCCGCTTTCGCGTAACAGCTTTGAAAAAGTGAACTTGCTCGGTTCTCGGCCGGCCGGCCGAGCCTTCGGCTTTTTGTATAACGTCGTATCCGATGGATTGTCGGGATATACGACAAAATCTCGCGTAAAATCGATGCGGGGCCAGCTCGTTAGCCGTCCTGCGAATAGTAAGAGAGAGCGATAACAATGAGCCACGAAGAAATTGCGTCACCCGACAGGTGATACTTCCCGCGAGCTTCGTAATTGCAGGGCATTTCAATTCGCGAACAAAAGCTTTCGCCGGTGTAAACGCGAATACACCGGCACCCCAAGGTGAAATTGCGATGGCGGACGGAGAAAAGTTAGCATAGAATAACAAAAGAACGGAAGGAAAGAGCGGAGGAAAAGGGTGTAAAATGCATGAAAGAGAAGACGTGAGGGTAGAAACAAGGGGAGGAAAGCGGAAAATAGAGTGCAAGGAGAAAAAAATTTAAGTATGATAAAAGCGAAGAAAATAGTAAGGAACGGGGGCAACTTTATAGTTAAGAATAAACGAAAAGAACCTCTAAAATAGTAATACAAAACGCGGAAAGGAAGCAAGAAGGCATGAAAAGACGAAAGGGAAAATAAATAATGCAAAATTCACAAGAAAAATGGAATGTTAAAGAAACAAGGAAAGCAGCGGACAAAAGGAAATTGTGAAAGTCGAACAAAAAGGAATGAACGAGAATGATATATAAAATGCAGAAGAAGAAGAAGAAAAGAGGGGTATAAAAGTGGCAGGACAAAAACAAGGAACTGATTAGAAAAAGAAACGATGTGTAAAAGGAATGACGAAGAAATGGAAGAGTTGGAAAAGGTGCGAGAAGGAAAAAAGAGAAGCGGAATAAAAAGGAGAGAGTTACGTGCTTGACGAGAGAGAGAGAGAGTGTGTGTGTGTGTGGGTGTTTCTTTTATTTTGGGCAAGAGGTGGGGCCAGGGAGGAACCAGTGAAGAATAGGACTGAAACGGAGATAAGAAATAGCAGATAAGACGGAGGATGAGTAATGCGCAAGGTGAGAAAAGGAGAAGAGGAAAAGAAAGAAAAGGAAACAGAAAGAGGGAGAGGAAAACGAGAAGTAGAATGCATAATAAAGGAAGAGAGCCGGCAGAATCGCGTACTCGACGATTTCGCTTGTCAGTTTTATATTATAGAAAATGAGAGCGAGAAAGAAAAAGAGAGTGGAAAAGGTAAGACAAATCGAATAAAAAAAAAAGACAGGTTGGAGAAGAGGAGAGCGGGCGAGGGAGGGGGGAGTGAAGAGAAGTGCAGGAGAGCAAAAAGAAATAGAAATGAAAATCACATGCTCAACGAATGTGCTTGCCGGCTTTATGCTCGGCTTGAAATCCGACTGCAAGTTCAGACGAATACTCGCGATGGATACGGAGAAGAACGGGAAATCTCATACCCACGTGAATATTTCGCGAAATGAAAATGCGGGAGTTAAATCGATAAGCGAAGAAATGCAAGATGTGCTAGCCGGTCAGGGAAACTACGTGTCTGGTTTATTGAATGCCGTACTTCTTTTCCGATTACTTCAGTCCTTGCGGGGAATTTCTTGCTACCTTACCACACTGCAAATCATACGTGAATGATGGTTGTATTATGACTGATTTATTTTCTAGATAGTGCATCAAAAACATTAGGTATTCTTTCAAGCGCATACACTAGAAAGACACTAAGAAACTAATAATTATTATATAATGAGATTTCGGCATTCAATAATTAATATTTAATAGCAGAAAGTTAAAAGATTTTGACAAATCACGTTTTGAAGTTGTGCGTGAATAGGAACAACGATTAGTTTCAACCGTCTGTTAAAATCTTAACAAAAATGTAATTTTAAATTCAATTGTTGAAATTAGCGAGGCAAATAATTGCATGCTTGAGAAGTATCTAGTTAATTAAAATTCAACCTTAAATTTATCACAGAATAGTCGAGAGACATTTTGTCTTATGATGAAAGTTCTTCTAATTTAATTGTGTTGTACAATGTGATCCGTCAATTCATTATATCCGTGCTGCTCCAATTTTAATACACATAAACGGTTTATAATTATATATCGCAATTTGAATTTCATGTGCATATACACGATGCGTGCAGCTGCACATTAGTGCGTATTTAAATGAGCTGGCATATCTAGCGATCACGTAATAAACAGCATACAATGTACAGACCTAACTAGCATAATAGTGTCCGCGGAGCATCGTGCGGACATTCTGAATATTTGGACAGACAATGGCACATCTCGGGGACATTCTGCAAACGTTTGGAGCACTAAGGTATACAATGGCATGCCTAAGGCGTTTCCTGAAGGTATTCGTAAGCCGAACGACCATGCACAGTTAAGACACACGTCGGAGAATTGCAAACGTGTATTAATGCCACGTCATTAAATAGTATTAATAATAATACCTAAATTCACCCTCACAAAGTATGATTCGAAAATTTATTTCGAAATTTGCAACGCAACGTTTTATTACAGTAATCTCCATTCGTTGAAACGAGATTTTGTATTTAATAATTTTATAATCGGTCACGATAGGATAACTGTTAATAAAAAGCACAGATAAAGTAAAACAAAATAAATAGAAACTTTTCTCACGCGGTACAGAGAGTTAAATTGTAAAAATTATATATACAGGGTGCTACGCAAGACTTTGACGTCCGGTCATGGGAAGGTAGAGGGGACTAAGACAAACAGAAAAGTATTGTACTATTTTGCGCTTGGACGAATAGTTATCGAGATACGAAATTTTAAAAATCGCCGTATTAGCCCAACCTACTGGCGAATGTAAGCGCGCGGTGAGAAGCGTCGGCCTAGCGGCCCCGCGCGGGGAGACGAGCGAGCGGTCGCGTAAGCGGCGGACGGGCAGCGGCGCGCCTCGCCTCCCTACTCCTCGCCCCGCACCGCCATTCTATTCCTCGCCGAACACCGC
>NW_011967241.1:2471091-2498401 GCF_000949405.1 Vollenhovia emeryi | reverse complement strand
GGCCCCGCGCGGGGAGACGAGCGAGCGGTCGCGTAAGCGGCGGACGGGCAGCGGCGCGCCTCGCCTCCCTACTCCTCGCCCCGCACCGCCATTCTATTCCTCGCCGAACACCGCCTCGAGCGGGGCCGCTAGACCGACGCTTCTCACCGCGCGCTTACATTCGCCAGTAGGTTGGGCTAATACGGCAATTTTTAAAATTTCGTATCTCGATAACTATTCGTCCAAGCGCAAAATAGTACAATACTTTTCTGTTTGTCTTAGTCCCCTCTACCTTCCCATGACCGGACGTCAAAGTCTTGCGTAGCACCCTGTATATAGAAATTGCTATTGACATTTAAAAAATAGATATTATTGGAAGAGGAAGTTAAAATAATTTAAAAGAAATGAAACTAAATAAAAATATTGGAATCTTTTACTGCAATTATATTTTTTCAATAATTTTAAGGGAGAGAAATCTGATAGTAAACGAGGAAACATTTATTGTATATATTCTATGTTTACGTCCTACCTTTATTATAAATTATATTGTATCAATGTGTTTGTAGAAAGAAATTTGAGAAAACAATGTAAAACAAAGAATTCTTCACTTGAAAAAGGAAAGAAAAGAAAATCTACTGTTAGAGAGATTTTAATTGGAAGACTAAATGCTGTCTATGCTTTATGATCGAAAGTGAGACTGAAGAGCCTGACTTAATAAATTAAAGAATATTCTAAAATAATAAAATCAAAGAATTTTTTGTTACTGCCTTTCATTGACGATTCATGATGAGTATTTTGCTCGATTCAAGGCAACAGATTAGAGACATCGCTTGTGTTGGAACAAGAAATCGAGCAATCTTGCGCGTACGTCGAGAATGCATTTAGAGAATGGAGAGACGTCCATGAAAGCGTTCGCGATATAAAAGAACTTTGAGAGTGCATCGGAAATTTATAAAGGGAAGAAAAATCCACGGTACTTCTCCCACTCTCTGAATTATCCTACCTAGTGGCGAATTTATTTTGCATGGTATACCGTTATTTTGGGTAAATATTTCCGAGCGTAGGATCTCATTGCGTCGCGTAAATCGCGATATGCATTCACACGCGAGATCGATTTATGACGCCGGTTTAGACGTTGACGAAATGTTATATCAAAGTAACGTACATCCCCCCCCCCTCCCTTCCATCCTCCAAACTTTCAACAGATCGTAAATCAGACGACGTTGCATCGCGCACGCAGTTTTCTGACACGAACTAAAAAACATTATAGTTACCGATTAATGCACCACTCACGCTCGCGAATTCATGAATTATTCTTCGAGCAAATCGGAGTATTGATCTGTTTTTCTGAATTTTGTGCGGTGCAAGAATGCATCTTCAGACAGTTGTCTGCAGAATGTAACAGATAACTTTGCGATTAAGATATTTAGATAGATATCTAGTCGTGCAACGTGCGACATATAATTGAGATAGTTTAATGAATCGTCGATGTTAACAAGGAATTGGCAATATATCACGTTTATCCGATACTCGATTGTAATATAAATTAATAGTTATTTAAAACTAATATACATATTGGACGCGCGTAAGGATTAATTATCTCATTAATTACGTATTTAAATAAATTACAATATTAAAATTAGTAGCGTTGTAACCTCCTTCGCGAATTAGGTCATAATAAATATCAGATTTCATTGGACCGTCGTTAATGCATCTGCTTGTTCTTGTCATCAATTGCGAGTTTAGATAATGGATCATAATGGATGGTTTCGTAACATTAGAAATGTCATATACTCGTATTTAGGCAAGTACGTTAATTTGCAGTTTGATAAACGATCTCAGCAGGCCTTGAGCGTCATGTCGCATCGACGAGAGTGGTATTAAATTTTCTAGCTTCTCCGTGATGGCGAACGCTATGGGGGTACGAGAAGCTCGTTATCGCGGTTAGACGATAACATTATTCCAATGAGAGAGAACCTTATAGTTTAATTAGGTTAGTTGAAACTTTAACGTGGGAGAGAGGGAGGGGGGGGGGGGAGAGAGAGTATTTCTCCCAACAGCAATCGATAGTTGTAAATAACTGGATTTTAACTCTGCTATATATTAGTCGAGGGTTCTTGAGGAATTGCTACAGTAATGAGGCATGTAATTCCTCAAATCTTTTACTTTCAATCTTCACTTGGGCCTCCATTTAAGTAACAAGATAAGAAAGACAATGAGAGAGAGAGAGAGAGAGAGAGAGAGAAAAGAAGAGGAAGAAAATATCGGTGGCTACTTGCTTGCTAAAGAGAGAAACACGAGATCTAAATTTTTTTGCGAACCATTTCTACATAATTTGACTTGAAAATTGTTAGAAAATTTCTTGACTGTTCGTTATTGAGATTTATATCGTTGTACATTTGATCACATACGAAAAAAAAATCTCAAAAGATGATACATATTAAATTGAAAAATAAGATTTAAATTACTTTGCTTTTTCTATTTTCTAATTTTCAAAATTTTTACAATTACCTCGAATTAAATACTACTGAATTAGATTTGTACAAGTAAAGTTAGATTAAAAACTGTGAGTTAACACTACAAGTCATATTTTAGAATTAGTGGTTTTCTAAGAGTCTCCACTAAATACAAATGTATAGAAAAAAAATAGAAAATTAATATGTGCAGTTATTTATTAATTAAAAAAAAACTTTCTTTTCTAGTTTACTGATAAGTTTACTGATATCACTGCTTAAGCAAGTCGATTCAATGGCGATACAGTTTGATGAACCGACCGATCGCTCAATAAAGTATTAGAAGCCGGTCCAGGAGCCTGCAAGCTCGCGGGGATTATAAATCGAGACTCGATAATGATGGGTAATAGATGGTTTTTCCGCTTTCGAACGGCCGAGTCTGCAGAAGTCGACTTGAGGAACATGGCATAGCGATTATTCATGCTTACCACCTTTCTGGACGTTTCGCGAATTAAGTCCTTCGACGTGCCGTGAATCTCGAACCCGCTCGAGCTCACATCACGCCAAGATTACGGTACCATTTGATCTTGAAGAATAGTGAGTCCAGAAAGGTCTTAGGACGGAAATCAAAGTTTTATTTCGACTTTCTGATTATCTCGAATGAGATCGTTACGATTGCACCATAACAAATAGGACGTTATTGTCACATATTATACATTCAATTTATAAATATAAAAGGTATAAATGAGATATAAAATATGCATATCAAAATGTGGTGCTTGAAAATTGAGATGCATAATAATCCGAGATCGTAATAACGCAATTTGTATTTGTGTGTTACACATACGCGCGCATTTACTCCGGAATGCATATGAAATTAAAAATGTATGCCTAATGGCTATAAACCATAAATATAAATGTTGGACTTTAGGGATCAGGGGTATAACAAAAAAGCTATAGGTATCCCTCTCGTATGCTTATTTTCTCTCCTATGAATATCAATGAGACACCTGTATAAATCGATGGTGGTTTATTGATTTTGCCGGGAGAGCCGAACTGGACTTACTTTGCTATGAAAATTGACGACGCGGACGGTGGTTTTTTTTTATGTACGCCGTCCTGACACAATGGCGAGCGGACAGGCGTGTATATTTAATTTAGTATAGAATATTTAACATTTGATTACGGCGGTTATCTGCACTGCGGCAGGTGGGATACTGTGTCGTTCAATTAAAACCGCGCTTAAAAGTTTCTCCTCGATCTAACATCTCGGGCTACGCCGGGCTATGCGATCGAGAGTCGATCAATCCATTAATCCTGCCAGCTCCTAGCTCAGGATAACATCGGATTTCCGCGGTGGCGGATGGAAAGTTTCTTCGCCGGTATATTTTGCGCGGAGCTTCTGCCTTTGATGCGGCAGGGCGCGCGTCGCGTAATTCATGAATAAATAAGAAACAACTTTTGAAACAGGCTGACTGAAAGGCGCACGGAGACGACGATGACGATGTAGTGAGGGTAAAAGAATCCCGGAAATCCAGCGACTTGCCGCCTTGCTCTTCCTGTGTGACCCGCAGATCCTTCTTATTTTCCGACTTCCTTCCACCGGAGTGCACCCACTCTGACCTTTCCACCTGGCTTCACCCCTCATCTCTTGGCCAGCCTCTCCCGTTCATGATTCCCCGAGAGGATGGCTTCGAAATTTTCATATATTATGCAAACATTTTTCTCTTTGGTACGATACCCTTTTTTTCTGTTTACTCATTCGTCTATTCTCCGTCGTTTTATTTCACATTTCATTGCTTATGTCCATATTGCATTAAAAAAATATGTAGGTTACATATTTCGTAGGTTCCCCGATTGAGTATTACTCTCGGGCTTATAACGAATATTTTTAGCAAGAAAACCATAGCAAAAAATATCAAAACTCAGAAAAGGCCCTACTCTAAATAACCTTCCCTTCTCCAAAATAGTTTAATCGTTACGTCAGTATCGAATAATAATTTTCGATAAACACGCTAACAATATTCAAGCGACTAATCAATACGGCTTGAGCCAATATACTTTTTACTCTTATACGTTCTCGGATATCCCGGAAACCGTTCGCCCAACACGAAATCTCGTTACTCCAATAAAGTCGCATTATTCAAGTCGCGCTCATCTTTTTCCAAGGAAATCAATTTCCGCGAATAGGGACGCTAGGTACATTTAAATCCTTATCCGCATTTGTTAGCAAACTCGACCGTAACTTTCCCCTGATATAACCTCGGTCGCCGATTCAAGTATATAATTCACTTTGGAATGTTTCTCGCTTATTTATTATCTCGCTTTCCTCGTCGATGATGCGAGATTCCTCTTATCCTCCGTTACTTTTCATCTATAGTAAACCGCGGCCCCTATATCTTTCAATCGAGTCCTCGTAGCGTAAAATTAAAAATGGCATTCCGCGACGATATTATATTTTTCCATTTAGTGTTGCATTCGTTATTAATTTCGTCCTTGCCTTGCACTTTCCTTTCCTTCCTCAGCCACGAGAAAATATCTCACGGCTGCAGCGCGTACGCGCGCGTCCGCTAAATCATTTAAACATTTTAATGGAAAAAGTACCGGTCAGCCATTTTCCAAGCACGTCCATAATTCACTGGCACGATCAGAAATTTATATTTCATCGCAGAACGGATCTCTTCTACCATTTTGCAATCGTGGAACAGGAATACCTTGTAATTGAATCATATATTTTTTAAGGCATATAGAGATATGCATCTAAAAGATATTTAAAATAATGATAATGACGAGGCAATTGCCCTTCAATTGCGTTATGAGATAAGATATTTGCTGTTGCACATAAATAATATAGTGTATTTTATTAAGTATGGAGAGATAAAATATTGATTTTTCTTTTTATCCTGTTGCACACAATTTTTTTAGATAGGCTATCATAGGTAAAAGTGAGAAATTGTGCAGTGGAATTAAATTTGACGATGACGCATTCTTGTGAATAAACATTGTTGCCAAATAGTTATTATATATTTGACAAAACACATGTAGAATGCCTAAATTCTCCCACGCAATAACAAATGCATTCTTGTGCTTTGGAGAAAATAAAAATGGTTAATGTGCATCTAGAGAAAAAGAAACACATGTTTATGGTACATGTTCATTAATCACTACGTTACTGATCGAGATATCAATTAAAAACGTTACTGAAAATATATGTCATTAATTAAGAGAACACGCTCGTGTCTGATAAAGAGAAATTAATTGAATTCGCAATTAATTTACTGAATTTTAACAAGAGCATATTAAGGTATAAAACCTCACACACAAAGAGCGAGATGCACGAGAGTGGAAAGAAACTGGGTTATAGCCCACGCTCTAAGTTTAAAAATAGTACCTACACACAATGGGGTACCGTTTCTCGTTACATATATATATGTACATCTGTTTATTTTTGCCATTTACGGGCGGATAGAAATAATGTTGTTACTTTTTCACGACGGTGGCAGAGATGGACATTTCCGTTCGGATAATAAATTATTTAGATTACCGCAGCCATTAATACGTTGGAAAAACTTGGCTGACCTCTCTCTCTCTCTCTCCCCCCCTTCCTCCCACCTCTTCCCCTCTCTGTCTCTGTCTCTCTTTTTCAACATTCTATGCATATAACGTTGCACATATAATA
This sequence comes from Vollenhovia emeryi, assembly GCF_000949405.1. Classification (NCBI taxonomy): domain Eukaryota; kingdom Metazoa; phylum Arthropoda; class Insecta; order Hymenoptera; family Formicidae; genus Vollenhovia; species Vollenhovia emeryi. The sequence goes on along the minus strand of NW_011967241.1, from coordinate 2,492,290 downwards.
TTTACGTTTACGGTTTCATTAAGGTTTTATGTCACGCGTGCTGATGGTCGCAATAAAATATCTTTCCTATGCTTATTTAACGCTTAATTATACCTCGAAATTGTAATAACGAAACAATTTATTGCCCGGAATCAAAAAATGTATGATCGTCTTACGACAGATAAAAGTGATCGTAATGAAACATTATATCATCCCAAGTTTTCTCGTACCTCATTTCCTCGACGTTCCGAGGGCATAGCAGTGCTTATAATAACTTTTCAATCAGCTCTCTGATCGCCATGAATGGTAATGGGGCGTTCGTTCAAGCGAAGCAGCGCGCTTATAAGGCGCTGTGAAAACTTTTGCCGCGCCTGAGTTCGTTACAGGATGCTTATGGATACTTTGCAAGAAGCAGCGAGAATCTCTTAATCCCTTTCCACCTGTTTCCATCCACGCGTCACGTTCGCACGCCCGAATCTTTTTAGTCGATTAACGTGATTACATTAAACATGCAAATCCGCCGCGACGATCGGAACTTCGACGGTAGCTTCTCGGGCTGCCAATTTCCCACACTCTTTTATCGTCACGAAGACTTTTTATAGGTGTCAAATAATCGAAAAGATAGGAGAGAAAAACGATGCCAGTCAGCACTTCGGCCCGCAGTATTCTTATAAATTATGCACGTAAAAAAAAAAGATAATGATCGCCAAAAGGAAAATTGTAAGTGTGATCTAAAGCTAAGGCAGCAAATTCTAATCTTAACATGGAGACATTTTACTCTAGTTTATAGAAAGATGAGTGAAAATTCACGTAAATTATTTACGCAGTAAAAAGCAAAATCTGAATGACAACTTGCACAAACTAAATAATCTCACATTCGCAATTACTTAATATCTCGCAATTCTCTCTGTCGTTTCGATCATTTTCTCTGTAAATTTTGGCTAACGTTACGCATAATCGTACCGTTCGATAGAAATTTTGAATGAAAGTTTTGTGCATCTATCAGTTTCTGATTCGCACAGCGAATCGGCGATGTAGCCAGCGTGCGGAATAGCCGACAGCAAATATAACAACATATAATTTCCAGCGACCCAATTTGCCGAAAATGTAAGAGGATTATGAAAACGCGGCGCGCTCACGAGAGTCTGAATGATTATTCGTATTCGTGCTGGCGAACCCAAATAAATTACTTGCGGTTCTAGTTGGAAACGCTGCGCTGTGCCGCGCCGAACGATCGGATGCTGGGTGGGATTGTGTCGTAAGTAGGATTTGTGAGTTATTACAGTATTACGAATCCGCGCCATGGATTCGCCAGTAACTTAGACTCCGAAGACGTCGTTCCGTTTAGACGCTAGCAACGTAATTAGAAAAGTAAATCATATAGGATTGTCCTTTAAGGGGTACAGCCCTCCAGATTGGAGGGGGTTTCCTTCGGCAAGGTTAGTAGCCTACCGAAGATGAAATAAAAACCGAGTGTTCAAAGTACCAGTTCGTTCTGTACCAGAAAGAACTGGATAAAACACACTGAAAAAAATGTCTGGTTGTATATGGCCGAACCAGATAATTCCTGTAGGATTTACCAGAATTTCTGTAGGATTTACCAGAATTTCTGGTAAATCCATATACAACCATATACAACCAGACATTTTTTTCAGTGCAGGCTTCTACGCTTATACACGAGAAAGAAGAAGAAGTTTTTAGGATGCCTTTTTGACTACAGGACGTCTCTCTTACAAAAAAAATGTTTCAATTAAAACTTTAACTTTGAGCTGTTATATTGAGTTAATCCTCGATAATTTTAGAATTTCGACTTTAAATCCAGGATTAGCGAACTAAAAACCTTCTATATATAAAGTAGTAAAGACATCAGAGTGAACAAAGTATTGTTTCAGAAGGTGTAACATGTTACACAGTGTTTCAAAGGGTTAAAATTACAATCCCTTTACTGGACCGCGACAAATAATATAGGACTTTCTATAATGTCATTGTATATGCTTTCCCAGATAAAATGAAAATAGGGAAGAATGACTGTTCTAAAATTACATAAATACATCAATTGCAGGTTTGTACTTCCGTTTGATACAAATAGTTTATGGAATTATAGATTGCTTGTGAAATGCATTTTACAAAGTACTCCGCGGCACAGTTTTCGTAAGTTACTATTCTGTGACGTTTCGAATCGTACGAAAGACCACTTTGACGCAGCTTGCGCGGGGCAACATACATGGTGACACTAGAAATTCCCAAGTTTCTCAATTTACGGCTTGCCCCTATAGCTCCCGTAGGCTAAAGTCCCTGTAAATACTACATATATAATCAGCCAGCATCTTGGTTCTCTTCGCTTATGCGGGAGATCAAAGATCGACTTAATCAGTGGCAAACTTTGGAGCAATTTGTAGACAAATGTGGTTTGATCTGTTTCTCTTTTTGGCGCTCAGTCAACTTTGGAGCAAACTTTCGTTCTTTAACAAAATAATGCGATGTCGAAAATTGAAAAGATAGAGATCGATTTTAGTCGATCTTGATACAGATCCTCTCTTCTGTATCGTTCTTTTTATTAAACGTATTCGCGACGAAATTGATCTCAGCGAGCTGAAACAATCCTTCCCCGATTCTTAGCGACGTTCTCCAGTTGGGCGTATCATGCACGTCGCGTCCTCTTTATAGCACATTCGGCGCGTGTAATATCTTTTATTACGTATCCGACGTAAAACTGCCCAATCCTTGGCGACGGTAATACTGGGACAAGTAAAATGCAATACATATGCTAACGATATCGCAGCGCGCGCCGTTGACGATTTATGGACGAGCGATACAAGATGTTCCGCTTGAACCGGCGCGGATACCATCGAAGTGTGTCTCGACTCTCGACGGGCGGCGGCGCGAGTATGGTCGCTCGGATGGAAAACGGGGATTTCGATCAACGAGGGAATACATAATTAGACGGCCGGCACCGTACGAATCGAGCGCTCACCCGGCTGTATTCCCGGCGATTCGAGATATCGCGATTCCCTCTTGTCAGTTAGGCACATCATCAATAACTTTTATACGCGTTATTTTGTCGAGTTTATTTTTCACCGACGAGCCTTCATTATTAGAAGAAAAATAACATTTATGCGTGGTTGCCAAGATTTTTTTTTTGCATAATAATTTTTCTATCAACTTCACAAATTATCTCGTTTGTTTGTTCCTGAGATTTTCAGCTAACATCGAATATCATTAAAAACCATTACGTTATATGAAAAAATATCTATCCGATTGCGAAAATTGTTTACTGTACTGATTGCGTACGTGACGATATATGTTATAAACTTTACGTTATTCGTTAGTACAAGTTTTGCCAGTAATTGAATATACAGAATTAGATCGATAAGATAACGAGTTATGGAACAATAACCACGTTAAAAGCGTCATTCGCTGGTATCATGAAACGAAAACCTTCTGATCATTAGCTCTGGTGCGAATTCCTATCATTCCTATCAAATAATTATATTAATATAAATTTCTAGTACAAATAAAAACGGAAACTTTTGAAAATTCAAATACTATACGAAAACTATCGGGTTGTTAAAATTATTTATCGTTGCTCGTAACGAGAGATTTTTTTATTTTGATTTTAAAATGAGCGAAATGTCCTGTTTTGCCAGATATGAAGATTGCCGTCAAAGACAGGTGACTCAGATGTACAAATAATGCAATAATAACCTCATGTATAGTGTTGGCTAATACATGCAATTATTCTCCATCTTTACTTTTGTTCACTTATTAATAAATATTCATATACAATAGCAACTGTCTATATCTACATTTATATTGCGCCCAGTATCGAGTTTTTGTTAATTGTTTGTTGATTCGATTACGAATTAATTTGTTTACGAATAGTAATCAACCGAGCTTTGTCTAATGTTCGAATTTATTTTCATCAAAAATACCGTTCACACCTTTCTTTTAGTAAAGCATATTTGTTTCAACGCTGCGTTGTATTATTATTACAATAAAACCATTTAATATCTACAATCGTAAACGGATTGCACAGAATCTATCGAGAATCAAAATCCCGTTAATTCAATTACTGTAGTATTCATTACATTTGTTACACAGTCGTAACAAGTTTCTGTATGAGAACAGTTTGTTGTATCGAATGAAAATTTTGACGGGTTTGGTTTTATGCACCTAATTGTATATTAATGCAAGCTAAATGCATTATATATTTCTGTATTAAAATTAATTATAGAAAACAAATTAAGTTTAAAGTGAATTATTTATAATGAAAGAGTTGTAACTAATTTAATTTAAACATTTTCAATTTTACTTTAATGAGAATCGGACTATATTATGGTCTGATATTGCGTCTCTTTCAACAACTTCTTCGTATTTAAACCACTTCTAAACTATATTCGAGTGTTGATTTAATTAAAAGCACGATTTTAAATTAAAATTGTATAAACTAAATTTTGCTCAGCTAACTTTAATTATAAAAAGATGCATAATTTCCTCGGAAAAGGATATAAACATTTTTCGTGTCCAACAAGTAGTAGTAAAGATGCATCATTTGTTTATACATCCACGTATATTAAATTAATGTCTAAAGAAATTCTAAACGTTCGTAAAAAGGTTCTTAAGACGAAACTTCAGAGTTTCCAGAAAGTGTAGTAATATTATCGTCATGCCATTTTCTAAATACGAGGGGGAAACCGCTGACCAAAATCTTGTACACCAATGCCCACTAATACCCAGTGGGCATTACTTTATCTTATTATCTTGTTTTATCTTATTTTATCTTATTTTGTCTTTTTAATGCCCCAGCAAGGCCTAATGCCCAAACTAACGACCAAAAAATGCCCAGTAATGCCCAGTAATGCCGCAAATCTGTACACCACAATGCCCTCAGCGGTTTCCTCCTCGTCTAACAATTTTAGGAAGCTAAATACGTTGTTTCACTTGTGATTAACTCATTAGAAATACTTGTTGAAAGCTTGTAAGATTTTGAAATTTTATATGCGAGCTAAGTTATGCTGTTTGTGTTTTCCGGCTTGAAGTGCTTTTTATATTTTATGTTCATAAATAATTTATTTTAGAAAAATATATAAATGAAAAACTGCATTCCATTTAATGTCAAAGAAACGTAATTTTCACTCATGTGTTTAAAGCACGAGTTTTATTTAATTCTACACCGAAATTACTTTTATAAAATTGCAACTTTATTATGTTTAAAAAGAACATGTATACAGATGTACACTATATTTATGTCCACTAATTTCACTTTTATGTAAACGCCCGCAGAATGTGTAGTCGTACTCGGTTGGTTGTTGTTGCGACGCTAGCCGCATCCGATTCCAATTTGCATTGCTAATATAAATATCAAGCTTGAAACACAAGGAAGGCTCGCAGATTCCAGCATTTACCGAAGTCTGAGAGCAGTTGCTGATTATGTTCTTAATTGGCGGTTTCTTACCAGCGATTTTCCATTTTCATTTTGTTATTTTTGTATTCGCGGATCAACGGAAGTGTAAGGCTTTGTCCTTATTTTAATTTTGGATATTCCCAATTAAAATGAGATTGTGATTACGGGGAAAGTTACTTTACAAGGACGATGTTTACAACGCGAAACCAGATACTTGCAAGCTTAATTCATCGCTTGAAGTTTTAAAACAGGATTTTTTTTGTCAGACGAGACGTGTAATTTATCTTGGAGGATGTTCCGTCGACACCTGTCTCGAACTTTTCGAAATTTCTCGCGCCAACTGGAGCTTAAAGTGAAGTACGTCCTGAGTGTCTCTCGAGCGATTTTTTTTCAACCTGTGCCCGAAACTATCAAGGAGAAAATCTTTGGCAAGTACCGACGTGTTAGCCGTGCAAATAAAATTTACCACCAAAGTTTGCGACCGAACTTGCCTGGTATGGCGACGAGTTTCCGAGTTTATCATGGTATGCATCTTTTAATAAGCTCGAATAGTGGTTCAGCATCTCGGAGACGATGTAGCTGGGAACCTCTCTGAATTATAGAGCCATTTGTTATCGCTTTTTTTAGACACTATAGTAGTACAATAAAAGAAGCCGATAAATATAAAATTGAATTTTATCATACCTAAAAAGATATAGGAGATTCAATTATATCTCGTTTAATTTTAAACTTGGGGAAAATTGAAAACTGCACTGAAAAAAATTTCTGGTTGAATATGGACGAATCAGATAATTCCTTTAGGATTTACCAGAATTCCTTTAGGATTTACCAGAATTTCTGTAATCCTACAGAAATTCTGGTTAGGTTCTGTAGGATTACAGAAATTCTGGTAAATCCTAAAGGAATTCTGGTAAATCCTAAAGGAATTATCTGATTCGTCCATATTCAACCAGAAATTTTTTTCAGTGCAGTTTTCAATTTTCCCCAAGTTTAAAATTAAACGAGATATAATTGAATCTCCTACGTATCTTATCAGCTGTGTATTTATTTGTAACATGTTGGAACGTTAGCTCGAATAAACTAATTAAAATGTTCTATTAAATCTGAAAGACGAGGTAAGAATTTACTATACCCACAATATTCAAGATCTAATATTGCGCAAATAATTCAGATTAAGGGAGATAATTATTTCAACCGTGATAGTTAAGACAATACAAAATTTGAACATCATCGATTAAGTCATTTCGAAGTACCGCAGTCTGGGACACTTCCCAATTTGACTCGGCTAAGTTAGTAGAAGTTATGCCACGCTGCGCTCCAACTACCATGGATGAAAATTCGCCCAGGGGTATTATGGCGTTGGTGTTACAGGGTCGACAGCAACGGAGAACTAACCCACTGTAATTCCCCAGATGACTTTAATCTGTTGTCACTTAAATCATTCCTTATTACAAGTTTTGTCGCATTCGAACGCGTTTTATTTGCCGTTAAATTATCCCATAATGGCACTTAAAGACTGATATAACTTAGATTCCCAGAATAAATGTTCTAGCCGACCAGCTGCGAAATCTTATCGACAAATAAACGTCTGTTAACAGGTTAAATTTTTTAGAAAGATATATTTGATCGTGGAGCAAAGCATGGAACTTTTATCGCTTTTTTTTCTTCTGCAAATGGTTGGCACGAAGAGAAAATGGGTAATATAGCAGATACATAAAAGCACGTCGGTGCCCATACTAATATAAATTTTAACTGAAATAATTTGCTACTAAATTGCTTTCAGTTAATCAATTACAGAGATTAGTTAGCATGAAATAATTTGAACTGTTTCGAGGAGGTAAAAAGCTATATTAGGTATGACATGTGCTCGTTCAATGGAAATCGTGATCGTAACTTCTGATAATATAATTATTTCTGCGTATTCGATGGAAATTTTCATGCTGTTTTTAACATTAAACGAAAATAATTGAATGGATAAAAGCCGGTAATTATGTTCATCTCTTTCGCAATTATAAGCTTTTTAGATAAAATATATTTTTGGACAAAATAGAAATTCGCGCACTTAGCTCATTTATTTTCTTGTTCGATTTATTTAGCAATTAAAAACCGGAAAACTATATTTATTAAACTATATTATATAACATATCTAAGTGTTTTACTTTTAATTTATATTTGCAAAGAAAATAACAAGGATTTTTATGAATCAAAATGATACAAAGAGTAATTTAAATAAGTCAACTATGAAACATTGTAACTTCCACGAATGAGCTATAATTAAAATTAAAGTTTCTACATGCTGTGCAGTAATTTTGAAAGAATAATTAATGTTATTTTATGCGATTATTTAATTAATTTTACACATTATTAAATCAAATATTATTTTATTTTGAATATTAGAGCAAAAACATCATCATAAATAAATTTTCGCAGGTAAATATTTAACGTAGATAACATTTGGAAGCTTTACGCAACGGTTCTCAACTATATGCAAAGAAATGTTATGCTTGCAGCGTAAACAGAACTTTTTATATGTTATAAGTTATAATGGTCATAACTTTCTGTAATCAAAATTAATGACATTATAATTTATCACAAAGTAAGTTTATATTTACGTCATATTTGATGAGAGATTCTTCGCAAGTTTTGAAGCAGCTGGCGGAAATTAATGCGAAATTCATATCTCAATTTAAATCTTTCAACCTCAACACAATTCATTATATTTTTCACGTAATATATTGATTGATTCGCATTGCGGTTTCTAAGATTCAATTTTGATATTAAATGTTTTTGCAGAGTAAGACCTTTTAAATCGCATTTGTCCTAAGTCCTACAAAAGTATAGTTAAAAATAAAAATTCAGAGTACAATGCAGTTATTAGAATAATCATAACGAATAGCTCTTGTTCGTCAGCCGTTTGACATACAGCTCGTCGCACAAATAATTTGATCGTATTTGATTGTAATTTTAATCGATTGTTTCTTATTATTTCTTCTTATTGATGTAAGTCTGTATCACAACTTCAATTTTTCACGTTCTTTGAACTTTTTGGACCACGATTATTTAGTTATCAACTTTATTGAAGACACCATGATTTTTTTTCACCAAATCAGAAAGCGCTCTGCATCTTTAGCTCAATTAAAAACGCGAGAAATAACTACGACTTCACCGAAGTCGAGTCGGAATGTCCGGATTATCGTAAATCTTTTTGAGTCCTTTCTGTTAATTATAATGAAATATAATTATTTGAAATATAATTCACGCGCCAACATACGTGTCGTACTCTCAGTGCCCACGTTTAACTTTCTACTTGGTTGATTTCATTATCGAGAGTCTGGTAAATTGCTCCTTCTGATTTTATTGCTAAGCATCGCGAGGGAAGGATTTCTCGAAAAATGGAGCTTCTCTGACTGTTGTTGTATGTGAGAAAGCTTTATAATCACACGCTCACCCTCATGATCGAAGCCTCACATGGTCCCACCGATGCTGAGAAACACCTTCAGCCTGCAGTGGATCCGCGTCTGTCACCCATCCGCCATACTCCGCTGTTCCTCGGAAAAACAACCGATGGGCGTCACTTGTTTCGCGCGACGTAATTCTCACCCCTGACCTCGACCTTCAACCCTTGCTACCACAATCCCTGACACAAATTCTTACATGTCCGAATTCCGCGCTTAAAGCTCGCACCTGATCCCCGACAAAGTCCGCGCGTACCACGGGAGTTTTCACCCCGCGGATATACGAAATATAATTGCTGCAGATAAATTAATAACAAAAGTCAAGTAGACGAATCGAACGAACTCGGGGTTGATGTAACGAATACGATCGCAGAAGCTCACGATAACTGAACACCTTGCGTAAGGAAGCTTGCGGACGGTTAAGACTTTTTGCACAGTTCTCAGAACTCGGCGGAACTTGTCTCTCCTCGTGTCACAAGTAGACGGAGCGGAAGATGTGGTCTGTCAGAAGTTCGGGCGTAAACTCGAGAGATTTGCGGAAACGTGGGTGCGAAAGCTCCCTCGCGCAGTATCGAACCGAGCGGACGAGCAGCCGGGTTGATGCGAGGTCGTGGCCCGGCAGCCGGCGACTGGCTGCTGCTAGAAAGCTCGCAAGCTCGAGCCAGTCGGCCTGGCTAGGCGCAAGCTCCCTACTACGCGGCCTCGAAACACCCAAGCGAACACACCGCCGCGTCGCCCAACCCTTCGAGAGAGGGAGAGGGAGAGAGAGAGAGAGAGAGAGAGGGTTTCTTCTGGCGACTCGTGTCGCCGAGGAAAACGCTGCCAGATATTTGGCAGCTTGCGGCGCCTTAAAGCTGCGCAGGGTGCATTCGATTTCTGTCGTTTGCGTGAAATTGATGTACGACGTACGGAGATGGAAACTTCTTTGAAACCGATGTTATCTCGTGAAAGCAGATTCAATACTGCAAATGTAGACAATTTTTATGTTTATTCTCGCTCGCGACGATCGCAATCGACAATAATTGATAACGTAAGATATATTTTATATTGTCTATACGGAAGATTGAGTTTATCAAAATTATAGCGATTCTAATCTACGGTATATTACAGAGCTTTAGCCTTCGGCAAACCCTTATGGGCGCGCCTTTGTTTCTTTTGTGATATTCGAAAAAGAAAAATGGAGAGAGCAAAAGAAATCTTTTTGAGTCCTTTCTGTCACGTACTCTTGCGGAGTAAATTACTTTCTCATGAAATGCCGATTCTGCGCGGATGAATCGAGTTTAATCCGTCGCGAATCGGCGTTAATCGCGAAAGCTGATATCGATATTAATGGCAGTACGGATATAATGCTACATTCGTCGGTGTTCCAATGATTAATCGATAATGAATTACCGCGCCACTTCCGGCTGCAAGCGTATTAGTCGATTTTATGCACCATTTCTTTTAATAACGCAGAATGGAAATAAATTATTTTCAGCAATACTTTGCATGAATATTTAAATAATAATTTTATACACGAGAGAGTGTATCACTTCCTGTAAAAAGTACAGTTGAAATAACCGATGTTAAATAAATACCTTACATATGTAAAAAGAAAGAAGCAGTTACATATGTCTCTTTACATTTTGATTTGTCAAACATGATAATTATTATGTACTAACTACTACTAACAATCACGATAGGTCAGCCAGAAGTATATATTATACGCTGAATATATTGAGGAAATCCCAAACTTTTATTCGACCGACAGAATTTGCTATTAATTTGGAATCGATTTTTCCGATTATTGAGAAAACTTTGCAACAAAGCTATCACGCATTTGAATATTTTAATATTCAACGTTAAACATTTTTATATACAAAACTTAATTAAACTTTATTAAAATTTAAATTAAAATCTTAAATAAAGCAACATATATTAAATTTAGAGAACAATGAGTAAGCAATTGTTATTACTACAGTAATAATAACAGTGCTCTGTTTAATTATACTGTTTTATTATTAAACATTCCTTCAGGTATTGATCTTCTACAATAAAATATCAGAAGCATTGTAAAAGATACCGCAAAAAGTGTTACTTTTTTCAGAATAATTGCTTTTTCAATATTATAATGTTCTTGAATTAAAAAAAAACCGCTTGGAAGCTTGCAAAGAATCTATCGTGAAAATTAAGAATTAGCTGTTACGAGGCTTTGTGCATTTACATCTCAAACAATATCCCGTTAAGCTCCCTCACGACACGCGCTAATGTATTTTGCGAAGGCATTTGTGGCACAAGATTTACGACAAGCGTAAAAAGCTTTAGCGTCAATCGCGTTAGCAAGGGAGATGTGTCTCTGACCCGGAGAACGAGATTGTGGTGAAAGGGGAGAGAGAGAGCTGATAAATTTTCATTAATTATTCTTGACGAACCAGCGAAAATCCTACCAAATCGTATATGTTGGATCGTAGCTTGCGAAGCGCGTGCTTGTGGCCTGCCCGAACACAATTGCGGCACTGTGGCCGACCACAAAGTGCTTTGATAGCGCGTATGCGAAATTGTGGCAGGCCGGTTCATATGGGGAAGAAAGAGGCTTGGATATCACTTTTACTTTGCACATTTTAATTAATTCCATACGGATTCCAGGAACGCGCGCGAGACGGTTATCTGCAAGAATACTTTATGCAAATACTCACGTATTTTTGTATCAAACTTTCCTATCCGACAAATTGTACATATAAGGTATCAATATTTCAAACGACAATAATCTGTTATGAATTGTGAAAATAATAGGATTGCCAAGACTTTACGAGTTAGACGAGTTATAAAGTGTTACATACATATTGTAGACACTACGGAATATTCATAAATATTTATACATTTGGTTTAATATAAATTTTATTTGCGCAGCAAACATAACATGAGACATGTGTAATACTCGTAAGTATAATACTCGTAAAACAAATATTTACCCTTTTATCACCGTGTGTGCTAAAATTCTTTACAGTCGACAACGCTGGGAATTTTCTAGACGAGAACTTGTTAAATTGATATTATTTCAAAATGTTATGTCTCTGATATGAAAACCTGTTTATATTTTTGTACCATTTTTAGCAAATTAAAAAAAAAATTTTAATATATACAAAATTTAATTCGCTACGTCGCAAACAAAATACATCACATACTTAATTATATATTGAACATTATTTATCAAATTTTTATTAAACAAAGGTTGATACCAAATCCACAGAAAAATTTATAATTAAAATTTCTTTAGCGCATCCAGAAGAGACTGCGTATTGATGATATAAATTCCAGATATGTAGTATAGAATTTAATTTAACTGTCAAAGTAAATAAAATTAAACACCGACGCAGCAATTAATTGAATAATTCGCTGTTCAAAGATGACATAAAGATACGTATTTTCAGACATTTAACGGGATACGAGAAATGGATATTTCAATAAATAAACAAAAGGCCGCGCGCGACTATTTAATTGCCAAACAGAGTAATGCAGAATAACGACCGATCGAACGAATTGGTCTCGCGTGAAGCTATGTAACGTTTACTCCGCCCGTGCGTGCCCGTGAATCGACAAAAAGCACGGTGCACTTTTAATTAAAGCGCAAATGTGAAACGGCTTCTTTCGCGCGCATTTTATTACGCGGGCTCGTCGGTTTACCGAATGCGCGGCATTGTAATTTCGCTTGCGTTGCGCTTCCACGATAACCCTTTGCCGTTCGTCCCTCCGGTGTGCCTCGGACACATATATTATCCCGCCAATTTACGCGACCTGAGGCAAGTGTCGTTACATGCGGAATCTCTCTCTCTCTCTCTCTCTCTCTCTCTCTCTCTCTCTCTCTCTCTCTCTCTCCTCCCTCTCTTTTTTCTCTCTATCTCTATCTTCAGAATCGATATTACGCGGCATGCAGTTGCCAAAACAATGCCTATCACAGTTATTGTTACTGTGTTGCGTATATATATTTTTATACATATACGAATCACTTGTGATTATAAGGGGTGTGACAATTTCATGTTATTTTGTGGCATTTTTGCCTTTTGTTTTTCCAGCTTTTGCGTTATTTTAATGTTACTTTTTTTGGCATATTTTGCGTTTTGTTTTTCCGAATTTTGCGTTATTTTGCTAATGCTTTTGATAATGTCGTGGTCAGAGGTGGGCAAGGCATATGTTAAAACATATGTTAAAAAATGTAACATAAAACACAACAGCATGGAACAAATTACTGAAAGTATAAATTGTTTTTAACTTCTATTAGTTTATGTTTTCAGGTTCCACAATTAATGTTATACTTTCAATCGAAAACAAATCGATATTCTCTATGATTTTTAACTATTAAATATATTTCTATAATTTCTCGGAGATTTGTAAAGAACGTACAGCTTAACAACATGGGGCTATTTTACATTTGACTAAACTACAATTTTTATTTTAAAATAAAAGATTAAGTAATTACTATTTGATGTGAAACTCTAAATCCTTTTAGCGTTGCCTCAATTTCAGGTAGAATCAACTACGTTAATCGGCGTCCCGATTTTTGAACTAATTAGAAAGCCATGATTAATCATCCTAGCGAGTTTCAAGAAACCAAGGGGTTGCTCATGAGCTCATCAATGTTCCCTCTTAGGACTTTCAACCCTCCAACATCTATTAATCCACCAACCTTGGATAGATTCCAGCGCTGCGACAACTCTTAACGATATCTTCGATCGTATAGTCCTTGAAATTGACAAGTAGCCTCGGCGACAAATTTCCAAGATGAAATCTCATTCTAACGTTGCACCTAACTTTCATAATTGCCAGAATTTTATGGCCGAGAAAATGAATGACGCGGACACGAAATATTCGGTCCGCGTATTAATTTATGAATAAGCATAAATGGCTAAATGAAATGCACCATCACAGAAACACGAAAAAATAACTCGCCCTGACGGTGCAACTTAAATATTCAAATTACGACATTCGAATGCAGATGAGACCACGGAAAAAAATCGCGGGGAAGACCTAGACCGTAGTTTTTTTTTTGCGCATTTTGTGCGTGCACGCGTAGTTACATGCGGGTCTCTGGACGACATCCAACTAAATTTTTATTCAAATGGTTATTTCAGCAAAACTTTCCTTCCTCCGACGTATCTCCGCTTTTACAGATATTATTTAGTGTCGCGCAATTATGTTACAAAAGTACGGCAATTCAATTTAATGCCTAAATTGGGTGAAGTATTTTTAGACGTGTACCAAATCAACAAGTACATACTGTTTGTCTCAGCGAATTATTCATGCGGCATGCCATGCCGCGAAATTTTGTTAGAATTACTGCACGTTACTGTTGGAGACCCGCTAACGATTCGATAACCGACCTGGTTTGTACTTTTATTCTGAATAAAACAAAACGCGCACGATTGGGATTGTTGGTGAACGTAAACATTATGCGGTACAACAACGCCAGCAACAGGCGCTTTCCTCGCTCGACACAGAACAAGCTGTATCGTCATTAAAATTCCCTAACGCTAAATGGACGTAGTCCCTTCGCAAACAGCTTGCCGCTGTACGCGGCCCTATTGTTCGTAGTTCGTAGCGCGCTCCATGAGCTCTATTCTCCTCGCTACACCCTGCATCATTGCAAGTCGGCCACGTGATCCGCCATCAAAACGGTGGTTTTAGGACGGGTAATCAGGAAGATTCACGAGCATCCGTTCCGCGGCCATTTGTTTGACTGTTTAGGATATGGGGTTCCTAGGGAAGAAACCCGGGTGGAATTCGTAGGACGATCACGTGTCGCGCGGCAATAAATTCGCAGTTCTCCTCTGCGATAATCAACAAACGACCGTGTCAAGGACGTGCGGCGTTTTCTCGTATTAAATTTCCGCAGAACATTTGAAGAATAGCTTGTCTCTTTTATTTTATTATTCTTTTAACAGTATCACGACTATACGTATTGCTTACTGCATGTGGTAATAAACAGATGTTCACGTCGAGAGGGTTAGTTTCATTTTGGTGCTAATAGGAGACTTTCACTAATCTTTAATTCTACAACCAGAATGGCGAGCAATATAGTTCTTGATTGCATTCATTAAAAGAAGTCATAAATGACAGAAACTATGGGGAAATTTACTAGTGAAGGAAATTCGAAATGTGTACGAATTAAATTGAGATTTGGGTCACGTAACGCTGGTAGAACTGCCGAGTTAGAATCCTAAGGGATGTTTCTCGCGCTGTGAACTCTGCCAGGGAGTGCTTATTTTTTATCACTCTTTGTTGTATATCTTTAACGTGTACACGGAACTTCGCTCGTAGCGAATGCACCGAGTTCCTGCAATCTCATTCACCGAAGAAGGTCGACCTCTTCTGCTCGATCGTCCACCATGGAGATGACACGAAACTCCATTAGCATGTTCCAGATCCCAGCGGGTTAGGCGTAAGATCTTGAGAGGGAGCCGCGAGGATGCAGGACGGGCGATAAATTCAAAACTCTGTGGAATATCCGTGTGAAGCGCGAAGAGGAAAAATGTCGGGAAATCTCTGAAGAGGGACGAACGATTTTCCTTTTCAATGACTACTGAATGTTCCCGTCTCACGGAAAGAGACAGCAAATTCTCATTTCAGTACTCTCAACGGCACTCGTATCCAAATATATTATCATTAATTGGCCTCGTTTGTCGAGTTTCTAATGTTTCTAATATAGTCGTAGCTTTCAACGTGGAATTGCACTTGATCGTCTGTAACGACGTATTAAATTTTGTCTCGCCAATTTAATTTTTCGGATTACGTTAACATATTAATTAGTATATATGTTTGACGTTCAAATCATGCAAATGACTATTGACTTAACGTGAGAGAGAGAGAGAGAGAGAGAGAGAGAGAGAGAGAAATCTATTTTAATCTCTAGTCTACGAAATTATAATTATAATTTATAATTATGCATATATGTGACTTGTCAAATTTTCATAATCCTCCCTGTTTTATTATTTTCACGCGCAATTGTAATATGGCTACTTTGTTGGATTTCGAAAACGCGTCGTGTATCTTATTGGTAGTCATCGAACATTTTCAAATACGGATTCGCGAGCGTCGAGTTGTTGGTCACTGTACCGTGACGACTGAAGGGCCGGCCACCTTTAGGCAAGGGAAAATCCTCTCGAAGAACGCACGTTCCGCGAATACCGGCGCATGCCTTTGCACACCGGAAGGACGCTTTAAAACTGACACGGTCTATTTGTCTGCGGTGACCCCAACACGCCGCAGCATTTTCCTAGCTGCCGCCTCCTTTTTTGACATTTTTCAGGATCTTCCTGTCTCCCTCGTCCTCCGGCCCCTTCACTTCCCGTTTTCTCCTTCTTTGTCTTTGGCGAGAGGTAAAAGCCAGTCGCGGAAGTCCTTTCTGGCCTTTTTCCGCGATGCGATTAATGACGCTCGTTTTCCCTTTGGATGGGCGAGCGGTAGGAAAAGGAGAGGGTTGGATTGTCGAGCTTATTTCTTCGCGGTGTCTTTTTCTTGATAGACCGACGGTATGAAGTGCATGGTGATTGGCCGAACATAAATCCAGAACGCCAAGAAAATTTCCAAGTTCGTTGCCAGTTTACTCGCTACCGGTGCGCAATTAATCTTTAAAGTGAGATGTTGATTGCTCGTTGATTTATTTCTTCGTAATTTCGCGCATCTTTTCTAGTAACGCGTCTCGTATTCTTATTTGCTTTCTTTTATGTTATTAAAAAAAATTCCTTTTCCTACTATTATTACCGCACGATATAGAAAGGTAAATTATTAAAACGAAATCTAGAAGTAAAATTATAAAGAAATAAATGCAAAGATGAAAATATCAATGGTCCTTTTCTCCTCATTCAGTTAAAACGTACAAAGTTATTTTCGACAGTTAATTTCGTTCCTGCATAGGCATGGGATTGCTGTAAGGTTCTTCACATGACGTGGCTTGTAATAGTCGCGTGAGGTGTTGTTCGAATGTAATGTTGTCTCGATGTCTGAATAGGTTTACGCGCCCGCTAATGGACGGCGCGTACACGGAATTACACATTCTAGGAGTGTAATGCTAATAAACGGCCGATCAGATGAATTAGCGCGGCAATAACGGCGCCGGACGCCGCGGCGTAACAAAGCATGCTCGCATAACGAAACGTCATCCCCATGAATATAGAGGAGTCATTAATTAATCAGGTAACCCGCGCTAGTTGCGGTTCGCGCGAGATAACATTGGGGATATGATCTAGTTTCGTGAATAAGATTTCTGCTGTTTAACAATCTGTCAATGTTATGACATTTTTCGTTGCCGCAGACTTAAAAGAAATAAATGCCTAATACTTGCCATTATGCATAAAGTCTCATTTTCTCTTTGCCATCTAAATATTTACTTACTTACTAAAAATTTACGAACAAATATTGTGACCATACGAGAGAAAATGATCACATATCTGAGCTTATACTTTTATCTTTCTGATATAACGTTTTTATATAACGTGCTAAACGAATGAAAGTTTTCAGTAATAAAATTATCTTGCAACAGGGCGCTTGCAAAAACCTTTCTATACATTTCTCTCAAAATTAATGATCAAATAACCATTTAAATAACAAAGGCATCAAATCACTGATTTTCTCTTTGTTAAATCACGGGAATATAATTAAGCAATAAAACTATTTAAGGTGGGACGATTTATTGTTTGTCCATTGCTGTTCTAATATATTATTGTATACAAAGGTAGAACGTGATTCACGCACGTACGTTCATATTCACAGAGATATTGTGGAAGCATTGGTATAAAAGATAAAGATATTAAGGAAAATAAATAAGATAATGCAATCTTTATACGGAAAAATTTTAACTGCAGAAATAAGTCTCGTGAAAACTGACACTCTACGTAAACCGTAATGATTATGTGGCAGATATTTTTCTACTTGTATTAAAAAAGATGTATATCTCGTATTCATCCGTCATTCGCGTCTTATATTTGCTAACTAGAAATTGTCAATATTCACACGTAAAATGATTTTTCCCAGAAATTCTTATGATGCAACCACTCGTATATTAAGAACGCAACGTTTGCGCAATAAAACTTCGCGTAAGTGTGCATTCTCTCATTCAGAAAGAAAGTTTCAGGACTTTCAGGCGCGTTTTCTAATCAATTTCGGTCCGCGCGCCCGGGGTATCTGAAGATTAAAGAAGCCTTCCGCCTGCCAACTTGTACGGTTGCCAAGGATTTCCGGTTGCAGCGGACGGTGTTCCGTCTCGAAGAGAAATCCGTAATTTCGCATAAATATCGGAATGACAAGGCAGACGGAAATTCAGCAATCGTCGGGAAGAGCATTTTTGGAGAGAGACAGAAAGGGAGAAGACGTTGATTGTTGAGGGGATGTTTTGCCGTGCGAACAAATAAAATCGTTACGGAGGTCCACGAAATACGTAGTAGTTGATTTCGGCAAAAAAAAATATTTGCCGTCTCTATTTGTAGAAATCACCGTTCCCTCCATAGTCTTTCAGTTGAGATTATTTTATTTTTGGCAATATTTTTCCATTCTTATTTTTCTTACTTCCGTTATGTTTACCCCGTTATGTCTCTTTCCCATTTCTATTTATCTTTTCATACCCTTCCGTAGGAAAGACACTGGTACATCAGTAATTCTACGATAATCAGAGATATAATATAGTTCGAGAATAAAACGCATAAATTCGTAGAAACATAGACACGTATCTAGGAGGGTGTTTGCTTTATCTATACAGATTTACTACGCCGCCGTTTAATTTACTTTGTTTTAACGAAGATCAAAACTGCAACAGTATGTACTTAATCGACGCGTTCGATTCAGATAAAAATTCATCAATTCGATCCCGAAATACCTCCAGGCATGGAAAAATCTGTAAAATAAATGCGATCCTGTACACGGAATCCTGTAGAATCGCTAGGTCAACGATTCTATTCCGTAGTGACCAATTCGGACGACGTATTTCGTACGCGCAACAAAAATGCGTGTTTCATAAACTTTGCATATGTCCCTGTCAATATTAATCACCAACAATACTACGTCAATATTTTCCAGTTATCCAGTTATTTTTTAAAGAAATACAGATAAAAGATTGAACAATTAAAATTTAAATAGATATTAATAAGTAGCGCAAAACTTTTATATCACAAGTAAATTACCGGTAATATATTCTATTTTGTGATAATTGTTTATAAAAAATATTTTAGCAATAACGTTTTGCTAATAATTTGTCAACGAGAAAAGATAAATTATTCTGACAAATAAAAAAATTGACGGACACAAATAAAATTTTATTAAATTTTACGTACGTAAATTTATAATCCATGTTATATTTATATATTTTGTTTATTGATTGGTGTATTGTAGAAAAAGATGATAACATTATGTCGAAACAAACAATTTGAATAATGCTTGCTATAGTTTATTAACTTTTTAATATTTATCTTAAAACATTATTTTTATCAATATTTTTACAGGGCTGGGAAGTAACTCGTTACTTGTAACGAAGTTACAGTTACAGTTACTTCTTTTTGGCTACTCTAACTTAACTTCGTTACTTTTACTCCATCTGTAACTGTAACTTAACTCAGTTACATTTTTCGATAACTAGTAACTAATTTAATAGTTACATTAATAGTTACTTTATATATTTTTTAAACCTTCACTTAATCGCATAGGCCTTGCCTTTCCGTATAAGCGCCTCCCTAGAAGCACAATTCATTGGCTGTACATTGGTTATCGTTGGCAGTGAAACGGCCAAAATTTCCCCAATATAACACCAATATTGGTCATAAAATAAATGCAAATATACTATTGATATTGTACCTAGATGATTATTTAATATTGAATTGATTGTATTAGCAAGATTGCTCAATAAAATTGTAATATTGAATATAGAATAAATGCTAATGTAACGCCGATGTTACGTATCAATAATTGCACGGTACTGTGTTTACATTGAAAGTGCATTGCAAAAATATGAGGCCCTCCACCACCCCCGCCAATTTCGATCGGCGGTCCTCTTTTCTTTACAATAATCATTTTCTTTTGACATCTTTGTCATTATTACATTTTCATCACAATTAATTTTATAATTTATTACAATATAAAACATGTATAGCTATGTCTACTTTCTAAAAGTCAATCAGTGGATTATTACAGAAAACAGTGAAAACCCACTGATGCACAGTTACAAGTATACCACTGAATAATTCAATAGTTATAACCGTTTTCAGTGATAATTCACTGATTGACTTTTAGAGAGTAATATGTAACATTCTTTAGAAATGTGTAAACAAAAAATCGTATCGTAAATGCGCAAACGAAAATCTATCGCATAAAAGATTATTTTAGACCAACTTAAAATTTCATACAATAGAAAAATTAATCTAAAGAGGCCCTCCGCCGCCCCCGCTGATTCCAGCGGTCCTCTTTTCTTTACAATACGATTTTTAATACTTTTATTATTTATCATTCTTCATACAATTTACTTGTCTACGACAAACGTAATAAATTATGTCTCCCTGTCCCTGCCTACCCGAATTCCTGCCTACCCGATTCATACCTACCCAAATTCGTATCTACTCGTATTCCGATTCATTTTTATAGTCCTATCTGTCCATTTTTTACCTACCCGTTCAAACAAACATACACATTTCTAACTAAAATGTATTTATTTCAAATAAAACCGCGACGCGATTATTAAAGATATAATTTGGCGTTTTAATTCGCGCGCGGTTGAGATTGATTGAATTTAGTTTTTTCCAATATCGCATACAGGCGCGAGAAAATGTAGAAAAGAATATCCCACCCGAATTTTGACACATAAAAAGATATATACAAGTAGATATAAATAAATTTTTATACATTTCACCATTGTGGTCAAGAAGGACCACTTATCTCGTTGAATCTTGCGTTGGGCCAGATTGGACCTACCTTTCGTTGCTCCTGGCCATACAGTCTGGTCATTTTGACCAGAGATCAGGAAGGAAGAAAACTCCTTCCATAGTCGGTTATCGTCACCGACAAATATTTCGTACGGTTCGAATATACGAGTGACGATCGTATCGCAAAATGCACGACCACGAGAAGTTAATTAAAAGAAAAATATTAATTCAAAAAACTTTACGGTATGTACGAATAAAATTTACTTTTACTTCCGTTATTTATTTAAACATATTGATCATCTCTTCGTAAAATGATCTTAGAATTCAAAAGTCGAATAGATATAGAAAAAAATTTACTTCGCGTTAGAGTGATTTTAATCATATTCCTCGTTAAATTAAAATTTATAATATGGATAAAATTAAGTAATTAATAATTAATTAAAATTTTTCCTGAAAAACCGATTGCGAAAACCGACCGCGTAAAC